>NW_025421989.1:690000-1055000 GCF_011764305.1 Mustela putorius furo
CCCTGAGAGAGTTGTCACAGTCCTGCCCTAGCCACAGAGCTGCACAGCTCACCTCTGGGGACCACCAGACCTGTATGCACATGCACTCTTCTACCTTTTCTCCTTCTTGCTCGGTGAAAGGTGGGCATGGAGGCTGGAGCCACAGCAGCCATCAGGACTCAGAGGCGACACTGGAGATGGAAGCCTTGAATGGAAGAACCTGGGTCCAGGAAGGACCACGCCAGCCCTGATCTGGCTTCCAAAAGCCCTTCCTAGCAAGAGGTACAAGCTTCGCTCTGGTTTAGAGTGCTGGCTTTGGCTCCATCACTTGGGGCTGAACATACTGTGAAGACAGAGCCAGACAGAAATGTGGCTGTGGTCTGTGGTCTGTGTCACTGTTTCCCTCTTGAGGAAGGAGAATGTCCATCGCTGCATGTTCTTGGAAGGGAGGGGTGTCTATCACTCCCACTCACGTGCCAAACAAGATAATCAAATCCCCTAAAATGGCACGTACACAGGCCATTCGCCAGCTCCAGCGGCCCTCATGAAGTACCACAGACGAGGTGCCTTAAAACCACAGGAACTCATCCTCCCCCAGCTCTGGAGACCACACGTCTGAGATCCAGGTCAGACAGGGATGCTGAGACCCAGGCGGGGCAGGGCCAGTGAGATCCAGGCGGGGCAGGGCCGTGCTCCCTCCTGAGGCTCCAGAAAATGGTCTTTCTTCCGTCTTCCCTCCCTGGACCTGTGGTCTCATGCCTCCCCTCTCTTCCTTCCTCTTCCCATGAGTTCTCCTCTGTGTCTGTGTCTCCTCTTCTGTGTCTTACGAGGACACCCGTCACGGGATTTAGGGCCACCCTGATCCAGGACGAGCTCATCTCTCATCCTTCCCTTCATCACATCTACAAAGACCCTGTTTCCAAATAAGGTTCCCCTTCCCAGCTTTGGAGGTGAGGACGTGGACATAACTTTCCAGGGCCACCACCAAAGGCATTGCTCCGTGTGTAGACGGAGACCCCCGGGGTAGAGAACGCAGGAAGAAGGCAGAGAAAGGCTGTAAGAGCTCGTGTAGACATGTAAACAGTGGTTATGTCGGATCCTCCATAATTATGTCATTTAATGAGTGCCGCCGTATCTACATTTTCTAACTATCCCCCAGTGGGCCAGCGCTGGGATGATCCAGAGAAGCGAGAAAATACAAATCCCCCGTTGTTTGCTTTTCGAGGAGCGGAGTGAAAAGGAAGAGAGTCTTGGGAATTCTGTAAGAAGTAACTTACAATAAGGAAGCTCTTGAAGATTCATGGTAGAGACCCAAACACGGAGGCAAATGGACTTGGCAGGGCTGTCTTTCGGGGCACAGGTCTCAACGGGGACGTCTTGGGGTCAAGATCTGCCTCGAGGCTCATCCTGGCTCCTGGGCCCTCCCCGGGGCCACGTCCCCAATGTGCTCCAGAGCAGCAGAAGCAGACCAAGACCCTCCCCGGGCCAGTCAGGGAGGTCCCCCCTGTGCCCTGCCACCTGGAGTCGCTGCTCTGTGCAGAATCAAAGGCCCTTGTCCCGCTGGGGACGCTTTGGATAAAGACGAGCACAGAGAGTTGAGGCATGAGGGAGGGAGGTGTGACGTGCAAACAGTGGCGCCAACGATCAGAAATTCACGGGGGGGTAGAAGTCATCGTGGGGACTCAGCGGGCAGCACAGGGCTTGGGGCCACCGCACGTGGCTGTGTTCTGTCTGGGCTCCCGGGGGGTGGCTACCCACACCCTCATCCCTCCCCACGGGGAAGCAGAAACCACAGCTCCTCGGAACAAAGGACACGATCTACGTCTCCTGATGGGAGCCAACATCGGTTAGAAGCCCAGAATGAGCGTGAGGACACGATTTAACTAGACTCTGCTCGGGGATCCGGGCGGCCTCGAGCCTGTCAGCCGGCCTCTGCCGTAATGGCTTCCCAGGGCAGGGCATCCCGGTCGGCCGCCCAGACCCGCCGCGGCCGGGATGCTCAGCACGGCACTGCCCCGGGCGGTGGCCAAGGACTGCGGTCCGGTGGAGCCATGCATGGCCAGGGCCAGCTCCGGGCTGGGAGAGGAGAGGGCCGGGAGGAAGAGGAGGTGGTGGACGGGGAAGGCCCTGTTTGGTTTGGAGGAAGCATAGGAGACTCAGTACAGACGGGATCAGGATGGAAACCAAGGTGGGCTTCGTTCCCTGACAAACCAGATGGTTTTATGGCTACTGAAGCGTTTGCCCTTCGAGAGAGGCATGCGTGTGTGTACGTGTGCACGCCTGTACAGAGCACGTGCATTCTGTCTGTATGTCCAGAGCGAGAGACAGTGAGACAGGTATGTGACACACGCACGTACGCCCGTCACTTGTGTGTAAGGAGACTGCTTTATGGTTTTCGTACATGTGGGCACATAACGCGTGTTTGTATGTGGATGTCTCCAGAGACGAGTAAGACCGGTGTGTATACACCGATGACATGTGTATACCAAGAGGCTGTTATACATCATATGTAGTAAGTTTAGTGTAATAATAATATTAGTAACACATTCTATAAGCCTTGCACATGTATTCTGCACGCGTTTTCATCTTGCATGTACAGAACACAGGTGCGATGCTGGGCGTATGTATGCACACGGGTAACAAACCTGATTCTATCCGTAGAACGTTTACATGCGTGTTCTACGTGTAGCACACGTGCGTAGCATGAGGCCCATAGATGTTGGAACAGAAAGAACGTTGGGTATGTTGTGTGTACGCATATATGCATTTGCGTATGGTATACGCGCTCCTGTTGGTTTATGATGCAGAGTTCCCTACCACACCTATCCTGTGTCCCCGTTCACGTGTGAGCACACATAAGTGTGTACATGCTTCCGTGGACGTACGGGCACACACCCTCGTGTACTCGTTATCATACAAACTGTGCCTTCGTAACGCGTGCAGGTTGTGCAGGAAACGGGGAACGGGAGAGGGCGGCACGGAAACCCCTCAGACGCAGCCGGCCCCATAAGCAGCACCGCCCGGGGCCGTGTCCACGTGTTCTGAAGAAGTGGCCGAAACACAGATGCCTGCCCGCTGGCTGGACAGCAAGTGCGGGTCGCAGTGACCGCGTGGATGGATGCAGGAGGCTGGGAAGAACGGCCAGGGGCATCTGTTTGCGGGCAAGTAGCCCCTAGAGGCTCCCAACTCGTAGGAAGAGGGGCTGGACAGGAGTGCACAGGGTGGACAGGAACGGCCTCGGTTCCAACACCAAACCCCCATGATGCCAACTCTGCTTCCTCCCCCAGAGACCGTGCTTCCGGACTCCACAGCACCAGCAAGGTACTGGCCGGTCCGACGACCTTTGGCCCCTCCCTATGCACCTGGCGGGAAGACAGACGTTTGACCGTCAGCAAGGAGAGGAAGCCCGCGTGACCCCAAGTTTGAGCAAACCGTGGGGCACCAGGGAGACCCCAGGGCGTTCTGCAAGCCGTCGCCCGTGAGCACACAGACGCATTATAGACTGCGACAAATCCCACGCCCTCCATGAGCCCATGAACGTGCCGAGGTCTGTGCCAACCATCGGATGCTTGAGCGACGTTAGAAAAGGCTCGTCTGCCCACCCGGAAAATGGCAGTTGAAACACGGTGCATCTCAGGGCTCACGAAGTCAGCCGCCGCCGTTCCCGGGCTCACCGGGGCCCCGGGGGGTCTTGCTCACACGCACCTCCTGATGCCCTCGGCCTGAGTGGGCCCAGGAATGGGCAACGGCCCAGGTTCCCTGGAGATGCCCGGGCTTGTCCCACGGGAGCAGCTCGCACCTGCAGGAGGGGCTGAGCCCAGGGGATACGTCCCCCCACACTGGGACCCGAGGAGCTTTCTAGAACCACTCTCGCCTCTTCCCTGAGACTCGCACAGGAGCTGGTCCGTCCTCGCCGGGACTTCTGGATTTCCCTCCTGAGATGGTTCTCAGCCTGGGACGCTGCTTTACCCTGTGTTGTAACCTGATTTATCTCCCCACCCCTCTGTCCCCATCAGCATGAAGGGTTTCCCCACACCGGGGATGAGACATCAGGTCACGCCGCAGGGCCCTGGGGTTGCCGTCGGGACCTTTCTGACCCTAAACACCCAAGACCACAGAGCCCCACCGGCCCCTCGCCACCAGCCTCCGCTGCTGGACGTCCAGAAAAGCGAGCAGACGGAAAAGGGGAGGGTCTCCGTTTCCCTAATACCCGAGACGAGACATGCACTTCAGAATATTAATCCCAAACAAACAAACATGCTCTCAGGACAAAAACCCACTGGAAATGTAAGTCGGCCGTCTGGGTCGGTGGGGAGGGTTTCGCACTCCTGTAATGTACCCCAGTCAAATGTTCGCAATGCAGCAGAGACTCCTATAACCCTACTACGAGCCTATGTGTTTGGAATCAACATCCCGACATCAGGAATTAAAAGTTTCACACGGATGAACGGGAAACAACAGAAAGGCAGGAAATACATCTGTTTTGTAGGCTCCGGCGGAAAGGTCTAATTGCACGCACAGAGTGACAGGTGTCCGTACAGTTTCCAAGGATTCTGAATGTAAAAACAGTGCATCCCAGACGAGAACCCCTGCAACCCGGAGCTGGGTGTGTGGGCCGCAGGGGTCCTGGTCCCTGATGTTCCCCAGGGGCAGGTGTAGGGGCAGAAGGAGTCCTGGTCCCTGATGCTTCCCTGGGTCAGTGTGGGTGGAACACTGGAGAACACAGCCTTTCAAGGGCGTCCACACAGGGTTTATGTCACCGCTCCAGGAGACGAGCCTCCCGTCACTAACAGGAACCCAACACAGTGAAATGTGTCCCTCGAATTAGCTGCATTATGCTAAGTGCCTGGACCCCAATTACTGGTGTCAACCTATCACGAGTCCATTTCCCCTTATAGGAATTACATTGGCGTTTTTGTCCCCAGAAATGATAAACCTGGATTGTATCCACTCATATTCTTCTCCGTTTTACGTAACAGAAGGGCCTAGAAATGACGGTGAGAAAAACATAGAAACAAAACCTCCGGCCTCAGGCCTGGCGTCAAATTAAGGCACATCCGTCATCACGACTAATTTTTTCCTTACGTACCACGCGTGCGTTTTCACGTTAGCCTTCAGCACCCACGGAAACCGTCACTGGGGTCTAACGTCTGTCCGCCGGGGTCATGCGTGTCTGGCAACAGGGCGGCGTTCCCCGGTCTTGCCCGTGGGACCCTGCTACGTGGGGACATGCCTCTGTCCCTGTGTCCTTGTTCATGTATTTGGGGAAAACAGCACCTAACTGCAAAGATATGGCGAATCTACCCACCGATTCCCCCCTGAAAATATTCAGAACGTGTCCCTGGCAGGTGCGGACGCCCCTTCATGAGTCAGCGCTAACTGTGGTCTCGTGCTGTCATGCTTTCCTAGGTACGTTCCGTCTCAGAAATAGAAACCATCTGTCCCCACAGGAGCTCATGTTGCAGGGACTATGGAGAAGACGTCTGCACGGGACTGCGACCACACCTTCACGTCTCTGAAATTCGCCCCCGCATAAGGCAGAAGATACACCCCAAGTGTATCAGCAGAGCTTCCCGTCGCGTCTTGGGGCAGGAAATCCTGGCGTGCCTTCCGACCGTGGCGTTTCGGGGTCGGCGGGAAGATCCGTAGGTTGAGACGGGAAAGGGTCTTTGAGCATCTTCATTTGGGCGTCTCCCCTGGGTGTGTGCAGTTCCCCCAAAAAGGGTCAGTCACGAATGCGGAGGGGTTGATGTGGACTGGGAAAGGTAGGGGAGCATGACGAGGTCAACCGCCCTCCAGACTTTGACCTACTGCAGGGAGCGGGGACCGCAGCTGAGCGTGGAGACGGGTGCGTCCTGGAGGAACGGTAAGCAGTAAGTCCTACGGCAGAGGGATTACCCTTCTGTCCCCCCCCACCCCAAACACGCAAACAAACCAGTTAGAACCAGCAGGCTGAGAGCGGGACCCCACTTCTTCCGCTCACTCCCGGGCATGTCCGGGACATGTACATCCTTGCCCCTGGGCATTACAACCTATCGAAGCCAGCCAGCTGTGCAGAAGCGGTCAGCTTCACGGGACTCCCAGGACAGTGCCAAGTCAGTGCAAGGGACCTCGAGCCTGCGTCGAGCTCATTCACTCACACCTGTGAGCGGCCACGCATCTATGCCCACTTACTCCTATACCTTGGCGTGTCACCTGCTTCTCACCGCAGCTCCCCGGGGGCGACCTGGACCAAGGACTGAGGGCATCCTTGCAAACACACAGAGGTACACGAGGTGTCAATGAGGAAATCCACAGACGGAGCCTGTGTGAGTACGAGGACAGCTATCGGCAGATGAGCACACGTGGGGAAGGATACGGGGACCCACGTGATACACAGAGGTGATGGAGGTCTGTGAATACGGATCTGGAAACCCAGTTTAGATTAAAAATAGGTAAGGATGGTGATACCAATAGAGGTATGTATGGAGAGAGGTAGGTATGAGATTCCTAGAGAGATGGAGATAGAAGGATACAGACGATGTGTGGATATAGATGATACATGGATACATATGCTATACGGATACATGTGATAAGTAGATACAATGTATGCACACATATGCTATACGGATACATGTGATAAGTAGATACAATGTATGCACACATATGCTATACGGATACATGTGATAAGTAGATACAATGTATGCACACATATGCTATACGGATACATGGGATAAGTAGATACAATGTATGCGTACATATGCTATGCGGATACATGTGATAAGTAGATACAATGTATGCACACATATGCTATACGGATACATGGGATAAGTAGATACAATGTATGCACACATATGCTAAACGGATACATGGGATAAGTAGATACAATGTATGCACACATATGCTATACGGATACATGTGATAAGTAGATACAATGTATCCATACATATGCTCTACGGATACATGTGATAAGTAGATACAATGTATGGATACAGACCTTATATGGATACATACAATATATGGATACATTTGATTTGCAGATACAGACGATGTACAGCTACAAGTGATACAAGGGAAGTAAGGGTAGAAACATACACACAGGAATACACGGATGCAAAGATACACCGAGACCAAGACGGTATTCACAGCCCTGGTGCCGACGCAGGACGTGGACGCCGACGAGGAGACATTCCTCCAAAGTCATCAGGAAGGGCCGGCAGCCAAGAAGAAAATAAAGAAAGCAAACGCAGACCATTCACCAGAGGAGGGAGTCGGAACCGCCGGCCGGTGAGCTCCGGGAAACACACCCGCATCGTCGGTTTCCAGGGAAAAGGGGAGGGAAACCTCCATGGGAGGCCAGAGCACGCCTGCCCCCTGGAACATAACGTGTGAGACCATTTGGGGGACGTCTGTGGACGACGCTGAGCTTTCCGTCATTTCTCTGCTCATCTGCTCAGCCAGGGACAAAGCTGCCAGGCTCTACCTGGGAAAGGGTTGCTGCTCTGGAAGGCATCGGTCACTGTGCACAGGGCCTGTGCCATGTGGCTAGTCTCAGTGCATGAGAAAGACCCATGTGCCCTCCAGACTCACCTCCAGAATTCGAACGGTGTCATCGCCTTTAATTCTGGGTTCAGCATTGGGCAGCTGGGGCGGCTTTCACAGATGCCCCCTCTCTGGGCCTGGAGACCAGAAGTCGGAGATCCCGGCGGAGCAGGGATGCTGAGATCCCGGCGGGGCAGGGCTGGGCTCCCTCTGGAGGCTCCAGGGGAGGATCTGTTCCAGGCCCCCCCTTCCTGCATCTCTGGCCGTCTCTGTGCTTCCCACAGCATCCTCCCTGTGTGTGTGTGTGTGTGTGTGTGTGTGTGTGTGTGTGTGTGTCTGCCTCTCATCGCAGCCTTGTGAAATAAGAATGCTGGTCCTATTAGGCTGGGGCCCACCCTACTCCGGGACGTCCCCATCTTAACGACCAGCATCTGCAAGGACCGTTTTGCCAAAGACAGTCCCATTCAGAGGTCCGGGGAGGGGGGCGGGAGTTAGAACATCAATGTCTGAATCTGGCTGGGGGAGACGCTCGTTTGCCAATCGCAGATCCTGTGCCTGGAGCCCCCGGGGTTGGGCTGGTAGATGAACACGGAGACGCTGCTGTTTGCAGCAGGCGGTCTCAGAGCAGGGAGCTGGGGCCCCGTCCGTGCTGAGAAACCCCTTCCCCACGCCTCCTCCGGGGCCAGTAAAGCCGGGATTTCATGAGAAGCCCTTTCCCTTCTGTTTTGGCTCAGAGCGTGTTTGCAGGAGAAGCACCGTCTGGCCCCCGCTGGCTGCCTGCAAACCCTCGCTGGGACGCACAGCATAACCCCCACACCCCTCCTCTTGTCATAGGCAAACCTGCGGCGCTGGGTCTGCCCAAATTAAGGCGTCCGTACGTTCCGCTTCGACGGGCTGTTGAGTCAACAGTATCTGCTGAGTAAATGAATCAACACAGGCTTTCAAAACAATGTCTGACGCGGGGTGTTGGCGTTGATTTGCATAAGTGGTTAAGCCTCAGAAAACGCAGCCAGAGTCTGAGACAGTCGACATAAAAAGAAGAAGAAGAAGAAGAAAAAACAAAAAAACAAAAACCAGGAGCCTCCGGGCTGGCCCACCTGTTTTCCAACCGTGCCCCCTCCCGTTCCCCGACCTCTGCAAGAAAGTTCCAGAACACAGGATGCTTTGTTCCATTCACGAGGACATCAACGTCCAAGGGACCCAGTCCTGGCTTGGGTCTGTGTGTCCCGGACCCGGGTTTGAAAATAAGCTCGTTGGACAGTGGATTTCGACCACAACCCTCTGCAACGAGGTCAAGCGTTCAAGACGGTGTCCGAGGTCTTTGTCGCACGGCCCCCAGGGGACGTCATTGGCCCAAACGTTTGCCGTGAACCGTGGCACCTGCTTCTTCTCTTTCTGCATGTTCTGTGTCCCTCACGTGTTGGGGGCTGAGTTCCAGAGTTTGAAGGCACCGTCGCTCTTCGGGGTCGGGCCGTCTGGCTTCATTTTGAGGTCGGGTGACGCGGCGAAAGCTGAGGGAGGGAACGGTGAGTTCGTCTTTGGTTCGCACGCACTGAACTCCCTTTAGAGCACGACCTGGTATTGGGGCCACTGGCTGAACACCATCTGGGTTTCCAGCAGAGTAAGACGGTGGCAACCATTTCCCTGCTTGATCCTCAAGCTGACCCAGCCAGGCCCTTTTTGGGAATGAGGACATCCACGGCTGCGAGCGTTGGATGCAGACGGGTCAGGATCAGGTAGCTGGCGGCTGTGGGAACGGGAGCCAGGTGTGGCTGATTCCTGGTACAGGGTCCCGGCTGGCTTCAGGGAGGCTGCGGGCGAGGTCCCCAGGCAGCCTCAGTGCCGAGTCACTCGCACAATGACAAAGGGTCGAGGGTCGTCAGCCTGCCCCGCCACACCACACGGGCCCCCTCTGGGTCCCTCCGGATGGAGACGTCTTTGGACGTGGAGACCAGGTGGCCCCTTTCAGACGGAGGCCTGAGACTTACAGACCCCCCAGTGCCTGGATGCAGGACCCTGCTGGTGATGGGTGCTTTCGGACAGAACAAAAGCCTCCATTTCCTATGGTGAGAAATACACCCGACTCTAGGTACACGCAGAGGAAATGCCTATTTAAACATTGCCAAAGGGCTGAGTTCGCAGGCCCTGGCTGGAAGGTTGACAGCATGTCCTGGGGGGCAGAGGGCAGGCCAGGGCACTGGGGGGCGGCGTGGAGCGGGTGCCGGCAGGCTCACCTGTGGCAGGAGGGGACCTGCAGGGGGATGCTGGCGAATGTCGGCCCTCTGGGAGTCAGGACCCTCCGAGGGGTCCTGGGAAAGGGACACGTTTGGGTATACGCATGTGCATACTGCATGGTATGTTCACGCTGTGTGTGCTGGTGTGTGCGTGTGCGTGTGTGTGCAGGCCGGTATGTCCACGGTTGTGCATGCTGGTGCATGCAAAGACATGCTGGTGTGCACATGTGCACGCAGGTGTGTCCCCACTGTTTCCCTCTCCGTAATGGAGGGTAGGATAGAGGTTAGATCAGAAACTTCAATTAAGCCTTTAAAAAGCCCATCTGCCAAACGTGACTGGGGTTCCGTGTCAACAAAGTGCCTGCGCTGGTTACAAACAAATGATCTTATCTACTGCATTGTGTTACAAATTAAAATTAGATTAAGCCACCTACATGGTACCTTGGCTGCATCTTCCACGCCTGGCAGAGGCTGAGCGTCTCTCCGCGTATCTTCACCCCGCCTGATGAGCCCTCATTATCTCTGCAGAAGCATTACTTACTGTGCACAGCATAATCAAAGCCTGGGGGTACGTATTAATTATCCTTTTGAATAGTGATGAAATTTTAAAAAGAGCTCCTTTAGGCTTCACACCATCAGCAGATGAAACAAAGACGCGCACAGCTTGTGCACGGAGACTCACATGTGTTTTTACATCTGTTCAGGATATTTCAATTTGAAGCTCTACAAGCAGAGACGGGGATTAAAGACGAGGATGGGGAGAGAAGGAGAGGGAGACAGAGAGAGAGAGAGAGAGAGGGAGAAGGGAGTCCAGCAAGAACCCCCGGACCCCGCCCCAGCTCCACGACCGGTGAAGAAAATGAGCTTCCTTCTGAGGAAAGGCTCAATTGCTTTCTTCACGTGTCTATAACTGTGATTCCAACACGGGAACCCATGCCTGAGACCCAGCAGTGCACCTGTTAGTTCTCGAGTCGATTTCGGTTCCCCAATATATGTGTGTGTGTGTGTGTGTGTGTGTGTGTAGTCTCCAGTGGTTTCCAGGTTTGCTGGGGGTTGAGCCACCAGATTTGCACATGCTTTGAAACCTAGGTGGAATTAGAACGTAGCCATGGGGGCCAGACAGAGAAAGAAGCACTCCGTGCCTTCGTCGTGGTTCGGGGCGGGGGTCAGAGGGAGGAGCCTGCGGAAGTAGAGGGAGTATTTCACACAGTTCTCTCCCCTGCAGCGAAGGTTAGCGGTGATGCCACCGGAACTGGACGCCGTGAAGACAGAGCTCGTGAGCTTTGCTGAAAACCTCCTTCCCGCTTGCATGCACGGTCTCGGTGCTTAGAAATGCCAGTCGGCTTTGAAATCCCTGCTTGAAGGGGTGCAGAGGGTGTCACGAAATGCCCACGCCAGAAATGTTCCTTTGAGTGATCTTAGAGAAATCGAAATGTAATCAAAAGCCATTTGAAGTGTGCGGCAGCTGTGTCACTGAACGGTGCTCGGAATGGTATTGAACTCAACGTGCCTCCCATCCCGATGCGCTGATGAACAGAATCCCGAAATGAAGTAAACATTCAGTAGGTCTCTGTTTCGATTTTTCTGGACAATTAGAAGTGCAATGGGGCCTCTATCAGCAGGGGAACCGTTGATTAAAATCCTGTGAAGAGGAACAAATGGGGTCCAACGAATTCAATGGAGCTAATATCCCATCCCAGGCACACATAAATCCTACAGGTTTTGCAAAAGTAGGGACTCCCATAAGCAGGATTGCCAAGTTCAGAAATGTGAGGTGACATCCACCTGCCCATGTCTACTCTGTGCTGGCTATCAAGTGGCATTTTTGCATCCTTTGGTTGGAATCCCATTGCAATGTCCTCATGGGGCAACCAGGTAGGGACATGGCCCCATGACCATGGATCTGTGAAGGAAAAGGCAGAGATGGGAGGGATGCAAGCCCAGGGATGCCTGGAGTCCCCAAAACTGGAAGGGGCAGGAAGGACCCTCCCTTGGAGTCTGTGGAGGGAGCTCAGCCCTGCCTCTCCTTGATCTCAGCAGCCCTGCCCCACCTGGATCTCAGACTTCTGGTCTCCAGAGCTGGAGAAGAAGGGATTCCTATTGTTTTACGACACCCAGTTGTGGTCATTTAGTATGGCTCAGGAACTTCTTGTAGTGTCCAAGCAGGCTTTGGGTGGAGTGGAGAGGGGTGTGGGTCAACTCTAGGTGGTTTGACCCCTGGAAACTTGCAGCACAGTGAACGTTTCATCCACCCAAGCGTAGGTGCTGTCTTGAACGTCCTCCATTGGCTCCTGGCTCCTGCAAAAGTGATGTGGGCAGGCATCCCACCTGAAGAACATCCAACGACACAGGAGGACCATGTGAGGAACCAAACCTACAAGACAAGACTACAACCTGTCATCCACACAGACTCAGAACAGCAAAGAGTGCATGTGACCTTGGGGATCCCAGCCATGTGCTCTTGGAGCCCCAACCCGAATTTGTAGTTGGAGAATCGTGAGTCTTTTCAAATCTGGGACAGAGGTTTGCTTCGCACGGCGATGTTCAAATTGGAATCCATCTCAGTGTGGCCCCACAGCAAATCCCAACCAAGTAGATCCAATGGGAACATTTCCTAATGGTGCTCTGGAGACAGGGAAAACAGGAAGAGAGGGGTATGGGGTTTCAGTAAAGAGGACTGGGTTAATAATTAGTCTAGAGGTTTTAAAAATAGACCTAAGTTATAAGGTTTGCATTTTAAGACCCATGGGTTCTAACCAGTTTATGTTACTCTATCATCCAGTAGATTGAACCAAAAGTAGAGAATATAACACAATATCTGATTCATGTCTTGAATATACACATGTTTATGAATCTTTGCAGATGTTCCTCATTCTGTGTACTTGTTTGCTGGTTCATAGGGCCAACGAGGATGGCTTTATTGTCTTTTTCAAGCATCAGTACATCAGTATATATGGTGTGGATTTTTTTCTTTATCCCCCAAATATCTAGACCCTGACCGCTGAATGGTGTGAATATTTGAAGCCACATGGTGTTTATTTGTCATGATTTCTGCCTTCCCCACTCAATGGCAGCCTCCAACAGAGCTGGGGCTGGTGAGTCGGCTTACAGATGTATCCCTGCCTATGGGGTTAGCTGGTGAATAAATGAGTAGAGGAATCATCGTTATGAATGGGGGAAGTTTTCAGAGATGGGCACACATTCGTCTTCGGCAGCAACATTCATCTGAGATGTCTCAAGGTATCCTGTGGAAGGAGTCCAGGATCGTTGGTAGTGTGGCCCCAGAGAAAGATGGAACAGGACAGAAACAAGCAGGTCACGATACCGCAAAGGATAAGTTTGGTCAATCTCTACCTCTTGGGAACAAAACCATCCTGGGGTATGGGAAGGGGATGTGAATTATTCTAGGGTAAGAATTTCAGTTGTAGGAGGGATCAGTTAGGGTAATGCTTTCCAACTTCTACCACATCAAGGACACAGAAGACTCATTGTCTACCAGGGTGACCCTAAGACTGAATCCAACTAGGACCACAGAGCAGACACAACTTTCCAGGGTGGACCCACACTGATTTAATGAACTCAACTCAGGCTCCCAGGTGGGTCCCAGAACTGACCCCAACCAAATGAATCCAATGGACACGACTCAGTGTGGTCCCATAGCAAATCCCAACCAAGTAGATCCAATGGGAACATTTCCCCATGGTGGTCGCAACAGCTGAGTCCAATCAAGTTGACCCAATGGATGCCTCTTTAGGATGGTCCCAGAACTGACCTCTAGCAAATGGACCTAATGGACACAGCTTCCCAGTGTGGTCTGGAAGCAAACCCCAACTGAGCAGATCCAGTGGGAACATCTCCTCAGACTGGCCTCACAGCTGAGTCCAACCAAGTAGAGCCAATGCACCCAGCAAACCCCAACCAAGTAGATCCAGTGAGAACATCTCTTCAGAGTGATCCCACAGTTGTGTCCAACCAAGTGGACCCCCCAGTCGCTAACTTATTAGGATGGTCCCAATATCTAATAATGGTTAAGATTTGCTGCCAATGGCTGTTAGAAGAATTTGCCAAAAGGGATCCCCACGATGGAGAACAGCGGGGATATGGCTTGGAGACCCATCCATCAGCTGATGTGAGGACACACTGATCTCATTACTGCCTCCATGGTCATCCATGGGCCTCCAGTCATACAGTGATCTCACTGAATCACCAAAGACACAGAATTCCACACAATCATACCCTCTGTGGTTGTGCAACATGGTGGCCCCCACGGGAATGTGGGCGTCCAATGCCCAGCTTCTGGCCTTTGAAACATCATTGAAATTCACTCTGATGCTCTCTTGCCATGACCAGATTTATGGTTTTTTTCTTTTCTTTTTTTTTTTTCCCCATCCTGCCTTGATTTTCCTTTTCTTAATTTTGTCTCTTGCTCCGAGGCTGACATTTTGTCTCTTTGCAGCCTACAGCGAATTTTAACAGCTGAGTTAGAAGCCCCTAAAAATAGGGTTCCACAGCCGAAGTGCTGACACCACGTTCTCTCCCAAGGACGGAAGGTGGCCGGGCTGTAATTAAAAGGACATGGGCTGGTCTGTCTTTGACTTCCCTTAACCGCGATCCGGTTGACTGAAAATCCGGTCTCTCCGCGTTGTGGGCGTCTGCAGGACACAGAAAGCGTGTTCTCCCCGGCCACGACAGAAAGAAGAACGAGTTACCCAATTCCCACGATGGGTGAGGGACCGTGAGGTTCTCTCCGGCGCTCGAAACCGCGCTCATAAAATGTTCTTTGAACGTGCCCCGCGACGGGTCAGCAGATGGGGGAGCCGTGCCTCCCAGACCCCGTGCAGACATGGCCCGGCCGCGCCGCTCGGTTCTCGGCAAAGACGCTGGGGTCCGGAAAGGGGCTCGTGCCGCGGCCGTTTGATGGGAACCAGGGCTGTGAATACTTGGATGGCGTATTCGGTAATAAAAAAAAAAAAAAAATCAACGTCGCTCCCTCTTCTGTATCTTTTCTCAGTATCCGGCCTTTTTCTGTCTATTTTTCTTTTCTTTTTTTTAATCTTCTCTCCTGGATCCGATCGTGCATTTATTTCCTCGGCTCGTGAGAACCGGGGCATCTGGAATGATTTTTCATTTTCATGTTTCCTTAATAGCATTTTCTCGGGTTTCGCTGGATGCCTTCATAAAAGCCCTCGTGTTTTATAACGTAGCTTTTATGATTTCCGTTCGCCATTGTTCCCGGTCGGCTCGGGGCTCTTTCTTTTCTTTCTGTCTTTCTGTCTTTTTCGCGTGCACTGTTTCTTTTCTTTTTATGCTTTCTTCCTTCTTTCTTTTTCTTTCTGTCTTTTTCTTTCTTCCTGTTTCTTCCTTTTCCACTCCTTTCCTACCCTCCCCCACCGTGTTGATCTTCTGTCTCTCTCTGCTCCTGACCTCCAGCACACATCGTTAGAGAAGGAAAAAAAAGACATGTCCCAGAGCTGAAGGTAGGAGGTGTGTTTGGGGTGTATTGGTGTGTTTCCTCCATGCAGGCATATTATTAGGGGTACGTTCTCTAGGGACACTTTTCTTCTGAATAGGAAGGTTGGCCAAACCCTGAGACGGGGTCTGTAGGGAGCGAAGAAAGGGCGCCCGGCAGGAATTACATCCGGAGTCCGGGAGGAAGCCGGAAAGTCGTCTACGGGCTATTCTAAATCCACAAGATGGGTTTTGGAGACGGAAAGTTTCCTGCATCGAGGCCACCGTTGTCCTAAAAGCAATAGGACACGTATCTGCATAAAGTTGGAACACTTTCTTCCATTTCTGCCTGGTGTGCAGCCCCAGAAACTCTCACCGCCTCCCCGTGCAAACCTGCACCCCCGGTCATAGTTCACAGCGGCCCCTGGGTGCTGTCGCCCTAGCCTGGGAGTCCCGTGTCCTCACGGTGAAGGACATTAATCAGGGTTTGGTGGGTTTGGAGTGGAGAATCTGAGAAACTCCAGGAAACCTGGCAGGTCTGGAAACATGGGGACAGGGATGCTTCTATGCTTGTGATGTCAGTAAGGAGAACCCGGTTCTGTCTGTGCTGCCCGAGCTGGGCTGGGGGACGCGTGACGCAGCGGCGTGTTCCCAGCACAGCCAGGCTGGTCAGACGCCGCATATATGTTCGTCTCATGCCCTCTGCTGGGGGAATCAGGTTTGTCTCCCCAGCCTTCAAAGCCTGAGTCCTGGACCCATTGGAGACAGTGTTGGCAAAGGACCCAGACTCATTCCCTAGGTTTGGACACAGCGGTGGGAAACCCCATGTGCACACAGAGCCTAAATCCCACTTTCAGACAGGACCGCCTGGAAATGCAAACACAAAGCATGGGATTGTTGGCAGCAACCCCATAAAATGACCAGGACAGGCAACAGAACGGAGGGGACCATGCAGGGACAGATGGGGTGCTCAGAGCTCAGTGTGGCGTCCAGCAAAACCCGCACCTCCTGGGTCCCAGAGCCAACGATGGGGACCTCAGCGGTCCCGACCGTGAATCATATGCAACAGGGATCGCGATGCGTTTCCAGTGTTGCTGCTACGGACAGAGTCACTCAACACACACTGAGCACCTTCCCGTCTTAGCAGTGACGGCCTCTCCGCACTGAGCACGTGGTGTCGTCTGGTTCCTTCTGGAAAAAGCAGGTGAGAATTTCCCCCTGTGAAGTCTCTGGAGGCATAGCACACCGGGACACATGGTCAGAGCACCTGCCCCTGGCCCCTGCCTCTGTCCCCACAGCCTCCCTGATTTGGAGTCTCCTGCCTCTCCATGAAGACAGTGGGTCCCTGGGGCTGTAAGACCATCCCCAAACCAGGATGCTCAAGGTCACCCTCTCTGTAAGGTTCTTTATGCCCCATAAGGGAACCGTCACATGTTCTGGAGATTCAGCCTGGCTTATCTCTCGGGACATTACTCCGTCCACCACGTGGGGATCAGGACATGCCCATCTTTGGGGACATTACTTTGCCAGCAAGTGAGTATACAGATGTGGACATCTTTGGGGAACTATCCATGCCCAACACGTGCAACTGTGAACGGAAAGCCACCACCAGCAGGAACGCACCAGACACATTAGGGGCTGGAGACAGGGCTATGGAGACAGCAGACAGAATCCCGCTGGGCTGAACTGTCACAGAGCTGGCCTACTCCTGGCTCCCAGCTCCCAGCACAGCCAGACTGAGTTTCCAGAAGGTCCTCCACTTTCACTGGGTTCCCCTCACCAGCTCCCCAGCCGGTCCTCCAAGACCACACCAGAGCCAGACTGAGTTTCCAGAAAACACACTCCTCTTGGGGAATGGGCAAGACACAGAAAAGACCCCTAGGGCTCAAAGTTCACGGACGGGCAAGGCAAGGCATCCGGGGACGCTGCGCTGCGGGGTCCTAGTGTCCTTGCTGCCCTGAAGGTGCCCCTTGGGTTCTGTTGGAGCAAACCAATGGCAGTATTGTGGGATTCCGCTCCAGAATGCCAGCCCGAGTAATCAGGAGGGGTAATTGCACCGTGGGCAGAGGCGGGTAACCCTTGGCATGAGGGATCAGACCTCCAAGACGGGGGACGGTGCACAGAAAAGCCCTTTCCTCTGATCTGCATCATATTTACAAGCTCAAGTCAAGTTAATGGTTTGAGTTTGGGGAGGGACTGGGGAAGGGTGGTGGTTTAATTTCCTTTTCTTTTGTCCATTTGTAATTAAAACTCTGGAGTTAGCCAACGGACGGAGAAAAGAGTCCTAATGAACCCCCAGCTAGCAGTGAGACTGTGTTTCCTCCTTGGAGATGTACTGACTTTAAGCAATATGCATGCTTGACCGATGGCCCTGGAGGACCTCCTCTCCCCTGCAAATGTGGGGGCTGCCCACCACCTCACATGCATGGCAAGCCCACGCCACACAAGGTTTGGAAGGGAGCAGCCACACACGGGGCCCTGTGTTTCCTCTGTACCATGACATCTCCATCCATGAGGACTGTTTCACCCCTGGAAGAAATGGAAGGAAAACATGGTTTCCAACTCCCATTGTATATATCAAATGCACTTCTCCACGTTTGAAAAGATAATGAAAATATCAGGAGTATGGTACAGCCCAGCTGCTCACAGGAGCCCCATCCCACTAAAACCTGGAAGGCATGTGTGTGCGCACTCCAAATGATTGTCCGCACAGAACCACACCGACGTAGGAAACGTCCAGGCTCCAGAGGGTGGCAGACGCAGCAGGGTCCTTTGTGGATGGGGGCGTCAAAGGGATTCTGCAGATTTACTTCAGGGATCATGGTGGACACAGGCCACGCACTGGTTGGGGTGGCTTGTGGACACAACGGTCTTGTCATTTGGGGATTTATTGAAACCTATGGGAAGTGAGTGTACGGATGGGTGTGTAGATAGATAGATAGATGGGTAGATATGATGGATGGATGGATGGATGATGGATGGATGGATGGATGATAGATGGATGGATGGATGATGGATGGATGATGGATGGATGGATGGATCAATAGACGGACATGACAGGTGGACCAGTAGATGGATGCACAGATGGACGGAGGGACGGATGATATATGACAGATGACAGACGTACATACTTACAATGTGTCACCTACATTCTATGCCGCACACCTCATGCACATTATAAAGTCTGATGCGTGTATACAGACACACATGTATGGATGGTTATGCACATACATATATGTGCCCACACTAAGCTTCATAATGTTGAAGCTCCGTATATATGCGGAGAGACATCCACAGGTATGTATGCGCAGTAATGTTTAGTTTACAATGTCCATGAACATGGTATTGGTCACAGCTCTCCAGATGAACAGAACCAACAGGAAACAACCTAAGCGGAGCATGATTTTTTTTTTTTTTAAAGGAATTGGCTCATAGGGTCAAGGAGGCTGAGAATCCCAGGTCCTGCCACCTGAGTCCAAAGGCCTGAGGGTCCAAGGCAGCAGTCCAAGGCCAGGAGCAGACTGCTGTGCCAACCGAAGCAGTCAGCAGTCTCACACAGAGAACAAATTCTCCCTTCCGCCACCTTTCTGAGCTATGCAGGCCTTCGACTGATGAGACAAGGCCCACCCACATCAGGACAGGCCGTCTGCTATACTCAGTGTACCAATTCCAGTGCTCATCTCATCCAGACACCCTCTCCCAGGCATGGCCAGCGTCCTGCTTCTCCAAATATCTGAGCACCCCACGGTCCTGCTGACTTGATACACAAGATTAACCAAGCCAGATTTGCACACGTCTCTGCATTAAACTTTTTGAGGGTTTATCCTTTTAATGTATACAATATTCATTGTATACAGAAGATCTACGCATATATGCATAATATAAGTGTATACAGGTCATTAAATGCAAACTTTAAAAAAAAAAAACAAACTTCTCTTTTGGTAAGTTTCAGATTTATAGACAAATCACCCAGATGGTTCAGAGTCCCCACGGACCTGAGCCCAGTTGTGCCCTTGTTAGGGAATGGGTGAGTTCAGGCTGCTGTCGGGGACGGGTCTCCAGGGCAGACCACACACAGAAGAGAGATCCATGGAGACGGGCGGGGACAGCGGGGCTGGACGGGAAGTCAGACGTGGGACGTGGGGACATCACTGCATCCCTAGAGACCTGGGCATGTCCTCCTTCCCTGTATGAGGCAGCCTGGCCACCAGCACACGCACACCCACGCACACACAGGCACACACACCACTAGTCCTGAGCCTTCAAGATCAACAGGGTTTGACATGAAAATAGCATTTTTCCTGGAAGCACTCAGCGGCCCTGTTGCCTCCTGGAATCCGGGAGTCCTTTTGAAGGTTAGAGCAACGATTACCTGCGTTTCATAAATATGGAATTACCCACTAATGCTCCTAGTTATTAAGTGGGATACGGCGTCTAAATGTGTTAGTCATTGTGATCCCGTGCCGCAGGAATTCCTCTGTAGGAGGTGGGAACAGCGCTTTGATGTCTGCGCCCGGCAGAACCACATGTGGCCAGGCTCCCCTTCTGTTTGCTGTTGGAAAGGGCTCGGAACTGCCTGACACGGCCGTGGTCCCTGCTCTCCCTCGGGCGCTGGCTCCGGGGACAGAGTCTGAGGTATCCTCCCCGATGGCGTGGGCACAGAGCCCCGGGAAGTGGTCCAAATCCAACAGGGAGGTGGGTAGGATCTTTTTCCTTCAAGTGCACGGGACCTGAAAACTGTGGGACTCTATGAGATGCAAGTCCTGTAGGACACATGGCTTCGGGAGCAGGACACAGGCTGCCTGGGTTCTGGTTGCAGGTGTGGAAGGGAACTGGCCTCTGTGGGAGATAGAATTGTGACCCCGAGGTGTTTGTGTGCCGGTCTCCATGTGGGGGAGAATAATGTCCCCAAAGATGTCTGCATCCCCATCCCCACGTAGTGAATGGGATAATGTCCCCAAAGATACATATACCCTGATCCCCACATGGTGGACAGAATGATGTCCCCAAAGACATCTACGTCCTGATTCCCACATGGTGAATGGAATCATGTCCCTACAGATCTCCGTGTCTTGATCCCTGCCGTGGACAGATGAGAAACACCGCAGGAACACCCAGCACAGAAGGGGGATGTCCTAGGGGACCACCAACCTGCAAAGCATCGCACCTGCAAAGGGACACCTGAATCATAGGGTCTTTGTGCACAACCTGTTGGAGGAACAGATGCAAACATCTGGTTGAGTTTCGCACACTTCACATCGATGCCCCTCGTCATGGCTTGAAACACGGGTCACCCGTGGGATTTGTGGCTGGATTCTGAGGGGGTTCTGGCTGGGCATCTCTGCTTCCAAATCCAGCCCCCCGCCACACTCCCCACAACATCCCTCCCTTCCCTGCTGGATGATGTCCCTGGTTTCTCTTGTCCAAGAAATCGGAAGGCGTCAGAGGGAGCACTGCACGTGCCACTCAGGGGCTTCTGTCCCCTCCTGTGCCATCATCCCTGCCAGCACTGTGGGCAAACCACCGGCACTTCTGTCTACACCTTCTTCCCTTGGGAACAAGGTCTTCCATCTTCCCCTGAAGCAAAACCTTGCCTGAGTCTGTGTTCCACAGAGACATGGAACCATCATGGGTTAGATGCAGAGAGAGCGGCAGATGCGGGTGCAGGTGTGGAAGCAAGTGCAGGTGTGGATGCAGGTGCAGGTGTGGATGCAGGTGCAGGTGTGAAATCAGGTGCAGGTCAGGTGCAGGTGTGGATGCAGGTGTGGATGCAGGTGCAGGTGTGAAAGCAGGTGCAGGTGTGGATGCAGGTGCAGGTGTGGAAGCAGGTGCAGGTGTGGAAGCAGGTGCAGGTGTGGTTGCAGGTGCCGGTGTGGATGCAGGTGCAGGTGTGGAAGCAGGTGCAGGTGTGGAAGCAGGTGCAGGCTTGGATGCAGGTGCAGGTGTGGAAGCAGGTGCAGGTGTGGATGCAGGTGCAGGTGTGGAAGCAGGTGCAGGTGTGGAAGCAGGTGCAGGCGTGGATGCAGGTGCAGGTATGGAAGCAGGTGCAGGTGTGGAAGCAGGTGCAGGTATGGAAGCAGGTGCAGGTGTGAAATCAGGTGCAGGTCAGGTGCAGGTGTGGATGCAGGTGCAGGTGTGGAAGCAGGTGCAGGTGTGGAAGCAGGTGCAGGTGTGGTTGCAGGTGCAGGTGTGGATGCAGGTGCAGGTGTGGAAGCAGGAGCAGGCGTAGATGCAGGTGCAGGTGTGGTTGTAGGTGCAGGTGTGGATGCAGGTGCAGGTGTGGAAGCAGGTGCAGGTGTGGATGCAGGTGCAGGTGTGGAAGCAGGTGCAGGTGTGGAAGCAGGTGCAGGCATCCACCTGCAGGCATCCGCGTGGATGCCTGCCTCACCCCCTGCTGCACACAGTTATCTCCTATCAAGGTCACTAATGACGCTCGGTGACAATTCCTTGCAGGACGTACCATCAACATGCATGTGTTCCAGACTCCTGCGTCACGGGGCTTCCAGGCTTCTGGCTCTTTCCCTCCTATCTCTCTGCCCACACCCGGCCGGCCTTCCGGAACATTCTTCCCCAGGTATCCAGCCGCACAACAGCTCACTCCTCCTGCGTATTTAACACACAAACAGCTCCCACATTCCCACCCCACGTCCTGCTGTCCCTTCTTTCCATAGCACGTAGGTCCTCTCCAGTGCACCCCAAGTCTGCTCACTCCTTACATTCCCCTCACCCTGGCACAAGGGTACAAGTCTCACGAGAAGGAGCGCCGCGGTTGTCTTCCCGCAAACCCCGTAACCGGTAACGGGGACACGACCCACGTCCTCGAACGGATGGACGCCACATCCCATGCTCCAGGGCGCCCCCTTTCCAGCTCTTGGGAGACGACCACCCGCGTTTCTCTCCCTCTTTGTGAGCAGGACGTCCCCGTGCTCTCGGCATCGGCCTATAAACATTCTTTCCCCGACTGGCTTTGTTTTCGCCGCGCGTTGATGGATTAGCCCGCGCTCAGGCCTTGCCTCTTTCAACCTATTTCTCCTCCTAATGGGAGACAGAGCGCGCCGGGCACGGCGGCCCCGTCTGGGGTCCCGCTGGCATCTGTTTGCGGCGCGGGGCCTGATGAGGTGCTAATCGGATACAGCGGACGCGGAGGCACCCTGGACACTTTTGTGTCCCGTCCGTATGATCGACGGCCCTAATCTACGGGACGTTCATGGGGCGCTCTGGAGGCATGTGTGTCGGCCCTGCACCCCCTCCCCTTCCCAGCCTTTGCCCTCACCCTGGGCCGCAGCCTTTGAACGTCTGTGGCTCATTTCCTGAACATCGTGCCTGTTGGGACGGCCCGCGCTCCCTGCTTGGGAGAAGGCGCCGCCGCCTCTCGGTGCCTCCTCTTACCACCATCTCGCAGCCCCCTGGTGGCCTGTCTTTCTCCCCCCGGGCTCCAGACGTGAAGAGAAGCTCCAGACACGTTCTGGCGACTACAGGGGTGTTGGAGGCCCTTCCCGCTTTGTCTGCAATACCGCAGAAATCGGCTCGGAACGGCGTTGGCTCAAGAACTGAATCTCTGCCTCCGTGTGCTTCTCAGACGGTAGACCCGTGTCCCGCTCGTTCACAAGGTCAGGGGGCTCCTCCTCGTCGTGCCTTGGAAGGACGTGCGTGTGTGGACGAAGAAGACAGAGGCCCCCGGTAGTTGGGAACTGCCCCAGTGGAAAAATCACTTTCGTTCCTGAAACCTATGAAATATCATTAAATATTAGTCTTCTCACGTTGAAATGACCCCACACGACAAGCCCGAAACCACAAGAATTCATGCTTTCCAGGTCTGGAGCCCAGAGACTGAGATCCAGGCGGGGCAGGGCTGGGCTCCCTCCTGAGGCTCCAGGAAAGGCTCCTTCCTCCTCTTCCCCTTCTGGGGGGCTCCAGGCGTCCTTGAGCTGCGGGCCACGTCCCTCTCATCTCTGCCTTTGTCTTCCCTTGGCTTCTCCTCTGCATCTGTGTCTCCTCTTCTGGCTCTTGCAAGGACCCCTGTCCTTGGATTCGGGACCACCCTGACCCAGAACGAGCTCAACTCCGATCCTTCCCTTCATCACGTCGGCAAAGACCCTGTTTCTAATTCAGACCCCATTCCCAGGTTCCCAGCGTGCATGCGTTTTGCAGACATGCCGCTGAACTCCCCAAAAGTCCTACGACGCTCCTCCGCCACCAACGTGTGCCTTCTCCTCGCCGCAACATCCCCCACGTGCCAGAATTTCCTGACTCACGTGATAGAAGATCCGGATGCGGGACACAGACGACTATTGATCCGTCCTTGACAAGTGACCCGCGGGGCTTCTGGGAAATACCGCTAATTGAATGAGCCATCGCTGGTGTCTGCCGTAAACCAGCAGCTTCGGGACTGAAAAGAGCCCTGGGCCTTTTCCGTCCTCCTGGCCGACCTGGTCTGAGGCTCCGTGACGCTCGAGGGAGATGCATCCTGTGTTTCCTCCCTCCAAGCGCTGCAGGGCTGGGATGCAGGCAGCTTCCAGGAGCAGGGCCGCGGCCCGGTCTGTCCCTGTCAAGTTCAGCAATGCCTTGGCCAGCGTGGGGCAAAACACCTGCGTTTGTAAACCAACAGGTGTCGACAGGCACCTACGGGGGTTTTCCACGGCCGCCGGTCTCCGCGGGGCTGCCTCTCTCAGGCACAGAGACGGAGGGTCCCTTCGCCGATCTGAACTCAAGTTCTGCCGCTCTCCCCGTGACATCGTCTGTGACCTTTCTGTGTGTGCACAGCTGAGTCTGCAGGAGAAGATAAAACCTGAATCCCCCCCCACCCCACCCCACCCCAACAGCTTTGAAGGACAGGATTTTGCAGCATCTGTCTTTCAAAAAGGAAAAAAAATGCAACCGTCCATCCCGGGAGCACGGAAGGTGTTTTCAGGAACGTGAACACGTCTGCCTGTTTCTGGGAGATTCTGCAAAGCAGGGGATCCCGTGTTCTGTGGCTGAAGTCCCACATTGCGGTTTTTTTTCTCCAAGCATCCCGAATGTCACGGGGATGAGGGCAGAGTGACCCCAGAGTTCAAATTGTGATTTTCAGATCTGCCCTCTCAAGAAGCAGATCTGAGTCTTTGTCTGTTTGACGGACATATTCATGACTTATTTGCTTCTTTTTGGGGGGTGGGGGGGAGAAGTTCTTGTGTATGTGTATGTGTGTGTAGGTTTTAGTTTAATTTGGGGATTTCAAACTGCCTTCTGATGCCCACATTCATGGACAGGCTTCAGGCCTTTCTGAAGATCCTAGGAAGAGAGACACATTCCACCATAGCTCCCGTTTTGCACAACCTTTGTGTGTGCCCCCGATCGGGGCCGGACATGTACTTTTCAGGATTCCCGTGGCCAAGCTTTGCTGGGAACTCACGTGGAGCAGGATGACAAATGAACTGAGCTCAGGGATGCAAAATTGAGTTAATCCACAGTTCTGTCCTTATCTGAGGGTCTTAAAACCCGTTCACAGGGAGACGTGCCACTCAAGCCAGTATCTGTGCTAATGACCCTGTCTGCTCTGTGGCTGTGCAATCCCAGGGCTGCAGACGTGCGACACTCAGGAGGTGTCCCGGCAAACATCACGTGTGGTGACCTCACGCCCAGTTCCAATGGCCCGGAGAGCCACCCAGTGCACAGGACCAGGGGTCCAGCTTGTAGAACGCCCTGTCTTTGCAGAGATGCTGGCATCCTGAGCTTCAGTGTCCGCGAAGATCCTTACTTAGGCTGGGCTTTCTGCAGAGGGGGAGCTGGAAAGATGCTGCACACAGGGGCTCGGGTGGGCAACCACATCATTACGATGGCAATGATTTTTACTTCGGGAAGCCCTCGAGAGGAGATGGGATCGTTCCAGAAAGGAGAACTTGAAAACCGTCTCTTCCCATGTCAAAAGCATCTTTGTGCAAGTCCAGGTGGAAAGCTCAGCGGCCCACGTCCCGTCTCCCGTAACCCCACTGATGGTTTCCACAAACACCAAACACGCTTGGTAATGATCCACGAGCCAGGCAGTGTCCCTTCCTTGGGTTCTGCACGGTCATGTGTTTTGGGGACCCCTATTCAAGCCCAAACCCTGGTCTTGGTCTTATGACATGAATGTGGCCCCTCCTGAGTCTTGAGAGGGTCCCCAGCCCTTGAGGACCAGAGGGAGCCTGGGCTCAGACCCAGGGTGGAAATATCTGTTTTATGTCACCCAGTTGGTAGTGCTTGACCCCACCCACAGACCCCCGCCCACGTGTCCTGGAGGAAGAGGCCATACAGACCCAGGGCACCCCAAAACTGAGGACTCCTGGAAACTCACATTGTCCCAAGAGCCCCTGATGGACATGACATGAGTTACAGACATGAACAGGTGTGGAGGAGATTTTTATGAAAAGCCCAGGAACTTCCCCCAATTGTAAGTACCAAAAGCATATTCAAAAAACGGGAAATTAGCCCTCAGGGAGTAATTCGGGTCTGGGGCAATCCAGATAATTGAGTTAGTAATCATGGAAATGCACCATCAAGGTGCTGGGCTGCAATCTCGTTTGGGGGTAGGGGGTGCACGTGCTGGGATAATTATTTGTGGTTTCGCGTTATCTCTATAAGAAAAGGTTCATCACGGAGAAAAGGAAGAAGACACTTAGCGAGATAAGAGATCAAGGTCCTGTTCCCCAACAGGATGACGAGAGGGAAGGCCATCAAGTTGCTTAAAAAAGCAAAAAAATTGAGGCAGAAAATGGGAAACATCGTGTTTGTCCTGACAGGTGCAGAGGGCAGGAGACGGTCCAGCATTTAGGGACTTGGCAAAGTCGTGTGTTCTCTGGGGTGATGGGCCGCCATGGGCCGGGCAGATAGGGACCCAGAAACACAGTCTTTCTTTGTGTCCACGGGGCGGGGGGACACCCACAATCAGGCATGAGGGGGTCTTCTTCCTCCTAAGAAAAGTTCCAGGGCGGCCATAAAGCGTCCATGCATACGAGCCCCCTTTGTATGCGCTTAGTCTCGACTGCCCGTAAAAACAGGACGCTGATTGGATGACAGCCAGTCCATCTGTAAAGCCCTCTGCTGCCTCCAAGGTCACCTGTGAAACCCATCACTTCTGGCCAGACCAACTCTGGGAGCGACTTTTCATTCAACTGATTAGACCGGGCCCACCCACACTCTGGCAAAGACTTCCCCCTTCGACTGATTAGATCAGGCCTGCCCACACTCTGGGAGCTACGGTTCCCTTCAACTGATTAGACCAGGCCCACCCAAATTTGGTCTGCTTCTCTCCCGCCCCAACTGATAAGACCAGGTCCACCCGCATTCTGGGAGTGACATCAACCCCTCCCCCCCCTTCAACTGATGAGACCAGGCCCACCCACCAGATTGGGAAGACAATCTTCTCCACCTGCTGCAGAGATTCAAATGCCAGTCACATCCAGAAATGCCCCCAGGGACACACCCAGAAATAATGCCAAACCAAATATGTAGACACCCCACGGCCACGCAAATGGACAGATTAATCATCACATTCAGTGGCCATGAACTGGAAAGAAGACCATTCCATCCTTGCAGTACTGTACAACAATTCTGGTTCTTGCGTGGGACGGGTTCCATTATTCCTACATTTGTATTCATAAGGAAACTCAGCCACCATTCTCCAAAAGCATGTGGACGTCACTCTAAACGTTGAAGTGCTTTATACATGCGGCACAGATTGTGAGCATCTTTGGGGCCATTGTCCTGTCCATCATACGGGGATCAGGACGTGGACACCTGTGGGGACACTATTCTGTCCATCACGAGGGGGTAGGAACGTAGACATCTTTGGGATCATTGTCGACCACAATGGGGTCGACCACATGGGGATCCATGATGTGGTCATCTCTGGGGATATTGTTCCATCCAAGGGCAAGGATTGGAATATGGGCATCTTTAGGGTCATTATCCCGTCCACCACGTGGGGGATCACAATGTGGATGCTTTGGGGCCATTATTCTCCATGCAGGATGCATGGATCAGGATATATACATCTTTGAGAATGTTGTTCAGTCCACCACATGGGGATCAGGACATGGGTATCTTCTGGGATTCCGTTTCAGCTCAGCACACGTAGCTCCCTGTGCCCCTGGCTCTCAGACCCTTCAGGGTCTCACTGCAGTTTTGTGCCAGTGGTACAAAGTCTGTATGTCTCCAGGAGCCCACAGGCTCCCTGAGCCCCAGCACCCTTTCTTTGGGTCTTTGCCTCTTTCTTCCTGAAAGTCCATGAGCCTGTGTGCTTGTCACCTGAGTGTCTGCAGGAGGGAATGAACCCGAGAGCTCACCCTGAGCGTCGCGATTCAGTAGGACGCGTGAGGACTGTGCATATGAGCACTTCTCGCCATAGCTTCGGGGAAGGGAGAAGACCCTACCTCGTACGGACGGTGAGACCCACCTGGATCTTGGGGACACAGGCATGCAAGCTTCTGCCCCGACGTCTTCTTCGTCAGTCTCACCTCCTTCGTTCTATCCACCACAAACTCCCGTTTCTTATAAAGGAAGGTTAATGTCCGTAGGGGCGCCAAGCAAATGGTGTTATTTTTTCTTCCAAATTCTGGAAGAGAGGGGAGCCCTTCCTTTCACGTTGAAACTACGCATGGTTTTCCCTCTTCCATCTTGCCCCAAATGGTGCATGAGTGTGATTTTTCTCATGGGGACGGCCAGGAAGATGGGGACCATGGTCTATAGTACAGGAATCCATGTGGCTATGGCAGGGGGAAACCACATTCGGGTGACAATCATGGTCCATTAAGAAAAGCAAACCTGGATTCTACTGGAAACGGGGAGGGTTTGTTCTAAACAAAAATTGCTTCATCATCTGAGTGTCACAGCCACAGCCACGCGAAGAGAACCGTGTCCCCTCACACACAAATTCTCATTGCTGAGATGTGCTCAAACCAAACTAGACCATCGCCCCATCGGCGTGTTGGCATTTGAGACTCAACACTTGGGGGGGGGGATGTTGTGTGTTGTAGGATGTTGAGTGGGATCCCTAGGCCCCACCTGTCACATGCCAGAAGGATGTTCCTACCTCCACGGGAGACAACAAAAGCTGTCTGCAGACACGTGTGCAGTGTTCCCTGAAGGTAGAGTCATCCCAAGGGTCGAACCACGGTCTATGCAGGTAGGTAGGTAGATAGATAATAGGGGCCTAGATAGATAGATAGATAGATAGATAGATAGATAGATGATAGATAGATATAGATAGATATGACAGATGATGATGATGATAGAGAGATACGATGGATGGATGGATGTGTGGATGGATGGATGGATGGATGGATGAATGAATGGACGGACGGATGGATGGATGGATGGATGGACAGACAAACAGTTTCTCACACTAGACCACGTTGTCTCAGCCTCAGTAATACTGACATCTGGGACTGGACCCCCCTCTGATGTGCGGAGTCCTGGGCACTGCAGGGTACTGGGCAGCATCTCTGGGGCTCCACCCACCACACTCAGGTAGGTTCATCTCCTCATCAGTCACAAGAGCCAAGAACATGCCCAGATTTTGCCAAGTGTCCCCTGGAAGCTTGATCGCCCCCAGCTGAGAACCCCGATTTCAGAGGCTTCTCTGGTGTGGGAGCAGAAGGCTAGACCCACGCTGATTTCTCCCGGGTCCTGCAAACACGTTGAGCCAGGAGGCCATACTTTGCCACCATGAATGCCCTACAGCCTGCACTGCCCTGGAGCGGGGTCCAGCAGCTCTGTCTCCCGCTCCTGGGTCCAAGATGAGGATTCAGCACGGAGAGAACACCACCACGTGGCTGGCCTCTCACCACAGTGGGACAGACTCCACTTCTGCTTCCCGACCACCACCATAATCCTTGTCTCCCCAGCCCGGTCCCTACACCCGGGGCAGAGGGGTTGAATTCCCCACTTAACAGACGGCCCATCTAGGGCGATTTGTGAGCACGTCCAGTCTGACCGAAGCCTCGGAAAAGAAAGCTTCCTTTTTACTCAGATTCTCCAACCTTTGCTTTTTTTTTTCCTTTTTCTTTTTCTTTCTTTTTTTTTTTTTTTTTTTTTTTTAAGCTCACCACAGAACACTTCCTTTATTTTATCTCCCCAACAATCATCTATTTAGCACACGCTGACCCTGGCTTCCCACCTCGGTGGTCAAGTCATGAATTATGACGCTTGGCCCGCGGCTGCAGGCCGGTCCTGGCTGGTCATGTTCTGGGCGCAGAGACTGGCAACAGTGCGGACTTGTCCTGGAGGCCTGGGGCAGGGGGCGGGGGGGGGGGCCCTCCAAGGGTTTCTGTGGCTTCGAGGAAGCGGGAGAGAGGACAGGCAGCCTCCCCAGTTGCCGTGCATGACTAGGTTCTCTTTCTATCCCCCCCCCCCGGGAGGGCGATGCCACGCTCTGCATGGACACGAATTGACCCCGGCCCCCTCCCTACCCTGTGCCTTGTCCTTTCCTGGGTACAGGGCTTGGAGCTCCAGGGGCCGGGACAGGAGCGTCCTGACTTCTTGACATGCTTTCTGTCTGCAGATCTTCCCCAATCACAACGGCCAAACGCTTGCACACCAAGGATCCATTCATGGGACGTCGGCCTGAGCCCTGCCAGCATCCACCACCCCACTCCGCCGTCCAGGTGAGCCTTTGCTGGCCTGACAGCACCTTGGATGTGCTCTGTGTCCCCCCCCCCATCTCTGTTCCCTCCTGCTGTTCCCGGCGCAGGAGGACTGTCCATCCTGCAAACTGAGGGCGAGCTCTGCAGGCGGTGCCCGCGGGACAGGACCTGAGCGGGCACACCGTGCGAGTCCTTGGGGACAGAGTGCACTGCATTTGGCGGTGGGAAGGGGATCGGCGTGCGCCCTGGACACCGGACGTCTTTCGTCTGAAGGCATGAGGGACGGGGCCGGAAGGACAGGGACGGAGCGGCCGGTGAGTTCAGATCGCCGGTGCGCGGGGCTCGTGAACCCACGCGGCGGGAGGCGCTGGTCCAGGGCAGAGCTGGCGCTGCAAGGGCGCACGGCGGGCAGCCGGCGGCCACGGGCAGAGCCCCTCCGGCTCGTGCGCCCCTCCCGCAGTCGTGCGTCCGCGTGCGCGTGCACACAGTGACACGGGACCCGTCGCGCTCGCACTCTCCCGCGCCTGCCCGCACACGGGCTTCCTCCGTGTTCCCAGCGCGCGGGAAGGGTCCGGTGCACGCAGCACCGCCGGGCCTCTGCCCCTGGAGCCGCGTCGGACGGTTTCAGGCGGACTGACCGGGAGACCCCGCGCGAGGCCATGGAAGGGGAGACCGACGTGGTCACAGCGAAGAGATTCATCCGCGGGAAACTCGCGTCTACACCGACCCGCATGCCTCCTGCGCAGGAAACCTGCACCCCTGGCCCACGACTTTCTCCGCATATTTTGGACACATTTTAGTTTTTTAAAAGATTTTATTTATTTGGGAAAGCGCGCGCGCGCACGAGCGCAAGCAGGGGGAGCAGTAGAGGGAGAAGCAGATTCCCCGGGGGAGCCGGATGCGGGACTCGAACCCAAGACTCTGGCATCACGACCTGAGCCAAGGGCAGCCGCCCCGGACGTGGTTAAATTACATTTTCAAACTTAGCATATTTAAACTGAATCAACCACCGACCTTCCCCTGCACATTCTCCTTCCTGGATCTATTGCTTCGTCATAAAATAATAATAATAAAAATAACAACATTTTTAAAAGAGTTTTAAAATAGTTTAATGGAAAGACTTTTATAAAAAGTTTTTAAGGGGCGCCTGAGGGGCTCAGTGGGTGACGCATCTGCCTGCCTTCAGCTCGGGTCATGATCCCGGGGTCCTGGGATCGAGCCCCGCCTCGCGCTCCCTGCTCCGCGGGGAACCCGCTTCTCCCTCTGCCTGCCGCTCCCCCTGCCTGTGCTCACTCGCTCTCTCTCTATCTCAAAGAAAGAAACAAAATCTTTATTTAAAAAAAAAAGTTTTAAAGTAAAGAAAAGTGGAAAAATTTTTAAAAAAAAAAAGTGTTGAACGGGCGCAGAGCTTCCGTGGAAGGCGATGGAGAGAGAGGTCCGCGCTCAGGCTGGGTAGATGCTGGTTGCAGAGCGATGTGGGGCCAGCTGATGTCACAGGGCCCTGCGCTTTCCAGGCGCTAAATTTTACGCTATAAATATTTTACCAGAGTTTTTTTTTTTTTTTTTTTTTTTTTTTTTTTTTTTAAGAAAGAAGTAAAGAGAGAGAGAAAATTGAGAGCGGAATGCACTCCCCGGGTTCTTTTCTTTCTCGAGGACTTCCCGGGTCATAGCGCTCACCGTACAAAGAACAACCCCTACATTAATGTTGCCCTCGGGACGCAATAAAATCCTACTTACGAATAATACAAACCATCCCGCTTCCCGTGCGAACTTGGGCCCTTTGAAGAAAGCCGGCGGCGGTGCTCAGGCCGGGCATTGTCTGAGTGGGAAAGCCGGACGCGCGTCGGCGGGCTGGAGGCGTCCGGCTTCCCCTGGTTCCGCTTTGCACAAAGCCCTATTATCTAGAGGAAAGTGGTCCCCGAGCAGGCAGTGGGATGGCCGTGACCCGAGCACCTGCCCGCCCCCGGCTCCTCCCGCGGCCCCGCACACCTGCTGCCCACATGGTCTCGCGCCCACCCAGACGGAGCGTCTGCACGTGCTCAGGACACGGGCGAGTGGCGCCCACCACTGAAGAGAGAGAAGAACACGGACCAAACAATGTCCGCACATCAGCGTCCCCAAAACGCCTCCATGGGGACCTCGAAACCATCACCAGCTGCGTCCTGCAAAGACACGGTTTGGGCGTTCCGGAAATCACAGACCTGCAAAGTCCGCCTCTGGAGTCTGACCCCTATGGGTGTCGCTGGCATTGGCTAAATTACGCACAGGCCGTAGTTTCAGAATGGGAACCACGGTGGGTGCCACTGCGCCCTGACCGCGCAGGTCAACGGCCTGCCCTCGAGCACTAGGGGGGTGTCCAGCCAACAACGAGGAGGTTTGGGGTGACAACAGCGCGCACACAGACACGGGGTGCCTTGGGGTTTTACATGATATTTGAGGATGGGTTTGGGGAGACTTGACCCCATAGGCGAATTTCCTGTGTCCTGGAAAGTTCCGCTGGGTCACGATGTCGTGGTTTCCGATGGGGGCGTCTTTGCAGTATCTGATCTTGCATTGGCTTCAGTGCATGGAGGAAGATGCCACTGATGGCCCCGCAGCAGCAGGAGCGGGGACGCACGCTCTGGGGAAGCCTCTTGGCTGTTCCTCTCGTCTCCGAGCCCACGGTCGGACCCATAAAAGGGGCCTGTTTCCATCATGCTTGCAAAACGATGCATGCACCATGCGTCCCCCAGGGCCAGGGGGACCCTCGGCTGGGGGAGGTCTTCCAGGCCCGCACACGTGGGGGTCTGCCCACAACCCTGCTGCTGGGCCCGAGGGGTGCTTCTGCCCCCGACTTGTCCCTGCAGAAAGGCTTGGGGGACAGAGGGAGAGTTCCAGGAGCGCACAGGCAGTGGAAGGAGGCATCGGTCCATCTGCATAGAAGCAGGTGACAGCCGTGCTCTGGGCCATCTGCAGGGTTGGGGTGTGGGAATGGGGCGCTGTCACCCCCAACTGCATCCTCTTCTGTCAAGAGGGGTGCAAAGCCTGGTTAACCCACCAGCTAGAGCCAACCCCGGCGAGGGACCTTAAAACCTTCGGGGCATCTCCCAGCTCCCTCCTGTCACTTTCTCTCCAGGTACAGACACCCCCTCCCAACCACCACCCACCTATGCTCATATTGGGACGTGGCTCGTCCAACCTGGGACCCACATGCCATCAGCTACCAGGAAAGGGACGCCCCGAAGGGGGTTCTGCCACAAGGAAGAGACGTGTGTCTGTGTGGGATGGATGGGCTACCACGTGGCACTCTCTCTGTGGTTCCTGTTCACGGTCTGAGCCGTGTTTCCTGCTGGTGTCCCCGGAATCCGGCCGTGCTCTGAGAAGCCGCGGACACCTGCTGCCACCCAGTGGCGTGCGGGGAGCGTGGCCCTGGCGGCCTGCGTTCAAGGAGCCTGCTGTGCTCTGTGTCCCGCGGCTGGAATCAACCGTGAAGCTCACAGGAGAACCAAAGGCGTCGCCCCCCGGGTTCCAAGTGCACCCCAAGCCCCCGCTCAGGTTGTGTGTTCCTGGAGGCTCCCTGGTGTCTGCACCTTCTGCAAAGCACCGGGGACTGCTTCCCGTGTCTTGTAGGCATTCACAGTGCAGCGTTGCTGCCCAGATAACAGCGAAGGGCTCCTGCCTCTCCTTCCAGGCAGCCTTCCGGGACCAACAGGCCTGGGGACCGTGAGTGGAAGTTCCCTAAGCATGCATGTTGAAGACGGGCTCCTCGTCTGTGCGGAGACAAGCTGTGTCCCAAGTCCTGGCCCCCGTTTCGGGCGTCACCGATCTGGCCAGCCTTACCTGCAGACTTAACACCTTGCAGGGAGCAGGGAGCCAGCCCAGCTGTTCCGACGGCCATGGGGGAACGCATGCCCCGGGTTGGATGCATCCGTGTGTGTGTGTGAGTGCGTGATGTCTGTCCCAGGCCCAACGGGATCGCGGCACCAAACAACCCCCTGTTAGCATCCCGCCCCATTTCAGGGAGGAAGCCAGGAGACGCTTCTACCTGCAAAGCTATGCCGGTGTCTGGCTCAGGGACATTTTGGGTTTTCTTCTCTGCCCAGGGGTGTTTTCCAAGACCTGTGTTTGCCCGGTAGGGAAGCCTGCATTCAGGCACTTCTGAGGGCGTCTCTGGGATCCTGCAGGAAGGAAGTAAATTGTAAGTACATTGTATTCTGTGTGCCTGCCGTGTCGCATAAATGCTCACGGGAAACATGAGGCTTGCTTTGCTTCCGTGACCGGACACAGAGTGATCTCGGGCTGGATGCAGCTGCCTGTCCCCCGGGACTACCCCTCCAAGGGCAGAGAGGTGGCCATGCAGGTGCAATGCACCTTGTTTCCAGATTTCGGCCCCGAAGGAAATGCTTTCCTCCTTTGGGGTTCGCCATGAAGGGACGCCTTCCGTCTCTCCTTCCTGTTTTCACGGGATCCAGACAGAGGTTCCCCGTTCCTCAAGGCCCGTGAGGCCATCTTGTGGAAGGCTGAGAGACCTTCGAATTCCCCTGCTTGCAGAATTACTGGTTAGGATTAGGGCTGTTGCATGAAACTGTCTTTGCAGGCCGTTGTCCAGAAAAGTGCACTTTTTTTTTTTTTTTTTTTTTTTTTTTTTTTTTTTTTTTTTTTTTCAGAAAAAGCCAGATTTTAAAGGGAGAGAGGCAAGCTGGATGGGTACTCAGGAGCTCGAGCAAAAAATAAAGATATAAAAATCAGTCTCAGCCATTAAGAGTTGTTTTTTTTTTTTTTTTTTTCCTGGTCAGGGGACCAGCTTTGTCTGCTGGAGCCTTCTTTAGGGGACGCAAATGCAGACCTACGTGTATGCAAAGTATGTGCTTTGCTGAAATGAAGCAGGCTAGAAGAAAAGGGGGAAACTGTTGCTCAGAGAGTGGACATAGTCCCCAAGCCATGACTCTGTATGCACAGGGGAACGGAGACGCAGCTCTAGCTCCTGCTGTGCACTCCAAACGCAGCCACCAAAACTCTGAGCAGCTTCCTCTGAACCTGCTGCCCACACCGAGGCCACAACCGACACCCACCCTCCCCCAGTATGAGCAAGCAAAACCCTCTCCATCTACCATGCTTACGGCCCCATGCCATGCCCATCGTGCAGAAATTACCCACCCCTGACTTTGCGAAAGACATTGTTCGAATCTGCAGACAAGGAAACGGGACTGTGGAAATAGTAGCATAAAATGTATCTAACCTTAGGTATCCAGGGACAAAGGAATAGCAGGATACAATGTATCCATCCTTAGAACCCTCCTGGAAACAAATAGTGGGATACAAATGTATCAAATGCTATGCAGAGAAACAGGAATGGATGCTAAAATTAAATATATCTCATTCTATGCAGTTAAGTAGAAACTGAAGACCGGAAGACGATGCGCCTTAATCTTACGCATAGAGGTAGAAATAAATAGTAGGACTAAAAGTATTTCATCCTAGGCACGTAAGTAGAAACACACGTCTATCTAATGTTTTATATTTATTTGCCTAATAAATACTGTGAGTGAGCCAGCTCAGACTTCCCTTTCTTGCACGAAGGGGTCTTGTGTATAAATGATCGAGCTTTGACGTTGACGCTTACACCTTCATTATCCCCAGAATCCGGCTTACTAACAAAATAGGCTTCGTGACTCTTTATCATTTCCGATCTCGGCAGCCCGATTTGGGAGACCCACACACCTATCCCACCTCCAGGAGGTTGGGGACACCGTGTCTGAGAGGCCGTGAAGGCGACCAGGGTCTGCGTGGGGAAGGCGTGTGTCCGGAGGGAAAGATTTTGGTTCACACGTTTCCTCCTCAAGCTTGGGGCTGAGGGGGTCCTGCCTGCTGCTACCCACAGCGCCTGTTTCCACGGGCTTGTTGCACAAGCTCAGAGGAGGCCATAGGCTGGGGTGGGACCACGGGGAGCTGCTCCTCTTCTGGGAAGGTGAAGGGGTTGTGAATGCACGGGGGTGCCTGGGCGGACAGATACAGGTGCATAGCACAGATGTCTGTCCTTTCATGGACAGACTTAAGTCACAAGGGTCACTGTGTCCCCAGGCACAAAATAGGAGCACAGGACTCGGGAAAATGCACCCCCTTCCCGTAGAAGGAACTTAGATCTGAAAGCAAAGACAGCTCCAGGCTTTGCAAGGAGGGAGACACGGTGTACAGACTGCTCGACTCCCGGGAACATCCAAACAAGCTTCCAACCATCTGGAGCGTGCACCCAGGGGACCGCAAGCCGCCCTGACATGCTCAGAATCTGGCAATGCACAAAGCAAACGTGGCCAACTGTTGGGGGCAGAGAAGACTCGCCCCTGCCCATGTGGCAACCCGCCCCAGGGCCAGAGGGCTAAGAAAACAAAGACTGTTCATGCAGGCGCCTTCAGGGTCAGGGGTCTCGGAGGAGGGCTGGTGCAGAGCCCCACATCTGAGCCCAGGACAGAGAGACAGCCCCTCCCCTCTGAGGGGTGAGGGCTGGGGGCGGGGAGCGGGGTCAGGAAATGGGAGAATAAATTAGAAAAGGGCCCGGCTCAGGAAGGCCCAGCACAGCTGCACCTGATGGAGACTCACGTGCCCAGCTGCTGTCCCCAGAACTTGGCCAGTGGGGGCGAGACCTGGGGGTCTGACACAGGTGTGGTGTCACATGGACTGTGTTGAAATTCCACCAGGCACCCACGAGCATGGGCTGTGCTATCGGATGCTCTCTGCACCCCTCCCCCTGCACCATGCACCGGGAGAGAGGACGTCCCCCAGGTGTGGAGCGTGCCGGTGCTGGGACGCACTGGCTCACTTCCACGGGGACACATCTGTCCCTGGGGAGGGCCAGCACATCCGTGAGGGTGACAGTGTCCAGAATGAGCTGCCGCTGCCGTCTTTATTAATTAGTATGTATATATTGTTATTAATATGTATACAACGGTAATATAGCTACTAATCAGTGCCTAATACGGACTATTATACTGATAAGGAAGGGGTCCAGAGTGAGCCATGGTGATGGCGTACAAATTATTCTGAGCTGAAGCATCGAAGTTTCTCAACGTCCTCACCTGTCTGGGAGCAGACCTCCCCCCAGCAACACAAGTGCCCTAAACCCAGTCCTGGGAGAAGCCCTAAGCTCCTCTGGGAGATCAGGGGTCAGCACCACATCCAGACATTGTTATACAAATATCATATCTCCTATTTATCGTCCAAAGGACCCACTCATCTTTCAGCAAAGATTGGTCCTTTCTCTCCCCCTTCTAAAGAGTCATTTGTTCTGGTAGATGCCCCCTGTCCCTCCTCATTCCATATTAACATGGTATATAACCCCCAAATTCTGTATCTATTCTAAATCTGACTCCTTGAGAGTCAGATTTCTCTGGAAACTCCTGTGCATATGTGTGTAAGTAAATCGGTTTTATTTTCTTACTGATCTGGTTTTATCAGTTTAATTTACATGCCCCAAGGACAGAACCTAAAAAGTTAATGGAGAACTTTTAGTATCTGGCAATAGTACCAGAGGGAAAGTTGATCAGGCTTTTGTCCGTTTAATTTTCATGTCCGAAGGACAGAGCCTAAGAGGGTAGAGGAAAACTTTTTCCTACCTGGCACTATTAATAGAGGGGAAAATAATCTGGCTTTTGTCCATTTAATTTGCATGCCCCAAGGACAGAGCCTAAGAGGGTAGAAGAAAAGTTTTTCCTACCTGGCAATATTCATAGGGGGGAAAATAATCTGGCTTTTATCAGTTTAATTTGCACGCCCCAAGGACAGAACCTAATATTAATGGAAGGAAAGATAATACAGAGCAGCGGCATCCAACCTCGCCACCCCCTGTTCATCTTTGCTCTTATCTTTTCCCTCTTCCTCCCTGAATGTCTGCCTCCCCAGGCACAAAGGAAGGCCAAGGTTGGAGCTTTCTTGAAGTCGCTCTCCTAGTGACCCTGGCATTAGGTCCAAGGCGACTGGGTCTCCCACCCCCTGCATGCATGGAGGAAGGGGTCCTGGGTTCCTGGTGCCCAGCCGCCATGTGGGAGGGGCATCCCAGAAGTGAGAATCCGAGTGGTCCCACTGGGTTCATTGGAACTCCATGCCCACCCCCTCCTGGGTCCTTGGCATTTCTCTCCTAAGAGACGTGTGAGTGAGTGTGTGGATGCCTGAGAGTTTGTGATAGTGGCGTATAGGTAAGCGGGTGAAATCTGATGGCCTGCCTGGAGGAAAGTGTTGTGGACACTGGAGGGCACAGGGAACAAACCCTGGCACTCGTGGCCACTCCTAGGCAGGCAAAGACCTTATGCCCATAGGAGGCCATCCCTGTGATGGGAGCATTGAGCCCACACTGACCTCCGTGGGCTGCGGCATTGACAGGAAGGCTCCGTGGCAGGAGACATGAACACAAGCCATCACTCAGTCCATGAACTCAGCACTCCCTTCCCATCACCCGAGAGAGCACCCAAATCCGTCCCTAAATCTTCAGGCCGTACCTGCCACAGGACTTTGGCCACTGTCGCATGGCATCAGGGCAGAGAAGTTCCCTAGTTTGACTTCCATGCCATGCTATTCTGCTTGCATGATTGATTCCCATGAGGCTGTGTACTTCAGGTCTGTGTGAGTTGGGCTAATGTGAGTTGAGGCTTCAGGAATTGGCCTTGGGAATTGGGATGAAATCAGATTGCTGTGTCCGTAAGGTTTGAGGGAGCAGCCCCCCTATGGGGGTGGATCCTGATTCAGAAACCCACCCTTCAGGCCCCACACAGCCATCTGGTATTACAACCGGTAACAAGTGTCACAAGAGTGAAAAGGGGTAATAGACAAAAATAACAGAATAACTGGTCTGAATTGTTCTTAAGGAAAATGTCGGTATGAGGACATGGCCTCCCGAACCTGGCTCGGATCCCTTCCCCTTGTGGGGTCCAGAGACAGACACACACGGTCGACGATCACAAGGTCTCCTTGGAGAAAGCTGGAGAGTCTTCTCTCTCTCTTTCTCCTTTCTCTGTCTCTCTAAAAAATAACTAAAAGAAAAAAAAAAAGGAGTCATATTTGTAGAATCACCATGGAGTGGTGACTGCCATGGGTGTGGAGGAGACATTCATCCATGAAATAAAGTTTCAGTTCCACGAGGTGGGTAATTTCCAAACATCTGCAGAGCAACCAGGCACCTTCACAGTTTCTGAAGAGGGTAGGTCTCCTGTTGGGTGTTATCCCCACCCAACCCCCATCCCACACCAAATAACTTTTGAAATGAACAGAAGAAAATGAGGAAAATGTCAGGGTCTCAAAAAGCAAACAGAAAAGCAGGATTCTGGCAGAACAAAGGAGAAGAAAGGGCTCAGCCGATGCGACATGTAGCCCTGGAGGGGATACTACCCATGGAGGCAAAAATGTCAGAAACCACGTAATTGGGACAATTGGTAACATTTCAAGAAGGCCTGTGGTGTTCCATCAACGTTGAATTTCCCCATTTGGAAATTTTGATTGATCATGTTTTTGGAAAACCTTGATCTTAGCACAAGCAGCCATGGATGTGTTCGCTGAAAAGGCTCGTGATGGGTACCATTTACCTTGAAAGATTTGGTGACTTTTCACAAATTTTCTTTTTTTTTTTTTTTTTGCCTTTTCCTTCCTGCTTAACTGTGATACAATCGACAGGGTACTCTGTGTGAGTTTAAGATGTAGGACCTGAAAAGCTGGTGTGTTTGTGTGGTGCACAACGGGGACCACAGTGAGGTTGCCCAACACATTCATCACTTCCCATAATTACCTGCCTTTTTTTTTTTTTTTTTAAATTTGGTGCTGAGAATGTTTCAGATCTAGTGTCTTGACAGCTTTGAGGCCCACAGCCCAGCTTTGCTGACCATGATCCCCATGCTCAGACTCGTTCATCCTACTCCAGGAAGCGTGTGGCTCAGACCCACGTCTCTGCATTTCTATATCTCCAGTGCCTAGAGACCACATGTCTGCTCTCTGCTTCTGTGAGTTTGATGATTTTAGATGCCACCTAAAAGTGAGCCCATGCAGAGTTGGACTTACCTTGCAGAGCATAATACCCTCTAGTTCCATCCACAGCCTTGCAGAAGGCAAGGTTTTGGTTCTTTTGATGGCTGCATAGTATTCCATTGTGTATATGGACCACCTCTTCTTTATCCATTCATCTGTTGATGGACATCTAGGTTCTTTCCATAGTTTGGCAACGGTGACCATTGCTGCTAGAAACATTGGGGTACACATGGCCCTTCTTTTCACTACATCTCTATCTTTGGAGTAAATACCCAGGAGTGCAATGGCAGGGTCATTGGGAAGCTCTATTTTTAATTTCTTGAGGAATCTCCACACTGTTCTCCAAAGTGGCTGCACCAACTTGCATTCCCACCAACACTGTAAGAGGGTTCCCCTTTCTCCACATCCTCTCCCACACACGTTGTTTCCTGTCTTGTTAATTTTGTCCATTCTAACTGGTGTAAGATGATATCTTAATGAGGTTTTCATTTGAATCTGTGTAATGGCTAGTGATGATGAACTTTTTTTTCATGTGTCCGATAGCCATTTGTATGTCTTCATTGGAGAAGTGTCTGTTCATGTCTTCTGCCCATTTTTCAACTGGGTTATTTGTATTTTTGGTGTTCAGTTGTATTAGTTCTTTATATATTTTGGCTACTAACCCCAGATCAGATATATGATTTGCAAATATTTCTCCCTTTCTGTAAATAAAACTTTTTATTAAAGTATCCCTCTTTAAAAATATATGTTTATAAAAAATAAAAAATTAATTAAAAAAAGTATCCCTCTTTTTTGGACATTTCCTAACCCCCCCACCCACCATGTGTAGAACATGGTTATGTAATATATATAAAGCTGTGGCATATAGTTAAAAAGGGTAAACTGTTTTTGCTTCTCGGTGATTTCCCCTTTTGAGCGCTGAAAGGTATTATACACACAGAGACACACTAATATGGCAAAATACACACTGTTTGGTAAATCTGAGTAACGTCTGTGAGTTCTTATTATTCTTGCAACTTTTCTGAAAGTAAATTATCTCAAATCACCTCAAAATAAAAGGTATTTCTTAAGCACACCACCTGCTTTATTTTTCAGACTTTGTCTCTAACAGTGGAGTCAGGATTCCTGCAAATTTGACTTTTGAACAATCCCAAATCACCTCCAATGATACGGGGCAAAGGGTGGGGAGGGGCCCACAATGATCTTTTCATTTTTTAAAAATTTTATTTATTTAAGTAATGTGTACGCCCAAGTGGGGCTCGCCCTCATGACCCCAAGATGAAGAGTGGGATGCTGTCCGGACTGAGCCAACGAGGCACCCCTCACAGCGATATTTTTAAATGACAAGGGTGCCCTGCCGAGGAATGTCACCCTTGATCTGCGCCCGAGGGTCTCTGCATGGGGACCTTCCACTCTTGCTTGTTCCCCCAGGGAAATCAGAAATCAGAAGCACCCTCCACCTCCACATCCATGAGGGACCCCGGGGCCATGCCCTGACCTGTCCTAAAACTGGGTCTCCCCAGGGCTGCATTCATGCCTTCAACCTTTGAAGCAGAGGCTGAGCATGCTGTGTTTACCCCAGTGGAGATTTTTCCTGTGGTTGTTTGTGCATGTCTTCACATCAGAAGGTATGATCTGAACCCACCTCCACCTGCCCACTCACAGCTGTGACCCCTGGGCTAACACGGCTCCATCCAGGGGAAGACCCCTGGGACTGAAAACAGGGGCCTTTTGCCTTGGTGATTGTCTTCAGTACCGGTAAGGATTCGAGGGTTCACGTTCTCATTCTGGCATAAAAGAATTTACCACGCTGGACCATGAGGGAGTTTGGAGACGAGCCCCTGGCCCCAGAAGGTGGGTGTTGGTCATACTGATAATTTTGAGCAGCAGGTTCCTGAAGCTAGCAGGTGCAGGAGAGACTTTGTCTCTGAACGTACCTGCCTCCCGTTCCCCAAAAAAGGGAACCGATTGTCAGCAACGCCCTGGTGGGGCATCGTCCGCTGGGAGGGTCTCAGCAGAGGACACGGACATGGATCCCACAGCCAGACAGACTCCGTCACATACCATCACACCCCCCTGTCTGTTCTTCCAAGCACACCAGTCCTTGTCTGTAAAATGCCCTGTTCTTCCCCAAAACATCCACTTCCCCTATTAAAAGGCTGCTAAATCCTCAAATTTCTCTGCTTTTTTTAGGGAAGTTGTAATAGTGACCTCACATAAATGTGTTCACCCTTTGTCCTATAAACATGCCCCTTTTTCTGTTTATGGCCAGGACCAATTGTGGAATCCAGTAGGGTGGAAGAAAAGTCTGTCTTCCCCTATAACCATACGCAGGTCCATCCAGTAAATCTCAATACATCCAAAAAGTCTACAATCCAATAACGTATCTTTTCCGAAAGCAATCAAGTTACCCCAGAAACCACTAAGAAACAGAGAACCAGGAATCCCCCACATGTGTGGACATTCGAAAGCACACATTTAAATTCGGAGGATAAAGAAATCACAATGGAGGGGAAAAAAAGTGTTTTAACTGCCTCTGAATTCAAGGACAAGGGCGGTTCTCCTTCGAACGGTGTGGGTTGCAGGAAGTAAAGAAGGCAAAAAAAAAAAAAAAAGGCCAATAAAGTTTGTTTTTCCAGAAAAGTGGCAAAATTGGCAACCTTCCTGCTGAGCTGACTGGAGACCAAAAAAGAAGAAGAAAAGAGAGAGATGTGAGGAACAAGTGGGTGATATAAGAAACATAAAAGGAACAAGAACTAGAAAGTTGGGAGCAGTAGACGAAAAGCGGAATGATAATTACTGAGCTGATCGATCTTTGTCTATGTAGACAATTCCAAAATAATATTAAAGAAACCCGGGGCGCCTGGGTGGCTCAGTGTTAAGCCTCTGCCTTCGGCTCAGGTCATGATCTCAGGGTCCTGGGATCGAGTCCCCCCATCGGGCTCTCTGCTCGGCGGGGAGCCTGCTTCCTCCTCTCTCTCTCGCTGCCTGCCTCTCTGCACAGTTGTGATCTCTGTCTGTCAAATAAATAAATAAAATCTTAAAAAAAAAAAAAAAAAAGAAAGAATAAATAAAAGGAAACCTGGAGGACTGAGGGAGCATATCCCACAAGAACCAAATACAGAATCAATATACAAAGTATCCATTATCCTACCCGCTGGCCAGAAAGGAACAGAAAAGAAACAAGGAGAGGTAAAATGTAACAGAAAAGATCGCACTTAGGAGAGCATCAAATGAAGGACCTGGGAAAACACTCCCGAGGGCAGACGGGAAGGACCTTCCACCGGGGACACTTCAAAACCCAGAGGGAGCGTCCCAGATGCAGGGGAATGAAGACGGTCAGCGTTTTAAAGACCCATCGGACGCTGCTGAGAATTCCAGCGGCATCTGACCAGCCGGGAATGCAAACCTCTGATGTCGGGAAATGCAGGGAGACACACTCTGGACTGGGGCCCCAGAGGCTGATGAGAGCCAGGGACAGTTGCCTGCGTTGGGCACATTTTGACAGGAGGGGGCGCAGGGGTGACCAGGAGACACGTGGCCTTTGGAGAAAGCGTCCTGCACCCCTGCCTCCCACCCCACCTGGATTGGGGGAGGGTCTCCCTGGAGGGATTTTAAGCTTCGGGGTGGAGGAGAAAAAAACTGCAGTTCCTGCAGGAATTTGCCCCAAATCTCTCATGATGTTTTTGTTACCTTCCTCAAATAGTTCTTGGTCCCACGGTGAACAGAGGCACCAGAGCATCCCGCTGCTCTTATATTAATAAAATAATTTTATGTAGTTTTTAATGTTACCCCATCATTTTGTCCCTGGCAGAAATAGGTTTCCTTATGTGGGCGATGATCCACATAGTTTTAACACATCGGTCATAAATAGATCGATTATGTATTTCCAATGTGATGCAATCATTTTGTTATTAGCAAAATTATCTTTTTTTTAAATTTGGGGGACAATTTAATATTTTAGTCCAACTGTCCAATATATATGGAATATATATATAATATATTATAATATATAATAATAAAATAATATAATATATATTATATAATATATAATATATATAATATATGTAATTATATATATATAATATATATTTATATAAAACATAAATATATATTATATATTTAATATTTATTTAATATTATATATTTAATATATTTATTATTTATTTATTTGTTATATATTTGTTTATCATTTATTATATATTTATTAATTATATATATTTATTTATTACAAATAAATATATAATAAATACATTTATTATATTTATTTATATTTATTAATATAATTTAAATATATATTTTATATATAATGTTTATATATAAAATTTTATTTTTTATATTTTATATATAAAATACATATATATATCCTATATATATACAGGACAGTTGGACTACTAAACTTAAATTTTAACTATTTAAACTATTAAATTTTAAATATGTATATATATATTTTTTAATACTATCTGATTATTTTGTTACAGGGAGACTATCTTTTTTTTTTTTAATTTGGGGGAGACAGCTTGGCATAATTTTAGCGCAACTGTCCCATATATCTTCTCTATGTTATCTTTTGGTGATGGGCAGAATTATCTTTTTTGTGTTTGGGGACGATTTGGCCTAGTTTTAGCGTAACTGAGCCATACATATGTCTTAATACTATCGGATCACCTTGCTGTGGGAAGACTCGTGTTTCTTTATTTGGGGGCTGGTTTCGCATAGTTTTGGCACACCTGTCCCATGCGCCTTGGAGAGGAAGGAGCTTATGTGGTGTGGCATCCTAAGTCCCCTCTGTCCCCTCCAGATGGGAAGTCAGGCCGCCCTGCCCCCCTCCTGGGACACCAAGGGTCATGTGGCCCCACTTCCTGCAGAGGAGAGAAAACAACATTCCCCAGAAAGGTTTCTGTCTGTGGCTTTTCAAAGAAACCCCAAATACGTTTCCCCCACCCCTCCAGAATTCATGGCTTCACTTTTGTCCCCCTTCCTCTGCCCTTTGTGCCCCGGAGCTGGTGTCAAGATTATTTTGAGCTGAAGGCAGAGGCACAAAGAAGCCTTCTTGGGGGAGCTTGCCTCCCGTCAGCTCCTGGGAAGCCGAATTCCATAAATTCCTCTTCTGTCTGGCTCTCCGCCCAGGCCTGCAGAAATCAGTAAGACCCACCCAAATCCCTTGTCCAGGCCACTTTACGGCCCAGCAGGAGACGCGGAGAGACGACTCATGGGTGTCTAGACCAACATCACTGCAACGTCTCTTACCTGATCTTTAATCTCAGAAAACCCACTGAGGGGTCCCAAAAGTCATTTGTGTTCCTATAAGGGCTTTTTCTCCCCACTCCCACTCTGCCACCTATTAGGAGGGTAGAGACACCCCTGATTCTAGCCACCCAGTCAGCCACCCGTGATGGGGACCCCAACATGCCGCCCCCAAAATGTGGATTATTTTGAGCTTAAAGGATGTTGAGAACCAGGAGAAGCAGGAGATGCTCTAGGAATGGGGCACCCCTTTCCAAAGAAAATTCACATTTATAAACAAAATGTCCCCTTGTAGAGCTCTCCCTGCCCCCCACCTAGAAGAGGAGCCCCTCTTTAAAACCCTTATCGATAGAGGAGGTGAGGACTTGAATCTGCACAACAAAGACTACGAAACACCCTTGGTCACTGTCCTGTCCTGCTCACTTTCCCATAACTGGCTTTCCTAGCATAGGAGTCCAAAATCCCTCTGCCTCCGATTACCCTGAAAAGGTATATAAGCCCCTTCTAACCACCCCTTGGAGTTACTCATCCCTGGAGACTCTCGTGGGCAAGTGTGATGTAACGTTAATGAACGTCTACTTGGGTTTCCTCTTATTGATACACCTGTAGCCAGTGTCATTGAAAGGACCCCACCCAGAGAGGCCAAGGTGGGAAGAGAATGCTTTTGCCCTCCGTATACTCATCACTGAACTCTTGTGTGTGTGCACACTGAATGCCTAAATCAACTCTTTTTTTCTTTCCTCTTGGAAATGTATACTCTCGGTTTAATTGACAGCCCCCCAGGACAGAATCTAAAAGTGTGTGGGACATGTTTTTCCTCTGCTGCAATTCAAACCTCAGTGCTATCGTTGCATAGAGATTCCTCTTGAGAACTTCTGGAAACATGGGCTGCTCCTGGAGACTCGGTTTTGGAGCAGTGTCCCAAACACTCCTTCGGGTCCATGAGCCGAACTGTCTTGGGGTGTGAAGAATGTGACTCAGGCAGAAGGATGCTCTGTGATGGGGTTTTGTGGAAACCAGAGCTGCTCGTGACAGCATTACCAGTGGGGAGACTGGATTTGGGGAGGGGGGGTGAGGTTAACGTAGCCCATCTTCCTCGCTTCTTTCCTCACCAGGATCCAGTGGCTGTGAAGCCTGGGGACGGCTCTGCATGTGGACCTGAAAGCTTTCTCCATATGGCTTGGGTTGGTGCTGGCCTCACACAGTCATTAGTTACCAGGGCTCTTCTGTCTCCCTTTGAAGATCAGGGTCCCACATCGAAGGGGCAGGCTGGGTCCAGGCTCAGACCAGGGCTCTTGTTTTCTTGCATCAGAGAGCTAGGATGCAAGAGGGGATCTCGGGGACACCGTTGTCATTTAAAGCATTCTGCAAAAGTGCTGACTTGATTTTCTAGGGCAATCATAGCAAAGGACCCCAAACTAGGGGAGCTTATAACAACAGGGCTTTGTGCTCCCCCAGCTCTGGAGACCAGAGACTGAGATCCAGGTGGGGCAGGGACACACTCTTTCCAGAGGCTCCAAGGAGGGTCCTTCCTGCCTCTTCCAGCTTCTGGGGTTCCAGGTGTCCCTGGGCTGGTGGTCGTGTCCCTCCCATGGCTTCTCCTCTGTGTCTGTGTCTCCTCTTCTGTCTCTTACAAGGACACTGTCCTTGGATTTAGGGCCACCCTGGTCCAGAATGAGCTCATCTCAGATCCTTCCCTTTATCTGCAAAGACCTTATTTCCAGACAATGTCCTGTTCTGAGGTTCTGCATGGACATTATTTTGGGGGGACACCATGAACCCACCCCCATCACCGAATTACCTACCATTCTCATTGTCCTGAAGCAAAGCTAAGCTCAGGAGGTAGCTTTGTCTAGTTGAAACCTCCATCTCCGTGAAGCATGGGACACTTGGTTCCGATCCCCAACTATAAAGACCTAAAACCACTATTGGAGATGCCTTCAATGCCTTCACAAGAACCACACAGTACTTACAAAAGTGCCTGAGATACAACTAAAAAACCAAAAATGACAGCGCTTCGGAGTAGGTGGGAAACCCCTCCACACGCACAGTGGAGAGAAGAGAATTTTCCAACACTCCCATTCCTATCTGTGGTTGGGGAGGATGGGTCCTTCTCAAAAAGGCATTCAAAGCAGGAATTTGGAAGAACACAACCAACGTTCTGCAAACAAAGGGACCTATTGCCGGACAAAATTGGGCGTTTGAATTGGACGTCTTGAACCAGAATAGGCAGCCAGTGGATGGATGCTGTATCAAAGCTGTAAGTTCCAATCTGGGAGGCAGGCACTCGTGGGTCAGAACGGAAAGATCCGGAAGCACGAGGGAACACAAAACTGAGAAGAAGTCAGAAGTCTGTCACGGAGGGGACAGGATGCTGTCTGAAAGCTCGTTCTGTCCAGTGAATTAGGCATTTGGGAAAAATCTATTTTCGCTGTACGCCCACACCCAGGAAGGAAATCACAGATACACTGAAGATGTAAATGCCTGATGGTCTCATAGCTACATACGTCACTGTGAGAAAGCACTGAACGTTCCAGAAAGCTCTAGGGTAGCTCATTCTTTCTAGATTTGCACCCGTGGACAAGAAAACCATGGTGAGAAACCGAGACCCTCGTATCCCTGTTGAGAGGGACTTTATCTCCAAAGCCAATGATCGGAATAGATAACGTTATGTCACCCAAATCAGATCATTATATTCTATAAACGTTGTCATTTCAAACAGCTGCAAAACTCATATAGTAAACAAATACATGTGAGTAGGTATGTGTGCATATCTAGAAATATGCAATAAATATTTGAAAAAATAAATATTTGAAAAAAAATATGAAATGCTTCACAAATGCAATATACCCTAAAACCAGAAAGACACGATGTTTTCCATCTTTGGGGGTTCCCCATTTTTTTTCACAGAGAACCCACAGCCACAGTTAGGGGGCTCTGTACAGAGCTGGGACATGAGAGGGTCAATCATACCCAAATTCTGGGAAGTGATTTGGGTATAAAATTGGATAGAGTCCAAAATAAAAAACAACAATAATAATAAATACAGTTATTGAGATGACTACTTCCATTGATTTTTTGATTGATGATTGATGGATTGATTGACATAAGGTCTACACCCAACAGAGGGCTCATACTTATGACCCCAAGATCAAGAATCCAGTGCTTCATACACGTGCTAGCCAGACGGCCCTTGAAACAACATGTTGACAGAAGATGTGTTGCAAAGCATTTTAGGGTCCAGCAATTAGAGGAAGGGGTGGTAAGAAATCCCAAGTTTGTCCCAAGGAAAGAGGATTTCCTTCATTTTAAAACATGTCTCAGCAAACAAATCACATGGGTGGAACAAAGGTGAACTCGTTCTAAAACACAGACGTGTCTGAGGCACCCAGATTTGCAGTTTTTGGAGAAGAGGTGTAAGGTGTGTGATGTCTGTAACCATTGGTCTGGCTCCTGGACGTGCCTGGCACCACCATCTGGGAAGCTCAGAGTCTACTCCATAAAGTCAGAGCGATCTGTCCAGGTGACATCTGTAGGGTAGGCTTCTCTGCCTTGTACCTGTCAGGGAACTCCTGCTTCCAGAGAGCATCGTCTGGAGTGCAGGGCTGGCCATGTGACCCATGCCGGCCAATCACAGCAGCCCAGGGTTTGTGGCACAGTTGGGTCCTGAGGGCTGACCAGGAGCAGGGCTCCTCGGGGACAACTGGAAGCAGCTTCTGCACTGTGGTAACAGAGGCACCAGGAAGAAGAGTCACGAAGCATGTGTAGATCCTCTGCTGAGAAAATGCACGTTTTTGCAAAAGGACAGAAAAGAGTATCTATGAAACACGGTCAGGTCAGCTGTGTGGACGGTGGAGAGGCTGAGGGAGGCCCTGAAGGAACTTCCAGTCAAAGCCAAGCAGAGCCTCTCAGAGACATGAAGAGACAATGTCTGAAGATGAAGAAATGATGAAGAGATTTGCAACGCGGCTTCTGAACGCAGATGGAAGGAAAAATGACGCAGAGATTTTTGAAGAAGAAAAAAGAAAAAAAAGCAGAGGCAGGGGGAGATGGTATGTGCCCTGGGGAATATTAATAAATAAAATTCAAGTGAGAGGTGCCGGGCAGGCCTGGTCTGAGAAGAGTGGTACTGTCGGTCTCAGGGTCGTGAGTTCGAGCCCTACGTGGGGCATAGAGATCAGAAAGAAAGAATAAAAAAAGAGAAGTAAATAGACTTTAAAAAAAAAAGTGATTTTAAGCATGAAGCATTGGGGGCAAGAATCAAGCAAAGTCAAATATGTCCATGCGTAAGTGGGGACGGGGGAAGGATGGATATTTTAGTGGATGGTGGACAGTTGGTGTTCCATCAAGAAAAAAAAAAAAAGTCAGTCGAATCTTCGCGATGATCATGATTTTGGCCCCTAGGACCGTCTCCCCTTGGTGCCACCCCTGTGTGTAGGTTCTGACGGCCGTCAGCCAGACTATGGATATAATTACCTACTTACCGGCTGCGAGATTGGGAGATGAATGTACGTGATGGGGTCTGTCACGTGAGCCCTGCCAAGGTGGGAAGAAGGAAAGGGAGAGGCAGTCACAGCACGAGAAGCAGGTGAATCCTGCCAGGACCCGGAAGGAGCTGCAGCGTGGACTCTGGGCAGAAACGCAGCCCCGCAGACACCTCTGATGAAGATTTAGGATACGCGTGAGGTTCAGTGGGTTGGAATCCAGAGCTGATGACCAAGGAAGAATTCTTGAGACATCTCTGGTGCAAAATGGTGGTTTATTGAAGTGCAGGGACAGGACCCAGGGGGTGCAGAAGGGGCTGCTGCCCCCAGGTCATGAGGAATGACTAGTTATAGACTATGGGGCTGGGGGACGTAATGAAAAGGGACATTTCAAAAGAACTTTCCTATGCAGAAGAGGCCCTACAAGATACCAGAGGACTTGCCATTGCCAGGTTAAGATTTGCTTTTCCTTTCAGTAAGGCATGAACAGTAAGATAGTTGGGAAGCTCATGGAGGAATGTCACACTCCCGCTGTCACCGTCCTTATCAATGAGCTTCGGGTTTAGAAGAAATTTAACTTGATTTACATTTCATTTCCTCTGCTTCAGCTTCCCTCAATTTTAGGGAACTGAGTTATGGGTCTTTGGAAGTTGGACTATGGATAAGAAACCTTCTTCCTTGTAGAACACTAGGACATTTGTAGACACTCAGGTCTTGTAGGATTGTGGTGTCTATTGTTTTCCTTTTGTTTTTCCTTTAGGACAGCCAGCAGCACCTGAGGAATGTCCCATATATCCCACGGGAGCCAGGTTGTAGGGTACCGGCTTCTGGTGTGTCCTCAGCGTGGCTTCTGCTCCGTCATCACCGTCATTCAAGTGACTAGACCCCGAGCTGAAAACCCAACGTTTGCTCCAACAAGACCCAAGAAGTGCATTCTGCAAAGGGAAGGAATCCAGGTTGGAACCGGAGTCTCCCCTGATCTGGGGAACTGGGGTCCTCAACAACCCTCTAGAGAAGGTGAGTGAGTTCATAAAAAATATTGTCTTTGACGTGAACAAGTGGAGGGTGGTCGGGGCCGGTCGTCATGGGTCCACGCCATTCACGTTTCACATCTGTAGGAATCCAGAGAAATCTGGGACCGCACAGAACTCCTCAGCCGCGGGCCACCCCGTGCGAGACACGCAATCTCCAGACACCGTGTCCATGACCCTTTCCCTGCAAACGGTGTCGGAGCAAAGGCACGCTCGCACATGATGCAGACCTTGAAAAGTCCTCCACATTTGCGGACGCGTTTCCCAAATCCCCTGTTTCCAGCGTGACCGGCGGGGACCACCCAGACATGAAATCCAGGCTGGGAGCCAGAGGAAAATGGAAAATTACCTCTTTACGGCTTCCTTGATCTCACCAGCCGTGCCGTGCCAGACGCAGCGAGGAGAGAGACCGGGCTGCTCGGCAAATCACAAAACGGGAACTCGGCGGCTCGTTCCTTATTAAAATTAAACAGTTCGCAAGAGGACGCCCGCGACGGTCTGGGGTTTTTAGAACGGGTTGATCTGGATTTTGGTGCTAAGGACTTCGTAAAGGAGTGATTTTGAGTTACGGCTTGGAGGGTCCCAGGCCATGGAGCTCAGCACCTCTTAAATTCGTGTTTTCTTGGCAGGCGTACGGGGAAGGACAATGAAGAGCCTTTAAATAGTCATCTGAGGGGATTTTTTTTTTTTTTAATTGGAGACAATGTGAGAGTGTAGAAAGCAGTAATGCGTACAAAACACTGACATTTTTACGACGTATTTTTCCAACCGAACCGGAGGCCCCCCGCGATGCCTGGCAAACGTCTGGGCTTTCTTTTCATTTTTATTTTTTTCCTATTAGAATCCTAATTGCCTCTCCCGTGTAACATCCGCGTCCGTCGAAGGCATCTGCGAGTCCTGGTCTCCAGGGTGACAAGATTCACCGATCCTGGCCTCCCAATATGGACCGAGACTTTGGTTAAAATGAGGGCTGCTGTGTCCGGAGGGATTTTTCTAAACTTCTGCTTTTATGGCTGAATTTTGAACGCACAGAAACGCTGAACAAGCATCATTCCAGCAAGCCGTGTGTATTCTGAACCTGCTTTCTGTGGATTCCGGGCGTAAGCTAATGGACGGCTTTGACGGGGATAATGGGAGTCGTATTTCTCATGGCGGGAGAAAGATTTGCGCAGATGGGAAGACAGAGAGAGGAACAGACTCGGAGGTGTTGCACTGGGCTTGGGGTATAGTCAGGATGTGACTCCCCCAAGGGCAACCGTAGCCAAGCAACATAAACCAGGTGGCCCACAGCCACCAAAATGTATCCCCACCCCTACCCCCCAGCTCTGTAGACCAGACGTCAGAGATCCAGGTGGGGCAGGACCTCTGAGGTCCAGGCGGGGCAGGGATGCTGAGATACAGGCGTGACAGGGTCATGCTCCTTCCTGAAGCTGCAGGAGGAACTTCCTCTGTCTTCCAACTTCTGGAGCTCCAGGCCTCCCTGGGCTGGTGGCCACGCCCCTCCCATCTCTGCCTCTGACCGCATGTGGCTTCTCCTCTGCATCTGTGTCTCCTGTTCTGTCTCTTACGAGGACACCCGTCATTGCATTCAGCACCACCTTGATCCAGCATGAGCTCCTCTGAGATCCTTCTCTTACATTTGCAAAGATCCCATTTCTAAAGAAGGTCGCATTCTCAGGGATGAGTAGACATGAGTTTGGGGCCGGGGGGGACTCCATTCAACCCATGACATGTTCCCCTTGAGTCAGAACCTATAAATACACACTCGGCAGATAAGGGGTAGACGTTCTCCACAATTCAATAACAAGAGTTCATTCATGAGTCTTTCCGAAACCCTGAGGGGTTGTGCCTCGAATCTCTCATCATGAGGGTTTTTAAGAAGTATTTTTGGGGTCAGTAATGGGTTGACATACCATGTGTATGTGTATGTGTCCTCCCCACAGAAAAGCAGATGTAGGGTGCCCTCACGGTTTCTTGGTGTGAGTCTAGGGATTCGTGTCCTTGGGGTTGACCGTGGCCAATGGTAAGCCGGCATCACTGTTGGGAGAGGTGACATCAGGGACCTTTGCTGGTTTCCCTGCTGTGAGCTGGTGGCACCCACAGTGGGTGTCCATGGGGTGTCATGGACCAAAATGAAGGCACATGGGACACAATGGAGAGGGGATGTTTTCTCATCCCTCAGTGGGGCACAGAACCCAGCTGAGAGACATGGGCAGGAGGCCACTGGTTCCCCGTGCGTGATGCAGGAGCTCTACGTCAGCCCCAGGTGAGTCCTGTGTCTGCAATTGGGATGGAAGGGTAGACACGGGGGCAGATGTTCCCACAGAACAGCGGCCACAGCAAGAACCAGATGCAACCGTAGGCACGTCCGTGGAGACCAGGATGGGCCGATGCAGAAGACCCAGATTCCTGCCCACAGGTCCAGGATGCTCCCCAACCCCAGCCAGCCATCTCTGCCACCTCCTCCAGGAAGACCCACAGGATGAGCTCAAAGGTGCTCAAAAAAACCCAGAGGAGATGATGATTCTATCCTCTTGTATTCATGTCCTCAATGGAAGGAGCTGTGATCAAGGTAAGTTAGGAGCACGGGCCGTTTTATCCATTCATCTGCCAGCGGGTACGTGTGGGGCTACTGTGTCTTGGCTGCTGTGAACTGGGGGGTCAGGAGCACGGGGTGGGGGGCAGGTGTCTTCTTGAATTAGGGATTTTGTGTCCTCCACATAGACGCCTGGCACGGTACCGTGTATTTTCTTACTATTTCACACGACAGCATTATCTTCGGCAGGTTCTGTCCATTATGGTCACCAACGTGCAGATAACGTGTCCCAGGGTTCCTGGAGCCCCATCGTCCAAATGGAACAGATGTTCCTCCATCTAAATCCAAAGCCGGGGACAGAAGATAAGGGGGTGGTGCTGGGCGTGGTCATTAAAATAAAGCAGACACCAGAAGCCAAACATTCAGGGGCCAAAACCGTACACTGAAAACCCGGCACCCTGACCATACACATCCCGGGGTCTCAGCGCACGCTGTTTCCAAGCCCCCAGCTCGGGAGGCGGGATCCGCAGGACGATCCTGGAGCCGATGTGTCTCCGGGGTCACCAGCTGCTCCTCCGATCAAACCTACCTGTGCGAAACTTTCCGGCAACCCCGGTGCTTACCCGGGTGGCGGGACTAGTTTCCGGAGAACGTCGTTCGGCTCCCCAATTTAAAGCCTCTCCTGATGCAGAGAGAAAGAGACAGAGACACAGCCCGGAGGCACCTGCAGAATGAAAACCCCCCGGGTGGGACGCACACCAGCCTTCCGGAGCCTTCCGTGCCCTCTGGCGCGTGACAGCCCTTCCTCTTGATGCCATGGTGCGTAAGGAGAAGAGAAAGACTGGCTTTTTGCAGGCTTTTCGAAGCTTTGCAATGCTACGTTCTGCCGGGAGGATCTGGGTCGGTAATTTTAAAGTCAGTAAGAAAACCCGGAGCTTTCCGTCTCCCAAAGTCTGGCAAACTTTTGCTGCCATGCCGAGCTACAACAGAGACTATGTTGCAGGAAGATGTCGCACATGGTCTATTCCGGTCTGTGTGTGATACATAGTAGCGTGCACGGGATACAAAACGCACAATATGAACTCGGAGGCATCGCTGGAACCTAGAGGAAACATTCTCCCTTCTAAGCCCGAATGTGTCGGTCTGAACACGGATTTTCTCCTGGAAACTCTACCAGGATCCCATGTGCACACATGCACGTCTTGCATTTCATCCCTATAGACGCTGCGGGAGAGGCCGTGTGGGTTTTCACACCAGAGAGGAAGGCTCAGAGAGGTTCAGTACTGCCTCAGGTCCCACAGCACAGCCCGGGGGTCTGAAAAGCAAACCCCAGGGCTGCTCACGTTCCTGGAGGGTCTGGTCCTTCTCAAGGTGGGTGGACAGAGGGGCAGCCCTGCCCAGACAGCAGCGTCTCTCTTTCTGCCATCAACTTGTCTGTGGGGACGTCCCCTTTCCCTTTCAAGGGGCCGGGGGGGTGGTACGGGGTGCACAGGCTTGCAGCTGGGGTGGGAGGCCATCCTCAGCCTTCAACCGTCGTCCGAGCCGTGGGTCACGAGAACCCCCGTGTGGGGGTAGGGACAGCTCAGGGAGGGCATGGGCCCCCAGACTTGGGAACGTGGATGCAGACAAAGGGAACAGACAGCATCTGTGACTCGTGGTTTCTTGAGAACATCGCCCTTTTGCGTTACGGGCTCTCGGGTCGCAGGCGAGACCCAGGGTCAGGCCTGCCCCCCACATCCCAAACAAAATAAGGGCACAGAGAGCCGCGAGGTGAGCAAGAATGCATGGTGTGTGCAGACCTGAGGCTTTGGGAGGCAGGTCCCTCTTCTGAATGCATGTCTTCAGGACCCAGTGATGGTTTATAAATTCTGGGTTTGGGGAGGTGTTCTATGGGGTAGGGTGGTCTGAGGGCAGCCCAGGGTCTGTGTCCGGGACCCCCAGCGGCCAAGCTGACCTGGGCAGTTAGTATGGTGGTGTGTGCATGAAGCGGGAACACTCACAGTAAAGGTCCCAACGCCCCAAGGCCAGGTCTCCCCACGACGCCAGGCTCTGTGGCCCCCATGTACACCTTTTGGCGGAAAACATCCATTCCCTGAAACCAGAGCACACCAAAGGGCAGGACACAGGGTCCTCTGGGGCATTGTCCCATGCAGGGCACTGGGCACCAGACAGAGGTCCCTGGAAAGCTCCAGGCCCCCGAAGGACATACTATTCGGGGCTCAGTGCCAGTCCTGCACGCTCCCCAAACACAGACCCACCTTTGTGCATTGCGCTGTGAGTGCGGGTGTCTCAGGGCCACCATCTGAACACCCATAAACCAGGGCTTGGACCATAGAAACTGATGCCCTCACAGCTCTGGGGCACCCCAGAGGACCCTTCCTCAGCTCCCCAGGCCTCCTTTGCAGACACTGTCTGAGCCACCCGTTTGGGGTAACTTGTTCCTGGGGTCACAGGGAATCCATGCAGGGCATTGACAGAGACGGGGCTCACACTCTACAGGTTGTCTCCCCCACTGACTCCAGCAGCCTCCAATGAACTCGTGCTCAACGAGGCCAGATGTGTGGGCTTCTAGGTTCATCTCTATGTTTCCCACTTCTACCAAGAATGCTCCTTGGTTTATTTAAGGAGAATGCCTGACTCTCCATATCTGGCCACATGGACACCTGGCCACCAGGATGGTGGTCTGCTTACCTAGAGGTCTGCTCACCCCGAGATCTGCTCACTTGGACATCTGCTCACCTGGATGTTTGCTGACCTGGAGATCTGCTCACCTGGAGATCTGCTCACCTGGACATCTGCTCACTTGGACATCTGTTCACTTGGAGATCTGCTCACTTTGACATCTACTCACCCGGAGTAGACCAGCCCTAAATGGGAACTGTTGTGGATTGAATGACATCTCCCCAAAATCCATATGTTGAGGCCCTCATCAAGGACCTCAGAAGGTGGCTGTATTTGGAGACTGGATCTTCAAACAGGTATGAGGTCACTCGGAGGGGCCCTGATCCCGTAGGACTGGGGTCCTTACAAGAAGAGGAGATAAAGACACAGACAGGCAGAGACCACCACGTGAGGACACGGGAGATTAAGGGGTCTACACCCAAGGAGAGAAGCCTCAGGAGGAACCTGCCTCAGCCCCTCCTGGATCTCAGCCTCCCAGCCTCCAGACGGAGAGATGAATTCCTATTGTTGAAGTCTCCCCCGTGTGGGGCGTTTCTTACGGTTGCCCTAATACAGGAGGGGAAGTCCTGACGGGCCCCTGGCTCCAAACGGCAAACGTGCTTCCATCCTCCACGCTCCATCAGGGCCAGCGGGAAGAAGCACCATCTGGAAAAACCTAGGAACATCCTGTACTTGAAGTCCAAGGGGATAAAACTGGTGGTGATCTCCACCGTCTACACAAACACCCACAACCTACTGAAGTCAGTAAAACTCAAGCCAGTTTGTTCTTTGGTCTCTTTATTTCCACTCACAAAAGGAGATGGGCACCCAAGGGCAAGACGCTTTGGGTGACTGCACACGGCATCGTAACGTTGGCTGTCTCTGGAGTAAAGGCCACGAGGGCGGGTGCCGAGAAACACAGAGTCTCGTGAAGCTAATGCCCCAGGGGTTGAAAAGTGGGTGTCTCTCCATCTCAGAGCAAGAACTGGGTGGCTGGTTGCCATCGGCAAGGCAGGTCTCCTTTCTCACCCAGGAGCAGGGAGCTCTGCTTCTGGGTCCTTGTGCTGCAGGACGGAAGAGCAGAGAAAATGCTCGGGAATGGAAATGTGAGGGTAGGACGTGGGTGAGATGCACGGATGAAGGTGGTTTCGGGGCACCCTGGTCATCTTTCCTCATGATTTATGGGAAAACATCAGGCACAAGGAGATGCGAGCTCAAAGCAGGAAACACTCCAATGCACGGGATCCCATCTATGGTGATTCTGCTTTTGAGCCCTGAAGTAGCATCATCTGTGCGATGAGAGATGACCCAGTGGGTGCAATGGCATTAGGGGTCTTCAGTAATCCTCTCCCAGACACTGGCCGTGTTTCTGTTCTCTTTACCATGGTGTTGAGTACCCTAGATGCTCCTCCTGGAGCCCATAACGCAACACAGATCCCAATGCCGGCTTTTGAGTTTGCACACCCTCACAACATCACATATGAGTTGTCACTCATCACAAACGTAAAGCCCCCAAGAGAAATCTCCTCGCCACCTTGCAGGGGCTGGCAAGGGAGCCTGCTGGGGTCCCCGGAGGTCTCTTCCTCCTCCGTCTGTGGGCACAGGGAGCTGGTCGTCATGATGGGCATCTCGGCTTCATGCTTGACCACGTGGACAACTAGGGCCTCTTCTGGGACACACTCTTGCTCTGCACCCTCCATCTTATTTAAGTGGGCCACATTCTGGGTGTCTTTTATCCACTCCTGTAGGGATGAAACATGGCTTCGTGAACCCAAGGGAAATGCCTCTCCTCTCGTGCCCCCTGGCTACGCATCCCTGGGACCCAGGCAGCCTCCCTCTGGCAGGAGCGCCAATCCCAGGGAATAGAAAACACTGGCGTTCGTATCTGGTTATCTCTGAACTAAGCCCAGGGTGCTTTTTAGACCTGCTTTGTATCATCGGCCCCAAAAGCTGTTTGCAGAACCTCCGTGACCTTCTAAATGTGTCAGGGCAAGGAACACGCCTTCTGGTGTGGCTCTTCTCAAACCCAATTGTGTTTGCAAGTCGCCTGGAGTCTTGTGACCAGGGTTATCACTCAGCGGTGGGCTCTGGACACAGCAATTCTAACAAGCCCCACAGGGATGTCCTTGATGCTGGCGGGGTCACACCTGGGACAGGGGGCTCCGTGAGACTCTGTGCCAACAGGGGGAGTGTCCTTGCTCCTGCTTGGAGTTGGATGTCCCCTGGCCACCCCAGACGGCTTCTGTCTGTGAAAATCAACAACCATTACTATCAGCCTAGTCACTTCCCACATCACACCTGCCACCCAGAGGCCCAACCCTCCCTTTTCCTCTGCCCTGTCGCTTCTCCAGGCTTCATCAGACCTCATGAAAATGGCACAGGAGCCCCCAGGTCTAAGCACCCCTTTGGGGTTTTCCCTGCTCTTCCGTGAACCCTCCTGCACTCTCACGTGCATATGAAATCAACATTTTCTTCTGTTAATCTGATTTTTTTTTCATCTGGTTAATTTGCAGGCCCTGATCACAGAACCTAAGAGGGTAGAGCGAAAAAAAATTTCACCCCGTTTTTTTTTTTTTTTTAACTCCCTTACACCTAAGTAGTTTCGAAATCAATCATGCTCCTGGAGGAGGTAGGAGAGCACACACCCCTCCCCAAAATAAACATGTGCCCATCCTAACACCCAGAACTTGTAAATGTATATTTATACAGAAATAGCAACTTTGCCCATGTGACTAACGAAGGATCAGCGATGAGACCATCCTGGATCAGGGTGGCCCTAAATCCAAGGACGGTGTCCCCATAAGAGACAGAAGAGACACAGATGCAGAGAAGCCACAAGAGGACGGAGGCAGAGATGGGAAGGACATGGTCACCAGCCCAAGGACGCCTGGAGGCCCAGAAGCTGGAAGAGGCAGGAAGGACCCTCTTCTGGAGCCTTAGGAGGGAGCATGATCCTGCCCCGCCTGGATCTCAGTGGTCCTGCCCCGCCTGGATCTCTGTGGTCCTGTCACCCCCTGCATCTCAGACTCTGGTCTCCAGGACAGGGAGATGATTAATTGCTGCTGTTTCAAGCCTCTGGTTGGAGGCAGCACCGGACAACTTCCGGTGCACTGTCCCTTAAAATCCACGGCACCGTCTGGTGAGCTCCGGGGTTGGGGCGCTGGTCCCGTCTCCCTAATTCCCAACAACTCACAGGCCTCCACGAGCCCTTATCAAGGGAACGAAATAACGATTGAAAACCGTTGAAAAGCGGAAGTTTCTGGTCTGTTTTTGGCTCTGCGGGTTGGGGGAGCACGTTAAGAACACAACTTCCTGGTGAGATGAAAAGGCAACTGGGCTGGAAAATCCCGTGAGGGCACCGCGCTCTGGGGCTGACTGAAAGAGAAGCCGCCTTTTGAAACCCTCTCGGGACCTTATCTGTCTGCCCAGGAGCAAACCAGGAAGAGGGGGGGTCTCGGTTCAGAAGAGGCTCACGGGCACCCAAGGAGGCAGCTGGAATTCATGTGGGCTTTCAACAGGGTACAGGGGGAGGTGTGAGAGCGTGACAAGGACATCCCGCAGGACAAGCACGGGAAGATGGCAGTTACCTGGAAGTTACCCTGGTGGGATTCAAAGAGCCCAGGGAAGCTGAATTTGGGATCAGGCACCATGGGCATGAGGAGCTTCTGAACTCTGAAATGGACACGGAGAGCTTGGTCAGGTGGGCCGGCATTGTGGAGCGGGGCTGTGGGCTTTCAAGGGGCCGAGCATGGGGACACAGTCCCCCCTCAGGGACATGGCTCCTGGATAGGACTATGTCTTCCTTGTCAAGACATACGCTCCCCCCTTCAGCTCCCCAGGGTCCCTTCTCCCACCATGCCCCTGACACCGTCCAGCGAGAAACTGTGGGGTTACAGGGATGGACCCCCTTCCTGCACAATACTGATTCCCATCAGGCAGGGATTGCTCCTTCTCTTTCCATAAGGCAGTGGACTGAATGGTGTCCCCACAAAGTTCATCGATTGAAGCCCTATCCCTCCCTGCAACTTGTGTTTGGAGATCAGGCTTTTCGGGTGGTCATACTGAAGGTTCCCTGAGTCTTAAGGGAGGGGCCTGATGGTGATCAGGATAAGCCCCCTGGACCATTGGTTATTTGGGGCTGATGGCTGTTAAGATGTAGGACATATAGAAGGAGCTCTGTCTTCTTCCCCACCTGCCTAAAAACTAGGCATCCGTTTCCTATTTTGCAATGGAAATTTGTTTTTGTAAAGGTGCCGCCCTCTCATAACCAGGAAAAAAGAAAACAGATTGTACCACCGAGATATTTCTGCATAGACAGCCTTTCTCTACCATTAGTTTTATCTAAACATTTCCTAGTCAGCTTCCCCGAATTTACCCGTAGAGCTTCAGGTCCCCTTTTTCTCTGCCTAACGACTTCTCCACAACCTTTGCCCTTTGTTAAACCAGCATATAAGCTCCCCAGACTAACGGCCACTTTGGGTTTTCACTTCTTGTCTGTGACTCCTCCCTGCATGTCAAACTATAACATCAATAAAGAAACATATGCTTTATTTAACTAAAATAAAATTAAGCCAGATGTAAAAGTTAAATGTAGACGAACCCTTTCTAAAAGAAACAAGCAATAAAATAAATTAAATATTTTTTAAAAAGAAAGAAATATATGCCATCTCCCCTGTTAATTTATCTTGGGTCACTTTAATTCACAGGCCCCCAGGGACAGAACTTGAGAGGTTCTACTATAATCTACTCTGCTCCAAATCTGATATGACTGGAGACTTTATAAAAAGAGAGCGCGATTACAGGGATGTGTGGACTCACAGGGAGAGGAGACAAAGCGAGAAGACGCTGTCTACACGCCAAGGAGAGGCCTCAGGGAAAATCCGCCCTGCCCATGCCTTGATCTCAGCGTCCCAGCTTCCAGAACTCGGAGAGGATTAATGCCTGTAATTTGAGCCTCCCCCATCTTTAGTCCTTTGTTACGGCCACCCTAGGACACGATACCAATATAGTTGACTTTTCACCCCTCACTGTGAATACAGGCTTCCCTTGAAGACAGGGCAAGTGCTAGTATTTTCCAGGAATCATGCCCGTCAGTGTCCCGTGGGGGTGATTATCAGCTCTGTATTTAGAACACCAGCAGACACCCTGATCTGATTGTTTTGTCTCCTCCGCAGCAGGGCACTGTTTGGTGGCATCTGTTGGAGAGGGTAAAAGCAAGGCGATGATGCTGGAAAGGTCACGGACAATCTGCAGGAATTAGGAGATGCACCCCCTTGCTGTATCGGGCTCCAAGGGGGCCCGTGGCCGTTGTCCCACTTCCCCTAGCACAGACCCAGCCTCAGGGCTCCAGGATGGTCCTTTGTCTTTCTCTACATGTGACCCCCAGTGTCGCTATGGAAACCTCATCCTAAGAAGTGAAGACGGTGCCCACTACCTTGGACATCGGTACCCTCACACGTCAGCCAGACGCCTTGGTACAACGCAAGTCGGTTTACATAAGGATGGAAATAGCGGTGGTTAAGTTGTGAAGACGGTCAGCAAAGAAAAGCTATTTAATCATTTTTGAGATGCTGTCCGCGAGCTCAGAGAATACTGTGTGGGTGTATCTGTCACTGGGTTTGAGAAGCAGACGAGGGTCTATGTGCAATTCTCATCCTCTCCACCTAACAAAAAAAGCTCAATAAGTCTCAATGACAATTGAAAACTGTTTTAAGCACCAGTCACTCTAACACAGTAGGTGGACACAGCTCCGTGGGGTCTGTGTTGGAAACAAACTAACCCTCTGATAGGAGTTAACACTCATATATACTCCTGTCTCTACGACACTATTTCTCAATGAATTCCCCAGGTATCTCTGCATTTTTGAGATTATTTCTGTCAACTTTCCTGTAAGACATTCTTGGCGACATGTGATTGTGGGGGACGTGATGTCCACCTCAATAACCCTATCAGATGATTCTCTTTCTCTTTTCCACTTCATGGGCAAACAGCAACCAAAGCCCTCTCTCCCATGTGTATGACAAGACCAGCGAGAAGACGCATCCTTACCTCCGTACTTTCCATAAAGACAGAAGAAGAAGGAACACGGTCAGCAAAGCAACCATGCAGGAAATTAAAACAAATTTTGGGACAAGCTTTTTCTGCTGGCACGAATCTAAAGGAAAAAAGAATGAGTGTTGTCAGATTTCAGGATGATAGTAAATTGGTCTCCAACATCCCATTTTCCTTCCTTTATAAATGGCGATGTCTACAAATCTTGATTTCAGTGGGAAGTATCCTGGGAAGAGAGATGGTCTGTCTCAACAGGCACACCTCAGGCAGTCACTGCAGGAGGTGGGTAGAGTCGACGCACAGTTGTCAGGTACCTGTGTTACCAGCAGTGTCTGAGGCTACTGAGGCTTGGTTTTGGCTATCCTTTGTCTTCTGTATCTATCGATGTATCTATCTATCAATCATCTATCCATCCGTCCATTTATCTATCCATGCATATCCATTCAACCATATCTAACTATTCATCCATCCCTCCTCCATTTATCCATCTATCATTCTATCCATCCAACCATCCACCCATCCATCCACCCATCCAACCATCCATCCATCCACCCATCCAACCATCCATCCATCCATCCACCCTTCCATCCATCCATCCAACAATCCATCCATCCATCCATCCATCCATCCATATCTAACTATTCATCCATCCATCCATCCATCCAACCATATCTAACTATTCATCCATCCAACCATCCATCCATCTATCCATCCATCCATCCATCCATCCATCCATCATCTGTCTACCTTTCCATCTATCACCTAGCCACCTATCCATCTACTCACCCACCCACCATATCTATTTATCTATCTATGTATGTATCTATCTATCCATCCATCAACTCATTTATATCTATGGACTGTGCATTTATTTACCTATCTGTCATGATTTATTCATCTATGTCATCAATATTCTATTTGTATATCTATAATATATGCTTGCATCACCCTAACAACATTCATAAATAGTACTTATTATTATTGATGCTCTTAATAAAAATAAAAATGAAAATGAGCCCAATAGGGTAGACAGCCTGGAGAGAGAAACAATTGGTTTCAAATTGATCTCTGAAGTAGGAGGTGAGGTCATTCATTTTTAGGTGCCCCTAAGCCTCTCTCCCCTAAAAGACAAGGTAGAGCACTGCTGTGTGACAAGCCTTACCTCTCAGCTCCCCGCTCTGCTGGTATGTCACTTCTGACCAGTCACTTGGGTATGTGTCAGGGCCATAGCTGGACTCCATCGTTTTCACTCTGGCCCGGAAGAAATAACATTTCTCAGCATCCAAGCCATCTGTCGTAACATTGCAGGTTTCTTCCTCCTTGGACTGCAGAGAAAAAGCAAACACGGTGATCGATGACTTGACCTAAACCCTTTAACCTTGTACTAGAGAGTCACGTAAGATTCCTACTTTTCAGCATTCCCACTCTTGTTGCACTTTCTCTATCAGCCTAGCAAAAACAAATGCAGTGACAATTTCTAGATGCCCCTCCAAGAAGAAACAATCCCTTGTAAAAGACACGACTACATATGTTTTTAAGAATTACTTGGTGAGGGGCACCTGGGTGGCTCAGAGGGTTAAAGCCTCTTCCTTCGGCTCAGGTCATGATCCCAGGATCCTGGGATCAAGCTCTGCCTTGGGCTCTCTGCTCAGTGAGGAGCCTGCTTCCCCCTCTCTCTCTCTCTGCCTGCCTCTCTGCCTACTTGTGATCTCTGTCTGTCAAATAAATAAATAAAATCTTAAAACAAAACAAAAGAACAAAAACAGAATTATTTGGTGAAAACTTACTCCTTCCAAAAAAAGTAACTTTTTGGAAAGAATACAAAATTTACTCATGTTTATTTTGGAAACTTTAGAAAACATACACACATACAAACACACAACAAAAAAAACATAAAACCTCCTTCATTCTAGCTCCATGATATAACTGGTGGCTCTTACATATTTTGTCATATTGATGTACCGTAATTTGACTCTCTTCCTAGTGTGTGGCATAGAGGAAGCCTCCAATGCTTTGTTTTTATTTTAGATAATCCTTCAATAGACGCCTCTGAGTATAAAACCTCATGCACATTTTCAATCCTTTCCCTGCGATTAATTTCTAAAAAAGGGACTCAACAGATCAGAACCAGGAGAAGTTCTTAACGTTTATTAATGCTCAACATCCTTGCCCAGTATCACATTTTGTTATTAGCATAATATTTAGGTGGAATCTGGTACCCACCTATTGCTTTAATCTGTATTTCTTTGATGAGTTTCATCAAATCTCATCTCCATGATGGCATTCTACTAGATCAGCAATAGGTCAGTTTTTTTTTCTCTTTTCTGATAGGTCCCCTCCTGTTTTAACTGCCTTACACTGGTATTCTCACTTTTATCCTTATCGCTACATTTATTGTACCGTTTCTAGATTTTGGCGTGTGTTGCATGGGCAATACGTCCGCTTAGGGTTTGCCTCCTCCTACAGAGGGTTCACTTTATGAGAGTAGAGATTCCCGTCTGTTGACAGGTCCCATTGTTGTCTCCACATATGTGCCTGGTCCAACCAGTGAACATAATAATAATGAGGAAGAGTAGTGAGTGAGTAGTACGTGTGCGCCTAGTGGTAAGACTACCCATAGTAAGAGTGAATTTACTCAATGTTTTTCATGTGTTATCATTTCCATCCACAAGTTGCCCTTGCTAGGTGCGACTATTATGTCCTCAGTGCTTGGGGCATAGTAGATACTCAATAAGTATATCTTGAATGAATGTTGAAGAAAATCCCTCCCAACACCTGTAACTATGGCAGGTATCGACTGTCCTGGGCTGAGAAGTTCAGTTACACTCACCTACCCTTTACTTCCTGGATGGTGCTAGGAGATATGGTCCTTCTGGTTGACCTCCTTATCCAAGTCTGCAGAGCTCGATGGACACAAGTGTACTTGCAGAATGGTGGAGTCCCTGAATTCTGAGACGGGCAGGGAGCTCATAGTCCAGGTAGCTTAATTACTCTTGTCATGTTAGACCCTTATCTCTAGGAGACACCCTTCAAGCCAACTTCAGAGTTTGGACACTTCCAGGAATGGGCATCTCACTGTACATGATTTGGGTGATTCCGTCTGCTCTCTGCAGAATTTGCCCATTAGTTCCAGTTCTGCTATTGCAAGGAATTTAATGCCTTGTTTATACAGTGGTCATTTCATTATTGGAAGGCAATTGTGAGCCTCTGGGTCATATGATCTTCACATAATTTTAATGTATCCCATAGATTATGCCCATAGACACAGAACCAGAAAGGTTCTCGTATGTTCAAAAAGCATACAAAGAAGGCTAGATGGCACAGTGTGATGATGATGAATTTCATTTGTCACCTTGGCCAGGTTTGGTGCCCAGTTAATTAGATGTCAGCCTACATATTCCCGTATAGGTGTTTTCTAGAAATGATCAATGTTTTTAATCAGCCAAATTTAGGTTACTCTATAATGTCGGTGAGCCTTACTCACCCCGTCGAAGGCCTTGAGAGGACAGACTGGAGCTTCCTAGAGAAGTCTCAAGACTCTATTGGAAACCTGTCTGGGTTTCCAGCCTACCGGTGTGAGACTTACCTGTCCCTATAATCTCATAAGCAATTCTTTAACATAAATGTCAACATCTGTCTCTGTGTCTCTCCATGTTTCTCTCAGCTACCACTTGGGGATTCTTACTCACACTTGCCCTGAGGAAAAGATGCCACCCCACTCACCTGCCACTCAGTGTCGAACATACTCTTGTACTGGATTTCGTAGAGGAGACGCTTGTAGGGGAGATCAGAACAGGTCACTGTGATGGCTTCCTGATGCCACTGGAAGTTCAAGTCTTTCGGGGAGCTGGGTTTCACTAAGACACAGAGACAACAAAATGATCACCACTTCGACAGAGATCCCACGTCTCTAAAATTATCGTTGTAAGTTTTCTTAGACTTGTGCTCTTCTGCCTACATGAATCCTTCCCTTAATACTTTATAAGATTGGCATTGGGGGGTCATTTGTCCTCATTACATCTGTAGCATTGGTTTGAACCAGAGCTCCAAGGACCTATATGTATGTTGTAAGAGGAACTCTTTGAGGTTGTGTGAAAAACTCCTATGTATGTTTTAGGGGATGAGTAGTGTCCCCCTAAAGAAAGATGTATGTTGAAGTCCTAGCCCCTATATCTCAGAATAGAACTGCATTTGGGATAAATTTAGGTATAATTATTAATGAAAAGATGGGTTTTATTGGAGTAGGGTGTGTTCTGCTCCTATTTAACTGTTGTCCTCATAAGAGGAAACAGAGGCACACAGCAGGAAAAGGGTATATGGAGGTAGAGGTATAAATGGGGCTAATGGCTCTACAAGTTGAGGAACACCAAGAGTTGCCAGCAGCCACAGAAACAAAGAGAGAGGCATGGACCGGATTATCTCCCAGAGTCTCCAGAAGGAACCAGCACTGGCCACACCTTGATTTCAGATGCCTGGGATCTTCTTAATTGTGGGAGGACAAATTTCTCTTGTCTTAAGCCACCCATTTTGTAGTAATTCATTGCAGTAGCCTCAGCAAACTAAAATGAGGACAGAACATGGACAATGCCATATGGGACTCCTTTCTAGAAAATGAATGCTTTTGTGAGTTAAATGGTGTCCACCAACAAGTATGCCCAAGTCCTAACCTCTGGTACTGTGAAAGCAGCTTTATTAGGAAACAAGATCTGTGCAGAAATCATCAAGATAGAATGAGGTCATCCTGGATTACGGTTGCCCTAAATCCAAGAGCGAGTGTCCTTAGACAGAAGAGGAGAGACACAGACACGGGAGAGAAGCCACAAGAAGATGGAGGCAGAGCTAGGAGGAACATGGCCACAAGCTCAGGGATGCCTAGAGCCCCAGAAGCTGAAACAGGCAGAAAGGACCCTCCCCTAACCCCTGAAAGGAACACAGCCTTGCCCCTCCTGGATCTCAGCAGCCCTGCCCCACCTGGATCTCCAACTGTGGTCTCCAGAGCTGGGAGATGATTAATTTATGTTGTTTCAAACCATCCGGTTTATAGTCATTTCATGTGACACTCTTTTGTAACCCCAGATAGACAGCCAACCCTGAACACTCCTAAGAAAAACCAGTGGGGTGGTATGGAGGGCAAGATGTCCTTCTCTCTCTCTCTCTCTCTCTCTCTCTCTCTCTGTTGGAGGGCAGTGTGTCATACCACATCTTTTCCCAATGCATGTATCAAGATGGATTTTCTAGAAGGCCAGTCTCTTCTAAGTTGGAGTAGGAAAGGAGCCCTGGGCAATGAGTTTGTTTTTGGTACTTACAGTAAGCACTGATCCATTGGCACTTGGTGAGAAGGCTATGTGTTGCATTCCAGATGGAAAAGCACAGAATTTCATCTTTTTTTGCCTCCAGGAGGCATCCAGCAGTGCGACTTTGTTGAAGAATATAGTTGGAGCATTGGCTATTTGTCTCATCACTGCTTAACCTGCGGTTAAAAAAAAAGGGACCCATTCAGCCATAGAGGGTCTTTGAAAATAATATCTTCACACATCTACAGGCCACTCCTTTGCTCCACATCTCTGCAACAGACTCAGATTGGGGACCCCTTTCCCTAGCTTCAAGGACCCTTTCTTACAAACACAGTAAGAAGTGCCCAAACAGAAATCATCCACTCTCTCAAAAGGTTAACCTTCTAGAATCTCCCCTTAGATGGGTTGAATGGTGGCTTTCCAAAAGGCATGTTCATGTTTTAATCCCTGGATTCTGTGCATGGGAGCTTATCTGGAAATATAGTCTTCACAGGTGTGATTAAAAGAAAGATATCAAGATAGGATCATCTTGCATTAAAGTGGGTCCTAAATCCAATGACACCATCCCTATAAGAGATGCAAGATGAGACACGGTCTCAGAGAAGAAGCCACATGAAGTTAGAGACAGAGATGGGACATGGCCACAAGTCCAGGGATGCCTGGAGACCAGAAGCTGGAGGAGGCAGGAAGGACCCTCTCGGGAGCCTCTGGAAGGAGCACAGCCCTGCCCCGCCTGGATCTCAGTGGCCCTGTCCCGCCTGGATCTTACACTTCTGGTGCCAAGAACTGGAAGAGGATGAATTTCTGTTGTCCTAACCTGCTCAGTTTGTGCTACTTTGTTACAGCCACCCATGAAAACTAATAACGAATACGGCTTGACTTGCAGAGTCATCATGCCCTTGATTTGAACAGGCACTTTAATAAGGAAGTACCAAGATTAGAGATCTCCCTGGGGCTTCGTACAATATGAAGAAAAAAACACGGTTCCCAGTTAAGACCAGTTCAGGCTCTGTCTTTAAGTCCTCGAATCTAAGCAATGACTCGATGAAGAACTGTGTCCTCTATAATGAGGAAACCGATGATCAAGTGACTTACCGGTGCGATCGCCTAGGAAATCCAGCATTTTCTTTTTAAAGCTTATTTTCCCCTTCGATTCACCTTAAACTGTCTTGCATACACTTTCCCATTTGTGTCATACGCTATCAAACTGCAAAGAATCAATCACACATCACACATCTCCCATTCACAGAATTAGGACTAAATTATTTAGAGAATCCTTTCCTCCAACATTTATACCCATGTCTTTGAGCATGGAAGACCAAAAAAGCCCATGACAGGGAGATACGTTTTCGGAAGGTGGTGGCTGGTGAGCTGGCGTGAGAGTGTCAGATGGTTAACGTTTGCCATGGCTGCATAGAACGTTTCAAGGGAACAGGGCTCCCTTTGAAGGTATCTGTTGAGACATCGCAAATGGTCCTGGATGAACAAACACCTTCTGGGTGTCCTGGTAAGAATCTAGGTAGTTTTGAGTGTGACTCGGTCATCACTTGGTTAGGAGGCTTGGGAAATCTGTGGTTGCTGTTGTGGTGAGGATTCGAGTCTAAACAGAACACACACATTCACACTTGAACGTTCTGATCCCTCACACCTTCATGACCTGGTACTGGCTGCGGTCTTAGAGGAAGAAATATTTGCACGCAGAGCAGGATGTTCCCTTCCTAGGGGCACTTACTTGTAGAGGAACGTCAAATTTGTCCCAGAGACCTTGCTGGCATTCCACGTGACCTGCACGGTTTCAAAATTAAAGTTGATAATCTGAAGTTGCAATGCTCCTTCTGGGTGAAAAGACAAACAGAGGATCTTTTGAGGCCATGCTGAAAACAGATGGATATCTGTCAAAGGACACCAGCACTTTTGTCGTACAAATGAAAGAATGCTTTAAAGGGACAGAGAAAATCAAGATTTTCACAAATAAGCCAGGCATTAATTATGTCACTAAGAGCCTCAGGATATATAAATGTTGCTCAGGACAGAGGCATGAGCCAGCAGCAAGATTACAGCCACTTTTCTTCTTGTGTTTGCAAGAGATTATGACCTTTAATTAGTATGATGGGCAGCTACTGAGTATCGACTGTGTGTTTAATGACATCATCTTTTGGGGGCACGCAGGGGGGCATTAGACACTGTCTCCCAGCCACCCAACTCGCTGTCTCACTCAGAACACCAAACATGACAACTTGAGAAAAAGCTCGCCGACAAATGAGTCCTTTGGTCTTGGCTTTTCAAGTGAAAGTCTTGGGTACTTTTGATTTTCACGGATGTTAGTCATTGTGAAAGTCGTGAATGGGTGTATTCTAGGATAGAGCAAACATGCTGTGATAGTGCGGGTAGCAAGAGGCAAGTCTCCAACTGTCAGAGGAGGGAGTAACAATTTGGGGAATATGGAAGGCTAGAATGAACTCAGTGGTGTTGAGTTAGAAGTGGAAGTATTTAGGACAGGTAGATAGATGATAGATATGGATGGATAGATAAAAGATGATGGATGGATAGGTAGGTAAGTAGATAGATAATGAAAGGGTGGATGAATGAATGATGGATGGATGGATAGATGATGATGATGATAGATTGATAGATATAGGGGTGGATGGATGAATTGATGGATGGATAGGCTAGATAAATAGATATAGGTTTGATGATAGATAAGTAGGTAGGTAGATAGATAATGGATGGATGGATGGATGGATGGATGGATGGATCAACAAACACATTTCTAACACCAGCAGGTTGTGGGGGACAGGAAGGTGAACAGATACATGTCCACAAATGCCAAGAAGGAGGGTCTGGAAGCCCCTAGATCAGGAACTCATACTCCACATTCAGTGCTGGGTTCAGCTCCCCCACCCATCAAGCAGGAGGCAAAGACAGGTCCTTGCCCTAGCTCTGTTGGCTCAACCCCACTGTGAGGTCTCCAGGCTGGATGGTTTGGCCTGCTGAACATTCAGGAGGCCACATTCCACTCCGTGGTCTGGAGTTAACCATGCTCTCTCGTCATGGCCTCTCGGCAATCCCAATCCAATCTTGTATTTCCCTTACCTGTTTCTCAAGACCTCCAACCGATGTTCTTATGCAATTGGCCAATGACTATCCACACGGTGGAAATGAACAAAGCCCACCCAAATGAAAACAAGCAGAAGACAATTTTTTCGAAGCTTTCAGGATCAGAGAGTCGAGCACCATCCCTTGCATTTGGCAGAGACTTAAAAGGCAGAGGGAGGAGGGAGAGAGCCTCATAGCCAGGCAGGGGTGGAGGTGGGGCACGGATGCTCAAGTCTGTCCTGATGGAGGCTGTTGGCACAGGGGTAGCTGCAGATGGTTCACTAGAAGCAGAGTGTCTGGTGGGATTGGTTTCATGAGCATAATTGGGTTTTTTGTGCTTGGTTCAGAGTTGGAAGCTGGGATGAAAATTAGGGAAGTTGTCAGATATTAACTCAAGGGGCTGGTTTCCCGGGCAGGCTGCCCCAGGTTGTGAATCAGAGCTCTGTTTTCCTAGACTGTTTGGCCATTGTCCATCTGCATATTTTGTCTCTCGGTTTCGTGCATTTTGGCAATCTGACCGCCATTCACGGAGACCCCAATGAGTCCTCTCTGTGCTGTTGTCAGCTATGTTATCTACACTCTTCATTTTCCAATGTCGTTGACGCCCCCGATGTCACCCACGGTGCCCAGTCCTGTGCTCAACGTGTAGAAAAATGCTCAGGAAAGATGTGCTGAATTGGCAACAAATACAGACGTTGAATTCTGTGAAAAATCCCATCATAAACTCTGGGATTTTTATCCCAGGGGATGGGATGTCTGGTTGACTCAGTCGATTGACCATCCAGCTTTGGGTTGTGATCTTGGGGTCATGAGGTTGAGCCCTCTCTCAGGCTCCATACTCAGCTTGGAGCCTGCTTCTCCCTCTCCCTCTGTTCCTCTCCTCTCTCTCTCTCAAATAAATAAATTAAATCTTAAAAAAAAATTAAAAACCACACACACAACATTATGGGACTCTGGATCCATCCTGACTTCTGAAAATCAAAGGTAGAAGGAAGGATATACATGTTCTTTGAGTTTTTAAGGAAGAGTTTCTCACGCCCGCGGTGTACGGAATACTTCTGTTTTGTGCTGACCATTGTTCCTGACGTAACCGATCACACAGTAGATGATCTCAAACTTGATGCACTGGTTCCAGAAGTAGAAGAGATGTTGGGAAAGACCTCCTAGCTTCTGGAAATCCCTGGCCTTCAGAAGAGGAACTAGTGCCCATTTCTTATGGTGAACAGCTTCGAAGGCTCTGAAAGGGAGGGGAGTGTACAGCTCAGTCCTCGACAAACATTACAACAGATCTTTGGACCGCCGTCTGTGGAAGATGTCTAATGGATAAACAAAACACCCCAGGGCATCAGCAGGAAAGGAGAAGTGTTCTTGTGGTTCATTACCTCCCCCATATGGTGAGCCAGTTGCTGGGAGAGTTTGCAACTTGATCCGACTTGAAAAGGGGAAAGAAAAGGAAGTCATCGTGTGTCTGTGGCTTCTTTGCTAACTGTCCAGAATCGATTCCGACATGCCCTTGGAGTCTAGGTGAGGGACGTGACTGGGGTTCTCGCCACCGGGGTGTGGGCAAGGCTTCTCTGAGAAGGAGAAGGAAAGCGTGGAAGGCGTTCTGCTGATCCTACAAAATGCTTTCATCCTACAAAACGGTGCTCTTGAAGCAGACTCTTCAGTGGGGCATGAAAGCAGGTCTGAGATCCGCAAGCCATCTGTAAGGGCTTCGGTGTGGTTTGCAAAACAGAAAGGGAACTTCTGCTTCCACACTGGGTCCTCACCCCTGCCCTGCCCTGCCCTGTACTCTGTCAGGGCAAATTGAGTTTAAAAATAAAACATGTAGGGCACCTGGGTGGCTCAGCGGGTCAAACATGTGCCTTTGGCTCAGATCATGATCTCAGGGTCCTGAGATGGAGCCCCAAGTCAGGCTCCACACTCAGAGCAGAGTCTGCTTGAGAGTCTCTCTCCCTCCCCGCTGCCCCTCCAGCTTGTGCTCTCTCGGTCTCTATAATAAATTAATTAATCAATCAATTAAATAAAAAGGAAGACATGCTTCCCTTCCCTTTCTTGGAGAACTTTAGGAAACTTGTAAGATCTTTCTCCATCTCTTTGACATACATGCACATCCTTTTACAAGTTCGTAAGCTTTCCCCCAGGTTTAGGGCCCAGGATTATCTTTTCTCAGACACCTGGAAAATTACTCTTGGAAATGCAAATACCAAGGAACGTGATGTTCCGTTTCTGTGGGAGGGTTAAGTCTGGCGCCAAGTTATAAAACAACATCTTGTTGTAAAGATAGGAGTTTACTCTCCCATGGGATAAAACCAACTAGCTAACACAGATGGTCGCTCCAATTACCGGGTGAAATTACGGAGAACTTTGTGGGACAAACAGTGCTGAGGGGGTCTCATACTCGAGAACCAGCAATTGTTTATTCCCAGAGATTGTGTATCATGCATGGTGACCACCAGCTCTAAAAAAAAAGGGCTTCTGTGTTTGCTGAATTCTTGTCTTTGTAGATCTTTTTTGCGCATTGTGTGTGGTGTGTATTGCCTTCTGGTTAAATCTTTATTGAATAATAAGGGGAGGCTTTTCTCTTTCTTCCACCTTTGTGGACGAGGCTCCCGGGTTGGCAAGCAATTTTGTTTCTTGCTAAATTTCCGCAGCAGGGTCAGGAGCATCCCCCAGTCCAGTCTCCAGGAACTAGCTATGCTCCTGGGCCCTGGGTCTATCTGTTATTAGCAATCCTGGTGGCACTGTTTCCATTGAGCAATGCCATCTCACTCTGGTAATCCCAGGGTCCCCATTTTTGAATGTCAGCTTCCCAACAAAAAAGAACGTGGGGACACCAAAACTGTGCTATTTCTCCCCTGTAATTGTTGCTCAGAAAGTACATGTTGGTTTTACCAGATATGATGAACTGATTTGGACACGTCGAGAGGCAAAGGCACAAAACTGCAAATTTACCTGAGGACCTATAATGCAGGCAGGCCCCGTGATAGAATCTGTCTGTACAGAGACAGAAGGAGGCAAAGAAAGATCCTTGGGACACTGATTGCCGGACTTCATCAATAGTTCACTTGTATCGAAAATTTACACTCTTGTGGAGAACCCCTCACGCACTAGATGATGGAGCCAGGGGAGGAGAAGGTCATGAGAGAGAGAAAGTTTTATGGGGATGGAGTTTCAGTTGATGAGAAGTTCTAGATGAGAAAGTTCTAGAAAATGAGAAAGTTCTAGAAATGGGTGGTAGGGATGGCTGGACAACAAATGTACTTAATGTCACTGACCTGTGCACTTAAGAAAGATTAAGAAGGAATATTCTATATATAGTTTATGATGATTTTTTTAAAAAGAATAAGCAACTTAATTTTGTAAAAAAAATTGTATCTATGATCATTTTTTTTTTTTAATTTATTTAGTCAGAGAGAGAGAGCGAGAGAGAGCACAGGCAGACAGAGTGGCAGGCAGAGTCAGAGGGAGAAGCAGGCTCCCCGTGGAGCAAGGAGCCCGATGTGGGACTCGATCCCAGGACGCCGGGATCATGACCTGAGCCGAAGGCAGCTGCCTAACCAACTGAGCCACCCAGGCGTCCCTATGATCATTTTTTTGAAAAAGAATAAGCAACCCAATTTTGTAAAAAATTGTATGTACCACCATTTAAAAAAAAAAGAATAAGCAACTTAATTTTATTTTAAAAAATGTATCTACCATCATTTTTTAAAAAAGAATAAGCAACTTTGCAAAACATTGTATCTGACCCCATAATTTCATGATATTTCCTAAGTCATTGCTCATGCTCCAGACATGGGAGCGTCTACCCCAAAGAACGGCTGAAATGAATTTCGCTGCCTTGTTTTGCAGATGCTCTAGTCTGGGGCTATCGGGGCCAAGTTGTTTCTTCTTCTTCTTTTTTAAGATTTATTTATTTTGAAGACGGAAAACGTGAGCACGTGCAGAGGAGAAGCAGCGGGAGAGAGAATCTTGAAGAAGACTGAGAGCCCGACCCGGGACTGGATCTCAAGACCCTGAGATCACGGTCTGAGCCACCCTGTGAGTGGGCTGGTCGACGGGCTGAGCCATCCAGGTGCCCCCCCGGGCCAAATTCTCAAAGCCGTGTCTTCGGACAAAGTCGCTGTGGTCCACGGCTAAGAGGGCGTATCATTCAGCCATTAGAAGGAATAAAGGACCTACTTGCCCTACGATGCGGCTGAAGTATGAACCCACGAGGCTGACGGACAGACACCGCAGAAAAAAGTGGTCAGATACCATGGGGACACCGTGAATATGGGATGTCCGGAAGAGGGAAATCCACGGACACGGAAAGCAGGTTAGCGGTTGTCAAGGGGCTGGGGACCGGATCGGGAAGGGGGCTGTATGGGTTCTTGGGTCGAGATTTTCCATTTGGGATGATGGAAACGTTCTAAAACTCATTGCATGTGTTTATGAATTTCCTAAAACTCATTGAATTGTGTCCTTTAAATGGACAAATTATATCCCAATAGAGCTGCTTCCAAAAAACAGCAGCAACAAACCAACAAAAAACCATGTCCTGTTTCACTTTCTTGCCCCGTCCCAGCTCCTGTGGACGTCTCGCTTGATGGAGACCTTTTCGACCAACACCGATGAGCAGGGTTTCCCCCCAACAAAGATCTTGCAATGGGAACCTGCCCCAACAGCTGCCCCATGTCAAGGACCCAGCCGATTTTCTGCAGATGTGCGTTGGATTCCAACACCCTCCCGGAGCTGCAGGGAAATCGGGAGCCCGACGGCCTCCTGCAGGTGCACCACTGAAACGCCAACAATTTCCTTCCTGGGTCTCAGTTCACTGCACACAGAGAGTTACGCAAAAGATGATTCAAGAACCGCACGCATTTGCTTCGAGGAGTTTGGAGGTTCCCAAGGGACTCTGCCCCCAAATAGGATTGGGTATTTCTGAGGTTAGTACGTGAGATCTGATCAAAGCCGTGGGTGGCGTGGGAAGGGGGGCAGCCCAGAAGGCCTTTCAATCACCAGCCATTTTCCTGGGGCCTGCGTGCCTCAAGGGTCGAAAACACAAACAAGCAGGAAGACGGCACGGACCCAGGACATTAGTTAGATGGGAAAGTCTGAACCATTCTTATCTGTCCTAACGGCGAGGACACAGGACTCGAGAGGCGGCAAAGCGTCGTCCCCATATACAGGCAGGTCCCTGATGGGGTGGGAAGCCCCACATCTGCCCCTACCCGGGCCTTCTCTGCAGGAAGGAGGCAGGCCAAAACCACACCATTGCTCAGCCCTGGCTGACGCCGACGGGGTCCCCGCGAGACCAGAGTGACATCCGGTTAAAGTGCAATCGTTCTGGTAAGGTGACCGCCATGAATGCTACGCTTTGGACTCTGACTCTGTTTCTCCCCCCTTCCTTCTTTATTTACTGGGCAACCGACACACAAAGGCAAAGGCCGCTGCACCGGGGCGTCCCCCTCCAGGCCCATCCCCACGTGGACACCCTCCAGAATCCATCTCATGCCGGTCGGACATGTCCTTGTGGTCCACCCGACCCCGTGAGGGCTCCCCTTATTCCTCTGGATGTCCACGCCGGCTGTGACCCAGGCACCCACATCTCCATTATGCATGCACGGAGCCCTGATTATAGATCTCTCCCACCCGTGACGGGGGCCGCCGCTAATGGTACCTACTGATACATCAACCAAGACCCTATTTCCAAGTAAGGTCCACAGGTAGGTTCCAAGGGTTCTGAATTGAACACTGGAGGGGAGTCCCAGCTGAACCCACAAAGGGAGGGCGTGTTACACACACAAGGGTAGAGGGACAGTAATCGTTAGCATCTACGATCCTAAGATACACCAGGCAGGGAGAGGTGTGTTAATGGCTGTACCCAATATGTCTTGGGCCGTTTGTGTGCACAGAGGACTGGCCTTGGGACTCCCTGCAAGTCTCATGAAGCATCGGCAACATGGCAGGTGGGAATGAAAGCCAGGGTCCTCGCAACTCCTGGGTGCAGAGGCAGCGGGATGTCCGGTCTGAGTCCATCCTGTCTCTGAGGGAGGCAGGTGCCCAAGGAGACCTTCTACAGAGCTGCCATCACCGGCACGTTGGTGGCCCACCATGGCTTTCCCCATGGATGGTCACCTCAACGTCACCCACCTGCAAGGTGATTCCTGGTCTACTCACACGGCACCGTCCCAACAACCACAAGCTCAGACGTGTCCCACACGACCACCTTCAGAACATCAGAAATCGTCAGATAAGCATCACCTTACACTCTCTTGCTCGCCTCCTGCCCTAACTCACACCCGAGTCTCTAGTCTCTGCTGCATGTGAGGGGAGCATTTGATCGTAATTAAAGACCCCTCACCCTTCCTAAATCTGCACATGAGGTCTGTGAGCTCACGGGTTCCTTCTGGCCGAAGGTGCGTCATCCCACAGGAAAGCAAAAATTGCCCCTGACAGAAATTCAACCTGAACCCCCCCCTCGTGAGTCTGTATGTCCGGTCATAGCCGCCCCCTTCCACATCTATGGGATCCTAACTCCTGCCATTGGCCACTGTGACCCGGGGTTACTGGATGTCCCGTTGCATTCCTCAGCGGACTGTGGGTGCACAGGAGAAGTAGGAGGAGCTTTCCTAATGCTGTGCCCCTGTGGGACCCCAGTTCCCACTACTTAGTTTTCAAGGCTTTTATGCCTATAACATCTCGGGCGCGAAAAGGCAACTGCACTGAAAGAAAAGGAAGCAAACCCCAACCCTCGTTCACAAAGTGTTTTCTAACAAGTTACTAGAAAGCCATACCCTGGCTAATTGAATTTAAATGAATAAAAATAAATAAAATAATAGTTACAGAAAGGGTCTGAGTGTGTTGGGCACCTCTGGGTACGGAGGGTCCCCATATGCACCTGCTCACGGATCAGAACCCAGAACTGGTCTAAACTGTGCTTTTCTTCGTGTAACTCCGAGACTGGGGTGTTAGTGAGGGAGACAGAGATGTCAGGAACCACTGAGAGACATTTCAGGTTCACGGGAGGTAAAATGTGGGTGCAAAGTGTCATGGATCTGCCTCGATGGGCGGGCACGTGGCAGATCTGAGAATGTGACAAGGGACCAATGGGTGTCGCACAGTTTAAGAATTAGGTTAGACCCCGTGCAGCTCCAGCCTTGGGAGACCCCTCACAAAGGCTCTTTGGGACTCCTTGCTGTGTCCGCTGGAACCCCGAGGCACCGTTATGAGACTATAGCAAACGGGGTTCACGGAGACTTGTAAACCTCCATGGGTGGTTTGCAGGATTCCCTGCAAGTGAAGGGGATACTTCACAGATTCCAAGTCCCTAACCTGTCATCCCAGGCTCCCTGAGCCACCCCGACATTACAAAATCCAATCAGACCTCCTCGGGCACAAGACCTGCCCCACCATCCTCACCATAGCTGGATCTCTCCCACTTGCCTTCTCTCGGACAAAGCGTACCCCAGGAGCATGCACCCAGGAACAGGTCCCGAGAACGCACAGTGAGGTGGGAGCTGGGATCCCTTCAGGAGACACGGCCATGGGCTTCTAGGATGAACCCACAGATGGACGGCTCCAAAGCCCATGGCGGGTGCAGACACGCCCTCACCTTTCCCCGGGGTGACACAAGCTCATCCCCGACAGGTCTATAGTCACTTAAACAAAATGCCTTTGAGCTCTTGGAAGAAACAACAGGGAAGCCACCCAGAATCTCAACGCAGCAGACCTCACACTCTTTCATTTACTTATTTATTTATTTCGTGCATTCGAACCGAATGCATTCCAACTGGGTCCGTCATGAGCCCTCTGCAAACAGGTGAGCAAGCCTATGGAGGCTTGGGAACATGCATGCTCTTTGTTACTGTTACAAAAAAAAAAAAACAAGCAAAGGGAAACAAAAAAATACAACAGTCGCAAAAGAGAAACACTGAAAGATGGGAAGGAAGGAACGAAGGAAGGAAGAAAGGAAGGTTGGTTGGTTAAAATAAAGGACATTTTATTCACACAAGTGGCCACATGGCCACACAAGCATGGCTTACCCAGTGCTGAGTCTTCTGAAACCATCACGTCGGCCAGGAGGAAGAGGGCTGCCGATGCCCAGGGCAGAAACACGGACCTCATACTTGCGGAGAGACACGAAAAAGAGTGAGCCGAAGGTCTGTGCCTTCATGGTTATTGTAAAGAGGTTACCCTGTTCTTAAAGAGTGGAACAGGAATAAGGAAATGACAACGGGAAACAGAGTCAATCTTTACTTAAAATGATGACTCTTGTTTAAAAGAGAAAAAAAAAAAAATAACCACAACAGAAACCCAAGATCACTCTTGCCCACGCGCAGCCCAGGAGGAGCTGGGCTGGAAAGCGTTGTGGCTGGTGGGGAGGCCTGTGGGGCGAGTGAGGTCCTGGAGGCGCTCTGTGGATGGTGGGCGTGGTGGGTCATCTGGCGGTGAAGACATTTCACCCATCCCATCGGGGGTCCATCCAAGCTGGGGGCGAAGGTGTTGAGCCTGGTGTCCATGAGGTTCACGTTGGGGAATTTCCAGAATTCAAATGAAGAATCATCGTTGGCTGGACGTCAGTGAGGACACCAGTTGCTGCGTGTTCCTCAAGAGCACAGAGCTAGGACTGACCATCTGCGTCCACCACTTCTGTCTTCAAATACACTCCTGGGAGTGGGTTCTCAGGGCTGTCAATGAAAAAAGAAAAAAAAAAAAATCAGAGAATGCCTGGCTGGCTCAGTCCGTGAATCATGTGACTCTTGGTCTTGGGGGCATGAGTTCAAGCCCCACATGTCAGGGTGGAGATTACTTAGAAAATTTTTTTTCCTAATTCTTTTAATTTAAAATTTTTTTAATTCAAAAATTTTTTAAGTAATACAGCGATTACTATTCTGGTAAAAACAGTCCATAGCTACAAAGCATTTTCACAGACACGGAATCTGTAAGCAAAAGGACATAAGCAAAAAAAAAAAAAAAAAAAAAAAAAAAAAAAATCCAACAACACCACCAAAAAAACAGGAATATCTTCATTTTAGAGTGAAATCTGTGTTTCTGGGAAGCGGGGCATGAGCTGAGTGGCTTCCGATCACTTAAGTGCAGGCTGATTCAGGACTTCCTGACCCTTGACCAGCAACTCTTCCACCCCAAGCATCCTCAAGACCAGAAGTCCAAATGGGTCTCACTGACCAAACATCATGGTGATGGTAGCCCGGACATTCCTGCTGGGATTTCTAGAGGAGAATCAGGCTTCTTGCCTTCCCAGCTGCACAAAGCTGCCTGCATTCTTTGACTCCTAGACCTACATCCCTCCAACCTCTACGTCCGAGGTCACAGCTCCTTCTCTGACGTTGAACCTTCTGCCTCCCTCCTCTAAATGAGGGCCCTGTGCCCATCTAGGTAATCCACATGGGTCCTTGGCATCTCCAGATTTCTAATCACACCTGCAAAAGCACTTTCGACTTGTAAGGTAGCAGATGCCTAGATTTCCGGGATTTGGATGTGGACATCTTTGGGGAGGGTTGTTCTGTTTCCCACACAGGGATTAGGATGTAGAGACCCTAGTGTGAGAGCTGATAGGTGATAGATGGACAGATAGATACATGGTAGATGGTTGATTGATAGATAGGTATGTAAGTAGGTAGGTAGATAAGATGGACGGATGGATGGATGGATGGATGGAGATGATGGATGATAGATCAATAGATACATACAAACATACATACATAGATAATGGATACATGGATGATGATAGATGAATAGATGATAGATCAACCAATCAAAGGATGGATGGATGGATGGATGGATGGATGGATGGATGGATGGATAGATAAAGATAATGGATGATAGATGGATAGATACATACAAGCATGCACACCTAGATGCTGCTGCTGATGATGATAGATTGATAGATAGATAATCTGCAATGTAAAGTGTTGAGTAGAATGCCTAGTCTCCACCCACCTGATACTAATAGGACCCCCACCATATCATGACACCCAAATGTTCCCAGACCTGTGCCCCCCTGGAGGGCAAGTGTCATCTCTTAACTCCCCTCCATCACCCAACCTCCCTGCTGCCCAAGGGAAGTGGGATTTTCTAGCTCTTTTCCAAGGGGGTCTCACCCTCCTGAAACTTCATTTCAGGATGTTTACATACAAAAGGGAGAAATGCCAAAGTACACCTTTAAAAGAAATGGTGGGGCAGGCCAATTTGAGATGGCCAAGTGTAGCATTGGCTCTTCTGTGACTCAGGAAGTGTGATTTGGTGAGGTTAGAATTTTATGGAGGGGCACCTGGGTGGCTCAGTGAGTTAAGCCTCTGCCTTTGGCTCAGGACATGATCTCAGGGTCCTGGGATTGAGCCCCACATCAGGCTCCCTGCTCATCAGGGAGCCTGCTTCCCCTTCTCTCTCTGTCTCTCTCTCTCTCTCTCTGTCAAATAAATAAAATCTTAAAAAAAAAAATTTATGGAAAGAGAAACATGTGTGGTTCCCAAAAATAGATTATCACAGTTAATGGGGTCTGGCATAAAAAACAGTGTTTGTCCTTTGGATGCACCAAAGAAGAGTGAGTAGAAACATGGAATATATCATGGTCTCCCATACTTCCTTGTAAACCGTGAGATAGTCCCCACCATATCTTATTGCTGAACGCACTGAAAATCATGGCCCCGAGAAGGCTGACAGGTAGAAAAAATAATACTTTTTCTACCTGTTGTACCATCTTGATAAACTACCATGGAATCTCTGACATTCACTGATCCTTCCCTTTCCCTTAGGAAGAAAATAATTAGGGGAATTCGGGAGAAAATGGGCAGCAAAGATTGTATTCTCTCTTGGACATGGAAGCACATTTCGTGTGAGTTGTGACGGCTATCGTCGTCTCTCATGGAGATGACACATAACCATGCCTTCCACCACCTTTGTTCATCATCTCCACTCCAAACCGCAAACCGATATTGTGTTGTTCGTATTTCACAATGCCAGACATGTGCGATGAGTCAGCAACCATGGGGGGAAAAAACCAAAACGGATGAGATTGTAAGCCATGGGTTTGAATATAGCTGAAAACATCACTGCTTCTCTATGAAGAAGGCTTCTCTTATTTCTTTCATGTATTTGTTTTTACACACCTTGCCTGTTGGTGTTATTTTGCTTATCTATAGGGAATGAATCATGCTAAAATGTAATAGCCTAAATGAAGACCGAGCTGTTGTTATGCGTCCTGATTCTGAGGGTTGACAGGATTCAACTGCTCTATCTGGTGTTGGCTGGAGCTCTAGGCAACTCCAAGACTTGATAAGACAGAATGTTCTAAATGGCCCATTCATACCCCTGGCCGCTGAGCTATCAGCCAACAGCTTGTGTGGGACCTTCACCAACAGGAAGACTTGATAGGATGGAATGTTCTGGATGACACACCTGTCATTTCCACCACCTTTTGGCCAAAACAAGTGAGGGGTAAGCCCAGACCCAAGAGGAGAGAAACAGGACTCCACCTCTCTTTGAGAAATTGCTGTGAGGAATTCACACTCATTTTGATTGTTTTATGGTCATGATGTTTTTTGAAAAGTTTTAGTGTCATTTCCAAAAGGAACACTTAATTCTTACATCAACTCAAGATAAGGAGGGTTCGTGGCAATGGCAATTTGCTCCAGAAATGGTTAAGCCCCCGCTAACTTTTCATGTCAGGCTCGTTCTGTACTTAACTGTGTCAGAACATACGTGGTGAGATGATCTCTTATCTTAGCTCTGGCTGGCTTAATTTCCAAATCTGTCCAACACGCTAGATGTAATCGTGAAAAGGCCTAGGTGCAGCTGAAATTTGTGAGCAATGCGGTTAAGCTATCAGATTCATCTCTGAGCAAAAACCTGCCCAAGTTTACTTAACATTACATAAGAGAAGCATTTCCCCACCCCTGCAGAGGGGACTGCACTAGGAGGGAGGCGTCCAGGACAAGAGGGGTTTTATACTACAGGACCATGTGAAAATGTCCCTTCATTATTGCATTTGATTTGGTAGAGATTGGAAGATGAGCACGGGCACAGGATCCATTGCAGAACCTTCTACAATGGAGGGGGAGTTGGCTTCCGAGGATGCATGCACGGACGTGGAGATGCACATGTCCTGACCTGGGAGAAGGGAGCCTTGTCCATGTGTGTTTATGTTACGCTTGTGTCTGTTCCCTTCTATTCTCCGAGGACTGACCAGCACAGACCATAGCATGGAGTGTGGACTTGGGTCTGATGCTGACATCACAAGACAGAGAAAATGGAACTCCTTAACTGCATGGTTTTCTGGGCCACATAATTACAATATTGTGCCTTTGCTGAATAATATTCTCTAAAAAAACAGAGTCCTCAAAATAAAAATTGAACAAGAGCTCTTGCTCTTGTCCTCCATCCCAGTAACCTGCCTTCCCCAGCTCCGGCCACTCACGCCCAACCCAGCCCAGCCTTGCTTCTCACGGTAGTACCAGCATGGGCTCAAATTGCCAACCAACATCCTGGGCAATTGTGGGAGAATGAACCAGTTCCTCAGACCTTTCCTGGGTGAAGGAAGTACAGTTGTACTAAGGAAAACTTTTTCAACTGCGACGTGATAAAGTCACATAAAGAAAATTACAAGTAAGACACTAGCTAAGTGGAGGCTTAAGTAAATAAAGGATGTGGTGATGTTTAACGTGGTAGCACTCCATCGGTCGGGGTCTACACCTCCCAGAAACATGGTGTCTACCCTGTGCCCAATGCACAGAAAGAGTATAAACCTAAAATTGATAGAGGAGTTAAATGGATGCATGAATGAGTTAATGGATGGAGGGATGGATGGATGGATGGATGGATAGATGGATGGGTGGATGTTTGGATAGATGGATGGATGGATGGATGTCTGGATGGATGGATGGATGGATGGATGGATGGATGGATGGATGGATGTTTGGATAGATGGATGGATGGATGGATGGATGTCTGGATGGATGGATGGATGGATGGATGGATGGATGTTTGAATGGATGGATTGATGTATGGATGGAGGATGTTTGGATGGATGGATGGGTGGATGGATGTTTGGATGGATGGATGGGTGGATGGATGGATGTTTCGATGGATGGATGGGTGGATGGATGTTTGGATGGATGGGTGGATGGATGGATGGATGGATGGATGTTTGGATGGTTGGATGGATGGATGATTGGATGGATGGTTGGTTGGATGGATGTTTGGAGGGATGGTTGGATGGATGGATGTTTGGATGGATGGATGGATGGTTGGATGGATGGATGTTTGGATGGATGGAAGGAAGGAAGTATGGGTGAGTGGATGGGTGGATGGACAATGGACACAGGGATAATGGGTGGATAGATAAATGGATAGATACATGGAAGGATGATGGATAAGTGAATGAGTAAATGAATTGATGGATCCATGGTTGGGTGGGTGGGTGAAATCATGAAAGAATCATCCACTCCTAGTTTGGAAAGATGCCTGAAAGATGTTAAAATAGGCTGACTTTCCCCCTCAAAAAGATATTGAAATCCTAACCCCAAGTGCCTATGACTATGACTTTAATCGGAAGTAGGGTCTTTTTAGAAAATTGAGTTAGATGAGAGAATTTGACTAGGTTCTATTCCAATATGACTTGTGTCCTCATGAAAAGGGGAAATTGGAAATGCAGACAGACATGTACAGAAGGAAGACCAGGAGAAGACAGAGGGAGAAAACGGCTGTCTGCAAGTGAAGGAACAACTGAGAATCCAGAACTAGAAAGGAGCACATGCAAGGGATTTGCCCTCACAGCCCTCAGAAAGAACCCATCCTGTCAACATTCTGATGTTGGACCTCTGGCCTCAAGAACTGTGATGCAGGGACACCTGGGTAGCTCAGTCGGTTAAACATCTGCCTTCGGCTCAGGTCATGATCCCAAGGTCCTGGGATTGAGTCTTGCATCAGGCTCCTTGCTCAGCAGGGAGCCTGCTTCTCCCTCTCCCACTCTCTCTGCTTGTGTTCCCTCTCTTGCTGTGTCTCTCTCTGACAAATAAATGAATAAAATCTTAAAAAAAAAAAAAAAAAAAGAACTGTGATGCAGTAAATTTCTGTCCTTGTAAGCCATCCGGGTGCATACTTTGTTATGGCATTCCTGGAAAACTCACACAGGCATCATCCTAAGACTCCAATAGGCCAACAAATTTGTTCTGGGCAGAACAGTTCTTTCCATTTCTGAATGGGGGCAATGGACAGAAAACACACCTGCCTCTCCCCATTCTCAGACAGCGGGGGATGGAGGATGCCGCTTTCCAGGTTAAATAAGCCTCATTCTTTCATGAGCTCCCAGGTCGACCAGCAGCTTGATCTCCCTCTTGTCAATGTGCCCTCAGATTCAAGATGGCGGCCCACCTTCTGAGGACTTCCTCCATACGGCTGAACAGTCATACAACAAGGGGTCGTCAGGACAAGGCCTGGTCTCAAGTGTCCTTGATGGTACTTCCTTGGTCCATGTTTTCCCAGGGCACCAAATACTCCTGGATTGACAGAACCATGCCAAAGTTGGGGCAAGGCCAGTGTGTAACGTCCCCGGCCTTGCTGGCCTCACACTCCCTCTTTGTAGAACCTTTTGTGTATTCCCAAAGAAATGGGTTGTTTATGGTACAACATAAACAATGAGACAGCCTGAGGGGACCTGGACCCAGTCTGGTTTTTTGGGATGGGATTGCCCAATTGGTGAAGTATGGAGTCCTCTAGAAAATGGTAACTTTGCTATAGAAAGGAATGAAGCTCTAACACCTGATACCATGTGGATGAACCCTGAAAACATCCCCAGGGAGAGCAGGCACACACAAAAACCCACATCATGTGTGATCCCCCTGATACGCAATGCCCAGAATAAACAAATCCGCACAGACAGGAACTGGATGAATGGGGTAGAAGTTGATAACCACTGGGTGCACCAGTGGGGACGTGGGTGGGAAGTGACAGCTGATAAGGACAGGGTCCCCTCTTGGGAAGATGACATATTTATGGCCTGGTTGTGGTTGGACATCAGGAAAGCACTAAAGTCCACTGGATCACAATATACCTTAAAATAGTGCATGTTTGGGGGTACCTAGATGGCTTAGTCAGTAGAGCATGTGCACTTGATCTCAAGGTCGTGAGTTTGAGCCCCACGATGGGAATGGAGCCTATTTAAAATAAAAATTAAGAAACAAATTTATTAAATAAATTAAATAAATAAAGTCACACGGCACCTTTTTGTGTAATGAGAATTTCATGTCCATCATTAAAAAAATAATAATAATAATGTTGTACTCAAGTATGCCTACAAAAACATGCCCATAACCTAAGGAAACAGCTTGATTGACCTTTGCAGATGGAGAATACGGCTGACAAAACCCAGATCAAGTACCACCATCTGGCCAGCTCCCCAGTGCCTGGCTGCTTCCCCTATTTCATCCCAACACCCAGTTGGCCGGGCGCCAACCCCACGACCTTTTTCAAAAGGTCAAGTCCCAGACAAAACTGTGAAACCCCTCAACAGACATAGTTCAGAATCCTAATAAGGAAATACTTAGGTCGATGTTGTTCCTCGTTTCTTGGTCACATGCTCTCCAGAGAGAATCTGCTCCCTATGCTGTAACTCACAGGAGAAACTCCTACGGGTGATATGTAGACACTGTGGGCCCAAGTCCAGGAGATTCCTGAAGACCAGAAGAAGGGGTGGGGAGGGACCCTACAGAAGCAGCTTTTCAGAAAAATTATTCTTAGAGTGGTTTTAGGTTTATGGAAAATTCAGATGGAAAGTACAGGGAGTTTCCATATATGCTCACACACACACTTCCCCCATTGTTAAGATGTTGCATTCGTGTGCTACATTTGTTACAGTGGATGAACCGGTAAGGGATACATTATCATTCAAACATTGACGTTTATCAGTGAACTTCTAATGTGATGTGATTAATACATTGACACTTAATTATTAACTAGGCAGTTCATAGTAATATTAGGGTTCTTTCTGGCAGTGTCCATTCTATGGGTTTCAACAAATGTGCAATGACATGGATCCATCATTATAGTATCATATTATATGCCTTCACTGTATCATACTATATATATAGTATCATACTATATGTCTTCACTGCCCTAAAAATCCTACGTGCTCCACTCACTCATCCGTCCCCCCACCAAACCCCTGGTGACCTCTGGCCTTTTTACTGTCTCCATGGTTTTGTCTTTTTCAGAATGTCCTAGAGTTGGAGTCATACAGGATGGACACTTTGGCTTGGCTTCTTTCATTTAGTGATGTGCATTGAAGGTTCCTCCGTGTTTTTTCTTCGCTTGAAAGCTCTCTTCGCTTTAGTGCAGAATAGGATTCCATTGTCTGGATGGGCCACCATTTGTTAATCCATCCACCTGCTGAAGGAGAGTGTGGTTGCTTCCATGTTTTGGCAATCGTAAACAAAGCTGTTATAAACAGCCGTAGATAGGAGATAGATTGAGGGATGGATGGATAGATAGATAGATAGATAGATAGGATGGATACATGATGGATAGCTAGTTAGATAGATGATAGTTGGATACGTAGATATAAATGGATGGATGGATGGATGGATGGATGGATGGATGGATGGATGGATGGATGGATGGATGGATGGATGGATGGATGGATGGATGGATGGATGGATGGATTGTTGGATAGATGGATGGATGGATGGATGGATGGATGGATGGATGGATAGATGGATGGATGGATGGATGGATGATAAATTGGCATGCAGACAGATAGATAAATGCATGGATGGATGGATGAATGGATGGATGGATAGACAGATGATAGATTAGATAGATAGATAGATAGATAGATAGATAGATAGATACATAGATAGATGAGTCTCTCATACTATGTTGGGACTTCTCAGTGTCAGCAGGGCCAATGTATTGGCCCTGATGTGGGGCATCCTGAGCACTGTAGGGTGCTGAGCAGCATCTCTTGTCTCCACCCACCACATGCCAATAGCGCCCTACCGTTGTGAGAATGAAAAACATCCCCAGTCATTGCCAAGTGTCCCCTGATGTGAGGGGCAGAGGCTGACCTACCTGGGCACAGGACAGGACAGACAGTGAGGTCAGGGGCCAGTGGTTGGAGGATCATATTGATTATAGGTTTGGTTGACATCTCCTACTGGTAGAGTTGAGGTGGATCACCCTCTATATGGTGGGTGGGCCTCATCCAGTAAGATGAAAGTCTCAGTTGCAAAAATAGAGGTGTCTAGATACAGAAATGAATGCTTCTTCAAGGCTGCAAAACAGAAATCCTGCCCGAGTTTCCAGCCTGTCAAGTTACCCTAGAGATTTCAGACTTGTCAGACCCACAACTTTATGAACCAATTTCTTTAAACACACACACACACATCTGTGTATTTGCATGCATATATAAAATATATATAAACATGTATATACATGTATGTATACACACACAGTTGATTCTCTGAACTCTTGCTTTCCTCTTGACGTCTGAGTGACCCAGATCAAACCACTTGGTTTGTATCTGCCTCAGTTTCCCCTCAGGTAACAGCGGAGTTGACAGTCATGCCGACACCCCAGGAACGTTAGCACTCAGCTTCAAGCACATGGAGATGTCTCACGGAGTCCTAGCTGTTGATTTCTTTGTCCTTCCTCCTTCTAGAGAACTTCAGAGGCCATGGTGGGTGAAGCTGTCTTGAGTAGAGCATTTCAGACAATAAATAAAATCCTCGTCTCCTTAGATCAGAGACCATCATTAGCAAATGAATTTTCAATTTTCTGGGATTTGCTGCAGAAACAGAAGAAGACGAGAGAAACCGATGACCTCTTTTCTTGGGGGAGTTTTAGCTGTTTCACGTCTACTCGTTGGGGAAGGAAACCATCCACCACACAGAAGCGATTGGTTCAACAAATCCAGAGATGTCACAAAATCTAGGATGCTCACCCATGCTGGGGGGCACAAGCAGCTTAGGGAAAGCACCAGCTGACTGCCTAAGCATGTCTTACCTGTGGAGAGCATGCCCTCATGGGACGGAGAGATTGATGCCCAAAAGTACTCAACTGTAGGGGCTGGCCAACCTGACCCACTCATGCAGGAGAATCACAGGGATGCCCTCAGCAAAATACATGCAGGACCTTGTGGACATGACCCATGCAGCACCACCTAGATTGGGGACTGCACACCCCTCTTAGCATGTGGACAGGAGAGAGTTGACCTCCGATGAGACTTAAAATAGCCCATTGTGTCAAAGACATGTTCTCTTTTAAGATAAGCTCCAGCAACTGCACGCCTAGGTGTAGACCTCCCCAGAATTGAAACTGGAGAGTCCAAGAGATGTTTGAAGCCCATATTCACAGCAGCACTATCCACAGAACAACATAAATGTTCATTCACGAATTCATGGGTAAACAGAACATGGTCCCTGCACACAGTGGAATATGACACAGCTTTGAAGAAGGACCTTCTCCACTTGCTATAATGTGGATGGACCCAAGGACATGGTGCTGAGAGACATGAGCCAAACGCAGAAGGACAAATCCTATGTGATTCCACATATGGGGGGTCCCTAGAGGAGTCTCATCCACAGAGACAGAGACAGAGTAGATGGTGGGGCCTGGGACTGGGGATAGGGTTGGGGAGATAGCGTTTCATGGGGACAGAGCTTCAGTCTGGGAAGATGGAAGGTTCTGGAGACAATGGTGGAGATGGTCACACAACAGTGCCACTGAGCTGTGCGCTTAAAAATGGTGAACGTGGTAAATTTTATGCTTCCTATTTTATCACAACTAAAAATGAATGACTTTTTAACATTACATTTTCTTCCTCTGAAATGGGAAGAGGGCTTTCTTTTGGGCAGAGGACCAAACGTTGGAAGAAAGGGACACGGACAATGGGAAGACCCACTACACCTTCTCAAAGTCGCTCCCTAGGAGACATGTGCATTCGCCAAAAAGGATACACATCATGGCCTCTAGGGACGGCCCTGGCAGTGACTTCACACAGTCCTCCTTTTAGTAATATTGGCCAAAATAAGACATTCCAACCCATTTTGCCATGATGTGTTTTCATGGCCACGTGTGCCCAACTTCTCCTTGTGTGTTTGGTGTGGACCTTTGGGATGAGTTTTGGGGGGAGATGGTCTAGGGATAGGTTTTCAGGGGAGCTGGACTGGGAACAGGTTGGGTGGGTTGTTTGTACCATGTGTCAAGGCCACATTGAGCTCAGCGGTCACTGGTCATGCAGACGGTGTGAGTGTCTCAGAGGGATGTCTGCACCGGTGATGGTCCTAAGTCTGGTGCACAATAGGAAGGTGGACCGGAGGCTCTGGGTAAAATGTGGGCTCCAGAACGTGGACCCCGTGGGCTGTACCTTTCACCTACCCCCAGACGGTGCTGTTGCTGCTTCTCCAAGGACCCCCCCCCAACTTTGGAAAAGTGAGGGCTAGTAGGGCTCTGAGATGGACAGGGAAACAACCCGCCGAGCTTAAATTCCCTTCTTCCAGGATATTTGGGGTCCTCAGTGGTAATCTCTGATTTCCGTTTTGACAACAGCAGCTTACAGGAAATATGGTCTTGTTTTCCACGGTTGGTCGTCCCCTGGAGCACCCCTAATTCTGTGCCCGTGCCTTTATGAGAACTTTGCAGTGGAACGTGGAGTGTGCGTGTAGAATGGAAATAGCCGGTGACCCTGAGGGTCTCTGCCGGGAGTGAAGGAAATTGGGGCTGAGTTAGAGGTTTCTGGGCTCTGTGGGGAAGGAGATTTGGGGTGAGTCTGGGGTCTCTGGGGTGTCTGGGGTGAGTGATGGAAAATTGCGATGAGCCTGGGGTTCTTTGGGGTGAGGGATGGACATTCCGGGTGACTTAGAGGTTCTGGGCTCTGGGGATTGGGGATTTGGGATGAGTCTGGGGTCTCTGGGGTGAGTGGTGGAATTCAGGGGGTTTCTGGGTTCCCTGGGGTGCGTGATGGAAATCCGGGGTGAGTCGAGGGGTTTCTGAAGTGGGCGGAGGGTACGGAGTAGTGGAAAGGCAGGGGAACCCGTCCTGACTCCCCGAGAGCTGCCTCTTCGCCCCGGGGAAGATCAGAGTCGTGATTTGCAAGAAAGTGCAGAGGCAGCAAGCCGGCTTGCCAGGAAGCACGCGCCGCTAGAGATCTGTGCCCTGATAAGGAAATCTGCATTCGTGAGGGGGTCTCCCCGACCTGCCCCAGGGGAGCAGGAAGTGGGGGGAGGGGTGTAAAGCCCAGAACTTCTCCTCCTGGAGGGCGGCCGGAGGACCGGCCCCACAGCTCCGAGCTGGTCCCGCACCCCCACCACCCGCCTGTGTCCTCTGTCGGAAGGGACACATGGGGGGGCCGTGGCCACTTGGGGAGAGGGCTGGTCACGCCTGCGGGTCTTCTGCGGTCTCTCCCGCGAGCACACGTCGTTAAGAAACGTCCGTTCCCTTCTTCCCTGCTCATCTGCGTCCTGCCTGGTTCATTCTCCAGCTAGAAAAACCTTGGACAGGACATTCTCCCTCCTCAGAGACCTTTTTTTTTGGGGGGGGGGATGCGGGTGTGGGGAGCCAGCAGTGGGAATTTGGGGGTGATTCTGGGGTCTTCAGGGTGAGTGATGACCATTTGGGATGAACCTGTGTGTCTCTGGGGTGAGTTGTGGGAGGCTGGGGTGATCCTGGGGGTGTCCGGGGAATGGGGCGAATGCGGGACGCGTGGGGGTTCTTGGGGGTACGTGAGGACCATGTCAGGGTGAATGATGGGCATTTGGGGTGAGCCTGTCCTGAGGCCCCCCTGTGAAACCTTAGCTGAGGAGATCCCCCCTCCCCCCAGGACAGGGCTGGGGGACGGACGTGGACCTCAGCCCCGGAGGTCTTGCCGCGGTGGGAGCCGGGCGGTTTCCTCACAACCAGGGTCTCCTCCCACATCCCGATCGTGTCCCCACCCGAGGTTTTACTCGGGACCTGCAGCACCGCAGAGGCATGGGGCTTGGGGGTGATTTCCGCTGGGAGATAAGAATGCTCATCTCCGACGTTTCCAAAAAGAACACTTGCAGAAGAAGGTCTGCACGTTCCAGGGGACAAGAAACACGATTTTATGGCCGAGAGCATCCCGCAGGGACCGGACCTGGAGCAGGTGCATGTCAGGAAGGACGAGAGGTCCAGGAGGTGTGCTCGGGCTCTAAGTGTGCACAGAACTTGTCCCCGGGTCTTGGGATGGGGTGGAGTAATAAAGGCCCCAGCCTCGTCCAGGAGGGCTCAGGCTGAAGGTCAGACCCCCCCAGGACATCAGGGTCCCACCGTTTCTGGGCTCACATCCCAGGACAAACCCTGGGCATTGCCAGCGTCCTGAGACACCTTCCCCGTCCGGCGTGACCCCTGCTGTCCCCATGATAGTTCGGGTTCAGTGAGCCGGACGCATCCCAGGTCTCCAAATCCCGGAAGGCTGGTTCCATTCCTGGCCTTCCTGATGGGGCACCTGTGCTGTCCTTTGACAAGGATGGGTCCTGAGTCCCAGGACCTCTCAGCTGCTGCAGGCAGAATGCCCCTTCCCCTGGGACCACAGCCCTGTTTGGGACTGGACTGACCAGAGGTGGAGAGAGCTACTGGCCCCTAGTGACCGAAAGTTCCCAACGGACGCAAGGCCCTGACATGGAGGTGGACGGCCCAGGTCGCTGCCTCCTGGTTGAGGAGCTCTGTGCATGGACAGGTCCTCCTGACTCTTATCCACAACCTGACGGCAAAGGGTCTAGAACTCAGGACATGCCCAGGCAGCAGCTGCAGAAAAACCCAGGATGCTCTGGTGGCCGGGATCTGGGCCCTAACGGCCCTCAACAATGTCCCCCGGGGAGTTGAATTCTGTCCCCCAAATGGTGCGTTGGAATTTGAACCCGTGATACTTAGAAATGTGCTCTTATTTGCAGATGTTATGGAGTTAGGATGACATCAGATGTGTCCCTAAATCCAAGGACAGGGGTCCTCGTAAGGGACAGAAGTGGAGACACAGACAGAGAAGAGAAGCCACGTGAGGACGGCGGCCACCAGCCCAGGGATGTCTGGAGCCCCAGAAGCTGGAAGAGGCAGGAAAGACCCTCCCCGGAGGCCCCAGGAGGGAGCTCAGTCCTGCCCCGCCTGGATCTCAGACTCAGGTCCCCAGAGCTGGGGGTGGAAGCATTCCTGCGGGTTTATTTGTCTGGGGTGATTGTCCTTACCTAAAAAGTGCCCAAATCCCCCAAAGTGCAGAGTCTCCGTCTCAGCTTCCAGATGCCTCTTGTCCGTGAGCACAAAGTATGGCCATGAGGTGGCAGCAGAGTCCCTTGGAAAGAAGACAAGTGTGTCCCGGTGGCCTTTTTTTTGCCTTAAATGTGGCTGTTTAGGTAAAGGAAGAAACGGACCAGCTCCCGGCCCGTGTTTGACCCGCGGAGCACTTCAGACAAGAGTCTCGGGAAGAGTTTCTGACTGAGCAGGACGACTCCGGGGACGGTTCTCATCTGCTAGAACCCGAACCCCAAAACCTTTTCGGGGGAAGGATGGGGGTGTCCAATTTCTCCCCCACAAATGCAGGGATCTGACATTCAGCCCCTTGAACCTTTCCAAATTGGTGTCTTTCCAGCATTTACCGCCCCCGGGGGCAAAGAACACCGCAAGTGTGGAAGGAGGCTCTCGGGGGAGACAGAAACGGTGCGAGAGACCCAAAACTCTGCTCCCCCAAACGAGGGGAAGCGTTCCAACCATGGAGGGCACCAAAAAGAGAGTTTGGAGGTGGGTCACACTGGGGTCTGAGCCGCCCACCTCTGAGTAGAGGGATGCAGGGGGAACCTCAGGAGGGGGTTTCGGGATCGGGGGTATTGGGGTTCTCTGTGGAGTCCTGGAGGCAGAGGGAACCTCAGGAGTGGGTTTCGGGATCGGGGGTATTGGGGTTCTCTGTGGAGTCCTGGAGGCAGCCTGGCCTGGATCCCGGTCTTAGGAGCCCGGTCCCACCGGATGGAGGGCCTCCTGATGACCGTGCTCTTCACTCGTGACAAAAAACCCTCTTTCCATATAGGGTCACAGTCCTAGGGACCAGGTCGTAGGATTTCAGCAGGAATTTCGGTGGGGTTATTACTCTACCCACACAGGGGAACGTTGGCCAGCGCATCCGTGAGGCCGCGTCCAGCGGCTGAAGGAGCCTAGAGCTTCTCCCCGTCTCCTGCCCAACAACTGTGTCCTCCGAAGTGGAAAAGCCGCTGGCTGCCCGCCTTTCTCCCGCCGAGCGGGACCGCCAGGCTGTCTTTGTCCTCGATGGGAACTTTTGGTCCCTAGGGGGCAGTAGCTGCCTCTGAAAGTCTGGGGCAGGTCGGTTCTGTTCACCAGGAAAATGAACGCTTAAATCGGAGGCGGTCGGGGGAAGAAGGCGTGACTGTGGCAGGTCTGTCCGTGCAGCCGGGCGACCCTGCCGTGTGGAGGGGGCCTGGAGGCCTGCAGGAGAGCAGGTGCCGGAGTTGGTTGCAAGCCAGGACAAGCCAAGGGAGCAGATGGACGAGCATAGGATGACCACCAGCGGGTGGACGCACGGGGGGCACCGTCCCAGCGGGGTCCCCAGGAGGGTCACAAGGAGACCTGGGGTCTAGTATGACCGGACAGGCTGAGCTGGGTCCCTGGGGCTGTCCCTCCTGGAGGGCCACCCTGAGAGTCCAGGGGATGACCCCAGCAGGCTGAGATGTGCTTTCCCATCTTGCAGGATATGGACAGTTAGAAGAAACCCTTGTCGTCTGGGACAGGCATTAACCTCCAGCTGGAAGGAACGACGTCCGCTTCTCCGCTGGGTGCTGCAGTGGACGGTGACCGCGTTTGGCTCCGTTTCAGGTTTCTCATGGCCCGGCTGGCTGGTCGGGGCCGCGAATGTGCACTCTACCTCCCGTCTCTCTTGGTTCCAATATGGCGGGCATCGCTGGGACCCGATTTCCCTGTGTCTGCGGATTCATTTCCTGGGTCTTCTCACAGAGGAAGAGCAGGGAGGGTCCCACAGGGGAAGACTGAGGACCAGGAGAACTCATCCTTTCTCAGCTTGGTAGACCACTGGTCTGAGATCCAGGCGGGGCACGGCTGAGCTCCCTCCAGAAGCTCCATAGTAATGTAGCCCAGTATTTAATAAGTCGGCCTCCATCATCCTCTCAATTGTCTTTACTTGATAGTAACTAAGCCTTCAATATCCTGATAGTATTCTTTGCCCCAATAGCTCTTTGTCCTCACCTACCCAACTCCTGCGTATATAACCAACCACCCCTCACAACCCGGGGTGGCCGCATGTCTGCCTGCCCACGGGCCCTGTCCCCGTGCTTTAATAAACCACCATTTTGCACCAAAGATGTCTCAAGAATTCTTTCTTGGTCATCGGCTCCGGACCTCAGCCCACCAAACTTCACCTAGGTTCTAGAACTTCATCAATAGGAGGGTCTTTCCTGCCTCTTTCAGCCTCTGGAGCTCCCGGCGTCCGTGGGCTGGTGGCCGCACCCCTCCCATCTCTGCCTCCGTCCTCACGTGGCTTGTCCTCGGCATCTGGGTGTCTCCTTCTGTGTCCTACAAGGACACTTGCCGTTGGACTCATCTGATCTCAGATCCTACCTCCATCACATCTGCAAACACCTGCCTCCAAAGAAGGCCCCCTTCCGAGGCTCGCAGGTGGACCTGAATTTGGGGAGACGCTCTTCAACGCCCTGCAGAGACCCTGCTGTGTCTTCAACACACAGGACACCCCCAGCAAACTGCCCTCCGTGGCTCGGGGGCTGATGCTGAAACAGCCCGTCCACGGCTGCATCCACGGCTACGCGGAAGGTGTGTGTAAAAGCCTCTTGACACAGATCATGTTCCAATCTGGTGGTCTTCGGGGGACAGACAGCAGGCGCTTCCCCCGATTCTCCGTCTCGCGATGCTCCAGAGTACATGTTTTCCTTCTGCCTCCCGGTGTATCTTGGGCTCTGGAGGCTCTCCCAACGCACAGAAACTGGCCTCGGCTCACCTGCCTGTCAACGTGCCAAGTAGTTTGTTATTAAAGATTCACTGATGTGGGTTGAAGGCATGGCCTGGAAGCAGATGCCAGGGGCACCAAGGTGCCCCACGCTGCCAACGGAGGGTTTCAGAGGGTTCCTGGCAGCTTTGGGAGATTTCCTGCAAGACCGTGCGCCGCGGCGACTGCATCAGCTCGGCCAAAGCAGAGATGCAAAAGGGCAACCTGCCTGAGGACGTATCACCCGCGTCCACCCCCGGGGGGACTTCAGAAGAAGCCCGTGAGCCACGGACCGGGACTGAGAAGCACGAGCGAGCGTCTTCTTCTGAGGAACAAGCGTGTCAAAATCACACCCGGGGCAGGAACTGAGGCGCGGCCGCCCCAGATAAAGTCTTGTGAAACCTTGAGCCCTGCCCTCATCGGACTTAACAAATTTCAAGGCATAAAACGTAAAAAATAAATTAATAAATAAATAATAACAAAAGAGCCCATGCGAAACCATTTCATCCAGGCGGATTCAACGGGCTCCACGGTTCACTAGTCCCTCATGTTGCCGTCTGTATACACGGGACGATCTGAAACGGAGACTTCATGGGCAGCGACTCCTTGGACGACTGAACTGACCAAATTCGCCAAGATCTGAGCCTAATTATCCTTAAGTCTGCGTTTTAAATATAAAATACAATATAATATATATTACATAAAACATGCATATATGTAATATTCAAAATACAGTATATTCAAGTATATATGATTGATTAAATCAATATATGAATATGTGATTATATATCGCTTAAAGGTATATATTTATATAATATACACATAATAATAAAAAATATACACATAATATATAAAATATCATACATGTGATACATAAAATCTATGTTATATACAATGAATATTGATGTGTGTTTCCTATGGCATAAACATGTATGAATATACATGTATCCAATATATAAAATGAAATATGTATTACATATATGATACAAATATATACGAAATATGTGATATATGACATATAATACACAAAAGTGCATATGACATTTTAAATAAATATATTACTATATAATTCATCATATATTGCATAAAAGCAAGTTGAGCATAATATATAATACATATATAATACATATACACATATATTGCATATATGTTATAGATAAATTTATATATAAATATATAATTTATAAAATTATATATAAATGTAATATATATTACATAAAGTATATTTTATATAGTTTATATATTTATATATACTTTATATATATATATATATACCTTACATATATTTTGTATATAACAAAAATGTGTGTAGAATATTAAATAAAACTGTTTCATAAAAGTATGTATTTTAGGGGCGCCTGGGTGGCTCAGTGGGTTAAGCTGCTGCCTTTGGCTGAGGTCATGATCTCAGGGTCCTGGGATCGAGCCCTGCGTCGGGCTCTCTGCTCAGCAAGGAGCCTGCTTCCCCCCCTCTCTCTGCCTGCCTCTCTGCCTACTTGTGATCTCTCTCTGTCAAATACATAAATAAAGTCTTTTTTAAAAAGTATGTATTTTATAATATAAATATATGTAATATACACAAAATATATGCTTTGCATTAAAGTATGTGTGTACTATACATAATATATATAAAGTATAATATATGTTACATAAAAGTATGATTATGTAATATAAATATATAATTTAAAATAAATATAAAAGTACTATATTTAATAATATATGATGTAATATAAATCATATATCATGTGATATATAATATATAATAATATAAATTATATAAATCATATATAATGTAATACATGTACTATAGAATAATATAAATTATATAATCTAATATAAATTACATATAAATATATAAGAAGAGCAATGTATCTATTACATAAAAGTATACATTGTATAATATATATGAGCAATGTATATCAAATATAATATACGCATTATATAAAAGTATCTAGTATTTATAATGTAAGTGCATAATATAGTATATAAAATGCACAGTACACACTGGAATAATGTACACATTATATATGTTGCATGAATACATCGGTAATATTCGTAACCCATGATATAAGACACAAAAGTGTGTATGACAGCCGGGGTGTGTATTCATCAACTATCAGTTATAACGATGATATTTACTTGAAATATCTTTACTTGGTAATTATGATATTTTCTTGAAACCCATACTCAGTGGGACGTGAATCCCACCATGGGGCCCCCACCAATCTGATCTCATGTACCCTTATCCCCTCCCAAAGACCCCCTGTCTAGTGGCCCCCTTGGGGGGTCAGGCTTCTGGGGGACACATCCCTGTCCACCCTGGAAGTACTGAGCAAGGGGGTACATCTTCCTTTGGAAGAAAGGGGCCAAGGAGGGGCAGGCTCTGCTCTGTACCATCTGAAGACGGAAACTGTCCCTGCGTCCAGCTTCCAGGGGTGGAGGTCCTCAGCTTGACATGGGGGATAAGGAATCCGTCCTGCACAAGCAGCAGCTGGAAATCCAGCCTGGCACTCTTGTTCCCCTGAAGATGACCCTGAACCCAGTGCTCTCTGACGCCGCAGACATGGGGCTGCGGCAGGCCTCTCCCGGAAGTGCGGAGGCCCCCTTGCTGGCTGGTTAGCTGGCAGTCAGGAAGTTGAGAAATCCTGCCTGAGGCTATTTGGAAACTGGTGTCTATCTGCTTCTATTTCTGGGAAAAGAGAGTTAACAAGTAGCCAGAGCTCTACGCTCTGTAGAAAGCTTCCTGAGGTCCTGCTTCTGAGTAGCCGTCCACCTCACCTGGGACTTGCTCTGAAGAGTGACGAGGTCTGCCCCTCCCTTCTTATCTGGAAGCACACATTGGGAGGGAGGGGCCAAGTGACCATGGGGGAGGGGAAGGAAGCCGGCAGGGACCGCAGGGGCTAAAGATTTCAACAAGCATCTAGAGCCGGTCTCAGCCTCAGCAGCATGGATGTCTGGGGCTGGATGACGCTCTGAGGTGGGGCGTCCTGGGCACTGCAGGGTGTTGGGCAGTGTCCCTGGTCCCTGGTCTCCAACCCCAGTTGTCCGTGGCACCCTGTTCCCAGTTCAGACAACCAAAAATGTCCCAGACATTGTCCAATGTCCCCTAAGGGACAAAAATCACCCTCAGTTTAGAAACAGTGCCATAGACAGACAAATAGATGATCGCTTATTAGATGGATGGATGGATGGATGGATGGATAGATAGAGTGAGTGATTAATAGATTTGAAGGATGGATAGATGGATGGATGGATATGTAGATAGATGATAGATAGATAGATAGATAGATAGATATAGGGATAGGTGAATGGATAGATATGATGGATGGATGGATGGATGGATGGATACATACATACATACATACATACAATGGATGGATAAATAGATATGATGGGTAGATGGCTAGATGGATGGATAGATAGAAAGTAGATGGATAGACTGGGTTGTTAGATGATAGATAGAATGGATGGATGGTTGGATGGATGGATGGATACATAGATATGACTGATGCATGGCTAGATGAATGGATAGATAGATGATTGATAGAAAGATATATGGTAGATAGAATGCATGGTTAAGTAGATATGATGGATGGATGGATAGACAGAAGGTAGATAGATAGATAGGATAGGTAGGTAGATAGATAGATATGGTGGATGGCTGGATGGCTGGCTGACTGGATGGATGGATGGATGGATGGATGGATGGATGGATGGTTGGGTAGATAATAGTTAGAATGGATGGATGGATGGATGGATGGATGAACAGACGGATGGACGGATGGGTGTGCTGGATGGATGGCTAGTTGGATGGTTGGTGGCTGGCTGGCTGGATGATGGATGGAGAGAAGGAAGGGGTGGGCGTACACATTTCCACAAGAAATACCCCGCAGCTGTGTCTGTTCAGGGAAAAGCACAATGCGTCATTGTTCTGCAGAGACCTTCCGTGGAGTAACTGTGTGCCTCCCACCAGACTGTGCAGGGATGGAGGCAGGAGATGACACAGGATTTGAGGGCGGAGCCCGTCATGCCCCAGGTCAGCCTTTGCTGTGTTTTGTAGGCTGCACGCCCAGGGATGGGCCCCACTTCCCTATTCAGCAGTTGATATCAGGGGCACTGCTATTTCCACTTATTTCAGCCAAAACCATCACAATGGCGACACCTCACTTTTTAATATTTGCACGGATATCCCCACTTTCAGGGATGCCACACCAAATACGGGTAAGGAGAGCTGCTCTTTCAAAAGAATTCAAGGTGCACTGAAAGGTGTTTCTACTTGTCTTACAGGCACTGGCATTTCCTAAATGTCCCTCCTGGCTCTCTTAAATGACCTTTTACTTGGCTTATGTATGGAGGCCCTGCCTGCCCCTATCAGGACTTCCTTGAAAAGGAACCTGCATCCTGTTTTCCTTCCAATGGGACACGCACAAGAACGCATGCATTTTTTCTCTTGAGGGAAAAAGGAAAGTTAACGTTTCCTTCTTTTTAACTTACATGTAAGTTTTCCAGTATGTAAAATGATGTGGCAAATACTGCCAACGTCACGCAAACACCCCTACTTGGACTTCCCAATAGTCGGCGAAGTGTCCTATTACAGCCATTAATTCACACATTCATTCATTCATGCTTCGTGTCTGTTCGCTCATTCGTCAAAGAGGTACCGGGTATCAGGTGACCACCCACGCTCCAGCTGCTGCAAGATGGTGCTGTGTATGAGCTGTGGGGGAAATGAGCTGCTGAAGGGCATTAGGACAGGGATGCGGTGGTGGATTCTGCCTGGTTGTGAACGTTGGCCTCGTTCAAAAGACCCAGGGAAGATGGAGAGGAGAAGGGAGTGGAGGGAAATTGGAAGGGGAGGTGAACCATGAGAGACTGTGGACTCTGAAAAACAATGGGAGGGATTTGAAGAGGCGGGGGTGGGAGGTTGGGGTAGCAGGTGGTGGATATTATAGGGGGCACGGATTGCATGGAGCACTGGGTGTGGTGCAAAAACAATGAACACTGTTACGCTGAAAAGAAATGTAAATAAATAAATAAATAATAAAATAATGATGCCAGCAAAAAAAAAAAAAAAAAAAAAAAAGGCCCAGGGAAGCTGAGTGGGGTCCCTGTGGGCAGGAACAGTGAATGCAAACCCAAGACTTTTGTGCTGCATGGAATCAGTCAACAAACTACAAGAAGGGGGTGGCCTTCCTCATCCTCTTAAATATCATCAATGGACCACCTGTAGCTCACCTCATACTCACTAAAGGAAGACTAAACACTTTCTCCGTAAGATCAGGAACAAGACTCGGACATCTCTTATCGCCACAGACATTCAACGTTGTGCCGGAGGTTGGAGCATAGGCGTTTACAGTAAAAGTTTTAAAAAAATGGAAGCATACAGATCGGAAGGAAGTAAAACTAAACCTATTTGCAGATGACTTACACATAGGAAATCTTCAGCAATACACTAAGCGAACGATTAAAACTAATCACGGATTCCATGCACAAGCACACACGTGCCATCCAAAATGAAATTAATTTTTTTTAATATTTTATTTATTTATGACAGAGAGAGCGAGAGAGCACTATCAGGGGGACCATGGGGAGAGAGAGGGAGACACAGACTCCCCGCCCGAGCAGGGAGCCCGATGTGGAGCTCCATCCCAGGACCCTGGGATCATGACCTGAGCCGAAGGCAGATGCTTAACCATCTGAGCCACCCAGGCGCCCCTGAAATTAATTTTTTTTTTAGAAGCTCACTTACAATAGCATCAAAAAGAATCCAAAATGCAGGGACAGCTTAATGAAGGGAATGCATGGCGTGTACGCTGAAAAGTACCAGACGTTGCCGGAGACTGAAGTAAATCAAAAGACGTCCTCTGTTCGATTAGATGCCTTACCTTTGTTAAAAAGGCAGCACCTCCCAAATCTCGGGATTGGCCTTCAGATTCAGCCCAATGTCTATCAGAATCCCAGCTGCCTTGGTTGGTTTTTGTTTTGTTTTGTTTTTGTTTTTTGTGTTTTTTTTTTTGCAGATATTCACAAGCTGACTCTAAAATGCATATGGACATGCAAGGGATCCAAGGCAACCCACAGAATCTTGAAAAAAGAAGAACAACGCTTTCAGGACTCCCACTTCCCGATTTCAAAACTTTCCGCAACGCCTACAGGCACCGAGAGAATGTTGCCGTTGGATACCTCACGGGAGACGTAACTGTGGCATAGAATGGTGAGTCCAGAAATAAGACCCAACCCCGGACGTGGCCGGTTGATTTTCTGTGAGAGTGTCCAGGCCATTCACTGGGGAGAGAAAAGTCATTTCATCCAAACAAAGAAGCAAAAGAAAAAAAGAGCAAGAGAGAGTCAATCCAAGAAACAGAATCTTAAGGACAGAGAACAAACAAAGGTTGGGGAGGAGTTTCCTTGACACAGGCAGTGCGGATTCAGGAATACACCCGTCTTTAAGAATACCGAGTAAGGTTGGGTGCCTGGGTGGCTGAGTGGGTTAAGAATACCGAGTAATGTGTAGAATTGCTGAATCACTCAGTTGTACACCAGAAACTGACATAGCATTGTGTGTTGACTAACTGGAATTTAGAAACAAATTTAATTAAAAAAAAAAAAAAAAAAGACGGTGAACTTCATTAGTCATTCGGAACACGTACATGGAAACCACAAGGAGACATCACTTCATGATGATGGCTGTTGATTTCTTTCTTAAAAAAAGAACAGGCATTGGCGAGATTGTGGACAAACTGGAACTTCCTACTGCAAAAATGGTCTGGTTTCTTTGGGAAATAGCCTGGCGATTTGCCAAAACATTACACATGGAGTCACCCCCTGTCTTAGCAGCCCAACGGCTAGGTCTATGGCTCAAAGAAATGGAAACAGAGGTCCTCACAAAAACCCAAACACCGTCTGCAGCTGCACTATTCCCAACAGCCGATGGGGAGAAACAAGCCAATGGTCCATCAGTAGATGAATGGAAGGATAATATGTGATCCATGCACAAGGGGGAATATTACTTAGCCATGAAAAGGAGAGATGATCTGACACCTGCTACCCTGTGGGTAAGCCTCGAAAGCATCATGCTCATTGAGAGTAGCCAGACCAAAAAATCCCATAGTGTGTGATCCCTTGAGTATGAAACAGGCAGAACAGATGTTCTGGAGAAACCATGGAGACAGGAAGTGGGTTAGAGTTTGCTGGGGGCTGGGGCAGGGGGAGGCAGAGCACATACTGATGGTCTTTGTTTGGCAGCGTTGTGGGCAATGACAAAATATTCTAAAATTAAGGAGTCGTGGAGAGCCTACGTGGCTCACTCTGTGGAATGTGTGACTCTTGATCTCAAGGTCATGAATTTGAGTCCGATGCTGAATGTAGAGATTACTTAAAAATTAGTAAAAATAAAATAATAAATAAATAAAATCTTTTAAAAAAAGTAGTGATGGTTGCATGATTACATGAATAGACTAAAAACAAACCCTTAATTTGTTTCCCTTATTAGGGTATTATTTAAAAACTAGTTGGTGGGACAGTAACCAGAAGCTAGGATGCTCTTGAGTACAGCTTTGTATCTCCATCTTGATCTGGGCGCTGACCACAAAAGTGTGGTTAAAAACTCCTGGAACGGGACATTTAGTATTTGTTCATTTTTCTGCATGTGGGATTATACACGAATTAAAATGTGGGTGGAAATGTTGGGAAAAGGTTTGTATCCATAATGACAATGCAGTTTGCACATTTGGAAAAAGTTTTGCATTGGAGAAAGTTTTGCATACGTTACATCAAACATATGCCCCCTTTGCAATTTTTTTCACGAGGGATTTTATTTCTAGAAAATGGTGGGTGCAAAATAGTGTATTTTGTTTCTCATTGGCCAGGCGAGTGTAGCTCCTTCGTGGTAGCGGCTCTGTCATGCTTCTCAGCGGGTCTAGACCACAGCCTTCTAATTATTTCAAAATTGTTGGTATTAAGACTACTGTGAGGTCTTGGACACGTCTCCCTGTGTTCCAAGCTGAGTTTCCAGAATAAACGTGCAGAAGTGGGGGCTGCATTGAACGGAATGGGCATCATTTCGGCACTGCCAAATCCCTCTGCAAAGGGGGTATAACCGTCCTCGCTCTCAGCAGCAGGAGTCTAACGCCCACTCCTCATGCTTGTTAATATGATCAGACTTTGAATTCTCATCCATCCGACCGATGGCTTAAGGCATCTCCTGCTTATTTAAATTTCTGTTTCTCCACTGAGCGTCAGACCTTTCGTTTTTATCGTCCGTTTGGGGGAGTCTTCTAAAATGTGCTTCTTCGGTTGAATTGATAAATCCCACACCTAGAACTAACACAACACTGTATGTTAACCCTACAGGAATTTAAACGTTAAAAACATAATAAACAAACGGACAAACGAAAAATAAAACCTGCCTATTTGTAGTCGCATATGTTTTTCTTTTGTGGTGTTGGTCTTCAAATCAATTTATATTATCCTTCCGTGGATGCATGCGTGGCTACCCTTTTTTGTATGCTAGGAGAGAACATTTTCCTACTAATTGGCTCTTTCTTTTCAAAGGTTGACAGTGTCTTTGCTGAAACGAGTATTTTATATTAAAGTGGAGTCAAATATATTCATCCTTACGTTGTGGCTTCTTTTCCCACACGTCGATAAAGAAATAATTCTCTACAACCGTGAGACACGTCCCTGCATTTTTGTTTATAGTCTTCAATGAGAATTTTAGAATCAACTTGCCAAGATTGAAGAAAAACCTTGTTGGGATTTTGAGATTAAATTGAATGTGTGCCTTTATCGGGAAGAAACCATCAACTTCTCATATGATGGGTTCCTGTCCAGTGACGCGGTATAACGTTCGTAGATCTGTGTCCTGATTCATGCTCTTCAATATATTCTTGTGATTTTCCATATGAAATCTATGCTTTTTTTTTTCTTCTTCTTCTTCAGGGTTTTCCTAAAAGATTGATAGCTTTTGGTGCAATTAGAAATAAATGGTTTTCTTTTTAAATTCCTCTTACTTTGTCAGGTTTTAGCTGAGCCAGAGTGTCACCATTTTTTTTTTTTTTGAGTCATTATTAATCCTGTAGCAGAGAGGTTGGCCAACGTACCTTACACTTTGAGATTTTTTTTTTAATTTTCTTCTTTTCTTTAATATTTTAAATAGTCTCCCTGCCCAACATGGGCAACCCTGACATCAACAGTCATGGGCTCTACTGAGCCAACCAGGCACCCCTGTCTGTCTGGGATTTTTCTGCATAAACAATCAATCATACCACCTCTCGATCGCAGGCATTTTCTCCCTTGTCTTTGCTATTTATCTTATTTTGCATGTGTGTGAGCTGACCAAGACCTCAGACACAATGTTGAATGGCTCTGATGACAACAGACACCCTTGACGTGTTCCTGACCAATGTCTCAGTGTTCACCCACCAGCCTTCTCTTGTATGTCATCATTTACTATATCACTATATCACTACAGGTTTTCAAAAGGCCTTTTAAAATGCGTCTTTCTCTGCAATATCTCTGTTCTTTATTTCCCCTTTTTAATCTCTTGGCTTTCTAAGGAAAATGAATGCGTTTCACAAAACTATGAAAAAAACCTCAAATATGAAGACTATTTTAATAACGAAGCTGCTGTCCTCCTAAGGAATTAGAATTTCATTATTATGTGGTCAAACAGTGGCTGGGTGGATCATCTCCAATGAGTCGCCCTATAGTTGGCTTGTAAATTGGTTGCTGAAAAAATCAAGTTCCCAGCACCACTTTGCTTATCGCCTCTTGAAAATGAGAGAAAACAACACAACTTCCGGAAGCCCAGATTCTCACCACGCATGACCCAGGCACAGCAGAGAACCCCTTGGATTCCTGTAGGGCAGTCTTGGTCCTACAAGATACTCGGTGGCTGCTTGGTGGTGTATGCTGGCTAGAGAACTAGAGCTGGTTTTCCATCTCTGGGTGGCTGAGCATGAGCTTTTGAAGCTGAGGACAAGGACGGGAGCTACTACTCTATAGGACTACAAAGGAAAGAGGGTCAGCAGACAAAGTCATTAAACCCCTGGCTTCAGAACACCCAGTATGCCAATGACCCACCACATTTCCTATAGTCTTTGCTCATTGATCCTAGACCTTGTGGAATAAGAGCATTTAAACGTAATTTTGGGGACAACATTGATAAAACACAGTTCCCTTAGACCACCTGCAAGTTGTGGGAATAGCTTATGGTGCAGAACCCTCTTGTACAGGCAAGACTAGGTCCCAGCTCCCCCCTGCTTTCCCACCTGGATGTTACCTCTTTTTGGTTGACGCAGAGTATCAACATAAGGAGGTTCTCCATGTGCAGAAGAAGACCTTTTACTTTAGAAAGTGTTCTCTCCATTTCATTCCTCACTCTGTTTAAGGAGGTGTTGACAATACATCCATTTTTGTTATGACACAGTGATAGAAGTCATTTCTAGACACCCGTCCTAAGTCAGTGCCTGCATTTATCACTGTGTCCCCTTGTTAAGTGGCTGAATGGTTCACTCTATGACCCTGTCTCTCTCTGGGGTCTTGTACATCCCGATGTCACCTGTGGCATCAAATGGGCTTCTCCTCAACATTAGCTGTGACTTTGGGGGTGTCTTTCTCACTTCTGTCACCGAGCTTCTGGCCCCTTCCCACCCACCCTCTGATGCCTACTCCTGCCTCTAAGAAAAGGAACAGAAGGAGACTCAGGAACCACAGCTGCCGTCAGCTCAGAGGAACTATATTTCAGGAGAATGGAAAGCACCCTGCATGCTCATGCCCCACACTGTGAAGGAGGAACCTGGGCTTCCTGGCCTGGAATGGGAGACAAAGGCAGAGAAGACTCACACCACACAGACCATTACTTCTTCCCAACCATGTCTTACGTCAAGAAAATATGTCACCCTCACCATGTCCACAGGCCAGGGCAGATCCCTCTAGGATTGGGAAGCAGATTTGAAGATGCTCGGATTCTGGAGACCAGAGTCTAAGGTCCAGGTAAGGTTGCTGAGATCCAGGTGGGGCAGAGTCTCCAAGGGAGGGGCCTTCTTGCCTCTTCCAGCTTCTGGGGTTCTAGGCATCCCTGGGCCTGGGGCCACGTCCCTCCCATCTCTGCCTTCATCATCACATGGCTTCTCCTCTGTGTCTGTGTCTCTCTTCCTCTGTCCCTTGTAAGGACACCTGTCACTGGATTTAATACCACCTTAATCAAGAACGACATCATCTTTAACTAATTACAACTGCGAAGACCCTATTTCCAAAGAAGGTCCCACTGCAAGGTTCCCACTGGGTACCATTTTGGGGGAGATACCATTCAACCCTATGCAACATGAAACAATGATTTTGAAGTCATTGGAGTTCATGCAACATAGGACAGTGACCCCCAGAAATGGGAAGCAGGCAGGCGAGTGCTGTGGCTGCCCTAGCTGAAGACTTGGGAGAATTTCCAGGCATGACTTAAGGACGGGGACCCAGAGCTGAAGACTTGGGAGAATTTCCAGGCATGACTTAAGGACAAGGACCCGAAGATCCTTGAGATCTTTGGAGAAAGAACTGATGGCCTATAAGGAGAAGAGGGTGAGAGACTGTGAGTCGAGGGAGTGCGGAGTGGGGAGGGGAGAGATAAACAGGAAAGAAAGCCCATAGATCCAAGGAGGGTCCCCTACAGTTTTCAGCAGAAATGACAGGGGGCCAGGAGCCCAGAGGGCCTGAGGATAACAGGGGGAGGCAAGGGTCTGAGGGACAGGAGGAGAATGAGAAGCAAAATGTGTGGGTCTGCCGGAAATGCCCATCGTCTGGAAAACGGAGCTGCCTTTACAAGCAAGCATACACAACACGATGTGTTCAAGTATTTACTTTTAATGTGTATGGTTTATTGGTGCCATCCCAAGTCATAAAATTATCCACACAGTGAAACAGAGTTTCGCCATCTGAACTGAATGGACCCTCACCATGCATTGCAGAAAGGAGAACTAGTCTCCCATTTACCAATGAAGAGACTCAGGGTCAGGGTGGGTCCCTCATTTGTGAAGATCTTCACTGCGGGACTGAGGCTTAATTAACCAAGTGGCCAGAAGCTACATGCTTCATGCTACATGCCCCCACTGTCCTAAACTGTCCTAATCTCTATTCTTTTCATCTTCCCTCCCAGCTGACTTCTCACCACCACCATCATCACCATCTTCACCATGACCATGACCATCATCATCTTCATTTTCACTATCACCATCTTCACCATCACCACCGTCACCACCATCTCCATCCCCACCGCCATGATTATCATTATAGATGGATTCTTTAGCAAGTCTGCTTGATGAACTATCTTATTTTTCTTTTCAGAGAAAGGAGGCGTGGGTCTTCCCCTTAATTTCTTGTCCCACATCCTTCATGCCACAGTTGGAAGAGGAGCCCATGAACAGCAGTAGAGAGTCCAGAAGTGAGTCATTGACTGGCACACTACCAGAGACAAAGACACCTGCCAAGTGTCCACCTGCACCTCTAGGCACAAACGAGCTCTTCAGAGTGAATGACAGGCTCTGACTTTCCAGCAATACCACCCTTGGTGACCTGCCACCAGGCCCTTGGGTACATCCCACCAGGGACAACCATCTGGCTGGAGTGACAATGTGGAGGAGGGTTGCAGCTATAGGGAACACTTTAACCTTTTCTTCTCTAGGAGTTCCTAGAAGACCATGGTGTGCAAATCTACTTCCACATTAAATTCTCAGAATGTGACCTACAGCAAAGACTAAACTTAACCTTTAACAAAAGTTAAAACCTGTTGCGTCAGTGAAAAATCCAAGTCCCAAATAAAGAAAGAAGAAGAGAATAGTACATTTTGTTATACTTGCAGAGAGGCGAATTTCCAGCAGTCTAGTATGTGTGTGGCCACGGTTGACTTTGGCCTCCAGTTCCCCCGTTTGGTCTCTGTGCTCTCCCCAGGCAGTCCTACAGGACCTTTGTGAGCCACCTCAAGGCAGACATGGTCCCTTTACTCTTTTTCTCCTTCTCCAGGGAGAGAAGGAGACACCAGGGAGCTCCTGGGAGAGAAGCTCCAGGGAGCTTCAGGCAGATCTAAAAAGGCCAAGGCAAAAGCACTTGAAGCAAAGATGGAACAAAGGGGTCCCAAGAAACATCACCCTGTCATTCCTTCAGACCAGTCAGCACTTGTTAATCTTTTTCTGTGTGAGTCATGCTCAGCCAGACATGGTGGCCTTCATGACAGTGAAGAGATATCATGTCGGGGTCCTTGAGAATCGACACGGGTACTGTGATTCAGTAGAAGGACTCACAGAATTCTACAAAGCTCTTACTCCCATGGCTCTGGTTTAATAAAACAAAACAAAACAAAAAATACAGATGAAAATCAGGAAGACCTACAGATGCATGGGGCACAGTCCAAGAGAGATGGGGTCTGAACTCTTCCAGGTGTCCTCTCCCCATGGACTTGTGGATGTTACTTACGTGTTCCAGTGACCGTGTATGACAACATGGATGAGGCAGTACCAACCACGAATGTTCACCAAGCCTTGAAGTCCAGGCATTTTCTTAGGGTCAGTCACATAGCATGGAGTGTCCACATGACTGAGCTGAGTCTTTCCATCACCAGCTCCTTCAAAAGGCTGGCTATGGCATGACCTCAAGCCCCATCTTAAATCACATCATAGCATAAACCCCATACCGTGGCTCCAGGCAAACAGAGACACTCATCAGACAGGACATTTCATGGGTTCATAGGTGAACTTCTAGGAGCTGATCAAGGGCTAGACCTTACCCTGGAAGGGGCAGGTGTAGACAATCCATGCCTGCTGAGTTAAATCTCTACCATGGAGGTGTGTTGTGAGATTTTTCAAGCTTCAGAGACTCAAATTGTGTAAGAGTCTAGAACATGGCATCTCTTCCCCTGGCTACATGCCCTTTGCCAGCTTCTTCTATTTCTCCAACTCAGATGAGACACCACCATTTCTGCACCTTCTCAGTGCTCAAGGTGTGCTGAGCATGGGTACCTGCAATTCCTTTCTCCAGTTCTGTCCTGGCCATTGTGTGTTTGTCATGCTACTCACAGTGGTCTCCCCTTTGGGTCCTGCTTCTGCTCCTAGGTTTCCAGGACCGCTAACAAGGGAGGGTTCTCTGGTGATCACATTAACGGTGTCACTGGGAGAGATGCACCTGAACAGAGCTGGCTCATCCCACTCAACAAGAGCTGACAGGTGACCTTCCCATCCAGCCCCCATCCCTGCGTCTCTACCCAAGATATGATGTCCCTCACTTCCTGAGATGCTCCATTGACCATGAGTACCATTATCCCAGTGGTCATTAGCATGTCCTCCATGGTTCAGATGAAACACTTCCCACTCTCAAGCCCCCTATGGTTCATCTCCTCATCCAAACGTCCCATGCTGAGAAATCCAGCCCCCATGGCCCATCTACTCAACCTTGTCTTGCAATGAGCTGTAAACTTGCTCCCTACCCACTCCACTAGGTTCTAATCAATAAAGGTGCCCAATAAAGCTCTGATGAATTCAATGGCACAAAAGTGGCCCCATGCCAAAAGCCAGCAAGCTCATAGCATCCTGGGCAAACTCAATGAGCCATTTGGTTAAACCTTGAGAAGATGAGGTTCTCCACATCAATGCTGAAGGGGAGTGGTTCCTTCAGGAAGTGGGAGCCATGGACACATCGCCTGCCTATCTGACTTTCATTGGCTGACATCTTCTCTGTGTTCTTCATAGACAGTGGCAGCCCGAATCTCAACACCTCTCCTCTTGCGCTCGGCTTTGCTCTGCATTCCCAGCCAGCACGAGGGCTGTGTGTGGGGGTGTGCACGAGTGTGTGGGTGTCACCCCCATGATCCACTCTCTTCTGGGAGCTGAGAAGCTGACGGGCTCACTCACCATCCACAGGTTTCTCAAGTGTGTGTAATGAGAAAACATCACAGGAAGGGGTGGGCGCTAAGGAGAAAAGGGAAGTCTAGGGTTGAAATGTCTTGACAAGGCAATCTCTGTGCTCACTTTGTGACCAGGCAGAGAGCTGTCCAAGACGACAGCCAGATGTCGGAGCACCGGGAAACTGAGAAAGAAAACAGGTGGCCAGAGCAGAGCCCGGTGCGGTGGGGTAAGGCAGCTCCCTTCATTCTCTGACTCTCAAATGTGCTTTGTCACTCAGGTAGCTATTTCTGCTCCTGTTGCTTCTGCTGGCAGCTCCTGCTGCAGATCAGGGAGCACCTAGGGGTGGGAAGTGGGAATCTCTGAATGAAGGCACCCAACAGGGAGGCAGGCACTGAGCTCGTGGGCACTGCATTGAAAGGTCTGAGTTAGCCCCAGGGATTAGCCACCTTGCCCTGGGAGCAGGCTGAGCCCCTCTCACAAGTCTGTGTATGTGAATATTAGAAGCCACTTTGGAATTACTACAGAGGCTTGGATGCATGTGGTCATCCACAGGGGGAACCAGTGGTCTCTGGATCCTAGGGAGACACTTTGCTAGCAGTCACTTATCTCAGATCCCCTGGCCACCAAGTGCAGAGCCTGGCCAACCTGGGGGACAGGTGTCTTTGGGGACCACAACCTTTCCTTCCCTGTGTTGTCTCAGCAAGACGACTGATTGCATTCCCCCAAAGGGCAGGGATCTCAACATCCAAGCTCATCCAACGGATGCCCATAGATCGGCAGCACCTGCATGGCCCTGGGTCTTTGATCTGACCTAGTGTGACAGATGGAGCCGGTGTTTCTGTAGAACTTTAGGTTTATAGAAAGGGGAAGAAAACCCGGTCTGGGGAAAACTGAAAGGAGAAGGGAAAGTGGGTAGTCTGTGGACAAAAAAATAGCCAAGTGACATCTCCGTTTTCAGTCTTATGAAACAAAACCCCAGGCAAATCCACAGAGCAGGAGGGAAGAATGGGGAGTGCTGGATTCATGGAGGTGGGGGTCCTCTTTTGGTGGGGAATGAGAATGACCTGACTCAGGAAAAGGTGATGGTTGAGCATTCTGGATCCGTTGCATTTTGAGTTGTACATTTCAAGGGATGAGCTCTATACTGTGTGAATGTCACCTCCGTTTTTAAAAATCAAGGCAAAAATGAGGTAAACGGACCATGAGAGTTCCCTGAACCTCACTTTCTTACCTACTTGCATGAGGATACTAGGAATGGCCTCCTAGAATGAGTGTGAGGGAGAAACTAGGAGCCAAGTGGAGCGTGCCTATGCATGGTCGGCCCAGGCTGTGGAGAAATCACAACACTGATTACTTCATGCTGCCGCAGAATTATCCACTGTTGGCCAAGAGCCCCACATTGTGAGTAACCATGTAATTGAAACAGCAACCCTTGCTAGATCATCTTGCATGGTGCTGTTGGGTATGTGATAATGTCGCTATTTGGGTTTTATTAGGGGTTGGTTTTTTTTTTTTTTCTTAGATCAAGTTTACTGAAGTTTATGCTTTTGCTCCATCATGATGAGAGGCAAGTGGAGTTCAGTTTAGAGGAAGCGGAATGGGGAACTGTCCAGCTGAGGGCGTATTCCTATGCAGATTCCTTCTGATGGGGGGATGGGTTGTGCATCTGTAGGCACCTACTTTATGTACAGCCCCAAAGCTGATGCTGTGGGAGGCTTGAAAAAGGTGCAGGAAAGCAGATTCCAGAAGCTTACCAGGGATGAATGGGATAGGGATGCTCCCTGCCTTGCTGTACTGAACCACCGTCTCCTAATTAAGGGTGGCTCTGCTCAAAGATTGCAGATGTGGAAAGCAGGGCAGAGAAAAGACAGCAACAGCAAAGGGGAAGGGTATTCCCCAGGATGCTCTCAGGTGCATCATAGAGGCCCCCCAACCCCATGCCAAGAACCCTGGACAAGAAGGGCCCGTTGGAGCAGGGTTTAGCTTGCAGATGGAGGAATCCAGGAACTTACTCCATAGCACTGGAGTATAAGGTGTGTGGGAGGCCACGGACATTCGGGAAGGTCTGCTCCATGGTTTTTATTTCCTCTTTTAGAGCAAGGGTGGTGCCCTAGGAGGGAGTGGGCTTGGGGAGGTTGGGAGGCAGGAACCCAAGGTTGTGTGCCGCTCCCCAGGGGCACTCTGGCACAGGTGCGCACACCTGGCTTGGGGAACTGGCTGGACTCTGCATCGTTGGGCTCCAGCCTGGGAAGCTGGTGCAGCGACAGGGGAGAAGGGGCTGGAGATTCTGGACAAGCCAGCTGACCCTCAAGGGCAGGGAATTCACAGCTCCGAGGTCTGTAGGGGCAAGGATCAGTAAGGTAAGGGATCCTATAGGTCCTACAGAGGGCAGACAAGCCCTCTGGGAGGGGCTGCACATCAACGAAGGGAGGTGCCAAAATGTGCTGAACTAGCCACGTGTGGGAGGGAGGCGCTGGGTCCTGGCGGGAGCCGAGCTTCAGGGGAGTCCGGGGGAAGAAGAAGAGAGTCTGTGAAGACGGGTGCCAGCTTGGAGGTGAGGACATGCAGGTCCACAGGGTGGGTGTTGGGGGTGTGATGGCGGGATCTCCAAAAAGGAGACACTGGAAAGAATGAAACAGAGAAGGAATTGGTGATGGAGATGTCTAAGAGGGAGAAGGAGAGGAGGAGAAGGGAGCAGAGAAGGAAGGAAGAAGGAAGGGAAAGAGAAAGCAGGGAAGAGAAACGGGAAGGAAAGAAGGAAAGAGGGAAGAAATTTGTGGCCGTTCGTTCGGTCGGCCCCCAGGGAGGTAATACACCAAGAGCAAAGAGACAGTGTTGAGACCAACCGACTCTATAAACCCAAGGACGTGACAGAGAGAATGACTGTGCATGGTCAAAGAAGAGAGGAAGGAATGTGCAAGAGAAGGGAAGGCTTTGAAAGGATGAAGTCCCGGGGAACACAGAGAGATGAACAGCAGACAGTCAGCGGCTGACGGGGAGAGAAGTTGGAGAGATGGAAGGCCCCATTACAGAGCACAACAACAACAACAACAACCAAAGAGCAAACACCAGCAGAAATCCCACCAGGGCAATGCTGGGCAGAGCCCAAGATGCCATCCCAAACCCACGCAGACCATCAGATGTTCTTTGTCGAGTGCAGCTGTCCTCGAACAGAGCCCTTTGCTTTTGTACTTACGTGTTGAAATGTTTTTAATAGCCTTTTTTTTTTGCCTTTTTTTTTTTTTTTTAAGAGCAGTTTTCGATTTACAGAAAAATTCAAGTGGGAAGTATAGGGGATTCCTACGTACGTGCTTCCCCGTTCACCCCGTCTCCACACTTATTAATATTGGGCATCAGTGGGGCACATCCGACATCACCGATGGGCCAATATTGATCCACTATTATTGATTAAAGCCCACAGTTTACATTAGACTCATTCTTGGTGTGGGACGTTCTATGGGTTTGGGCAGATATAGAGTGACATATACTCATCATCATAGAAATATATGGAGTAGTTTCACTGCCCTAAAAAATCCCCTCTGTCCTGCCTGCTCATCTGTCCCTCCCCCAAACCCTGGTGACGACTAATTTTTTTTTCTGTCTCCATATTTTTTCCTTTTCCAGAATGTCGTAGAATCTGAACCTTCCCAGATGTAGCATTTCAGACTGGCCTCTTTCACTGAGCAAATGTATTTTAACATCCCCTATGCCTCTCGGTGCACTTACCCCTTTTTATTTTCCTCTTTTCTTTTTGTTTTTTTTTTTTTTTAACATATCGTTTTTGATTCTTGTGAAACTCAAGTTTTAAAAAAAGAGGAAAAAAAATCTCAAAAAAAAAAAAAAAAAGCTGTTATTACCATCATGGAAACCTGAGCTATCATTCCTTTTTTCTTCCCCCCAAAATCCATTCTAAAAACTTTCAGAGCATGTGTCAACCATACTCACATTAAAATTTCTTAAATAAAAATGTAAAAATTTTAATTATAATTAAATGAGAAAATAATCAAAGTGGGTGTAATATTCCCCAAAAAGCATCTTAAAGTCACTGTTACGTGTCTTCCATGGCTTCAAGGCTCATCTGAACCATGAACCATGAAGACAGACAGGCTGGTTTGTAGATAGATTTGCAGCGCAGCAGTAGTATATCTCCACGTTGTAGGAGATCTTTTTGCAAGCTGTCCCTCTCAGGACGCTGATCCTGGAGAAAAGAGAAGTCAGCGGTGGGTTCCTGTTTTGGACCTCTTGTGGGCTCTGGCATAGGTGGACAGCCCCAGAGGACCTAGAATCCCAGTCACTTCCCCAGCTTAGACTGGGGAAGGGCCTGGTGAGCTTGTGCTCCACCCCTGTCCCTGGCTAGAGAGGGAGGGACATGTCCAGGAGGCCAGGTATGTGGAGCCAGAGCCTGATTCATGGGTCCAGCAGCCTGGGAACAACCCGGCCTGACTATCTCCACTGTTCTTTTGTGGACAATATGTTCATAAAGGGGCTGCCGATCTTAGACTTGGCCATACATCTTAGGGAGTGGATCTTAGTACCTGTGATAGACAGGCTAATGTCCCCAGAGATGTCCATATCCTGATCCCCATGTGGTGGACAGAATCATGGCCCCAGAGACATCCATGTCCTCCCCCAGGTTACAGACAGGAATGAAGCCACAGCTTGTGGGCAATTTGCCCCAGTGGCACAGAGTACGACGGGGTGGATTGGAGCCCCGTGTCCACGCCGAAGGACAGGCCCTTGGTTCTGCCCCACCCTGAAGCTGGTTGTAACCTAGAGACCCTCTGCAGCCAGCAGTGACCCCCGGCTGGCCAGGTCAGTAGGCTGACCATCAGGCTGGGTTTAGTCCTGCACTCCCTAAGGAAACCTCACTGGGGCAGCCTTGCCAAGAATCCCCATGAAAGCTGATTTCCTCAAAGTGTGACTGTTTGTCCCTGCAGGTTTTCCTCATCCTTTGGGCAACCCCATGCGACTCCTGGCCATAACCATCCTGTTCTTCATGCTGCTGGACACAGTGTTCCTCCAGACTCTGGAGCATCAGGGTAAGTGCGTGAACCTGTTTGACCCTTCTCTGCTTGTCTCATTCCTACGTCCCGTGTGTCTTGGGGACACATCCTGAGTCCAATCGCATTTCATCTTCGTACTCATTGGTCAGCCAAGTGGCACAATCCAGGGTCACCAGAAGCTAAAGTATTTTCTTGATCATGCTCTGAAAGCCCCTTCCTGCTCCAGGCTTATGACGAGGTCATCCACCCTAGATGCAAACTGTAGGTCATCAGCCCCAGGTCTGAGCTACGGACATGGAGGGTATCGCCCTGGCAGGGACTAATAAACATATTGACTTAAACAGGTGGACAGAGGATACAAAGTGAGGCCACACACACTCAAGTCCCACCCCTTGGCAAAGGCAACGTTGACTGACCAGGAGCATGGAGGCCATGTGGCTGAGAGTTTCAGTAGACCAATGGACAATGGGCAGAACATCCTTAAGAAATGAACTCTGGCCCATGACCTGCAGCAACCTGCCCAAGGGACCAGCCCTCATCTATGGGGACCAACCCACAGAGCCAGCCTGCTGTCTGCACGTTAGATGTGGAAAAAGCCAGATGTCCATCCCCATGACAACCCAAGGAGCTAAATGATTCCTTCTGGAACTACGGGCCCCCAGTGCCCAGCACTTGATTCATACCCAACTGCTTCTCTGTGTTTTGACTCCAGTTCCTATACAGGACCAACTAGAGAAAGCCAGATATGGTCCCCTAACCAGTCCCCTGGGATGTTCTCCTGTAGTGAGCCACCTGCATTCCCACACCCACAGCCTCTGCTCAGGACACAGCTGAATATTCCCTTTTGCCCACTGTGAAACTTGCCCGCTCCCCTGTCTCCCCTTGGTCTCTGACAAATGCTAGTGGTGGTGGCCAACTTCTTCACCGTGGCACGCTGTGAGTCTACAGCCTCTGGTGCTCTCTCTTGGTAGGCCTTGGCTTACTGGCATGATAAAGCATCTTAACATGGAGAAAGGGCACGGAGGTCCAGGTAGGAAGAAGAGATCCATCAGGGGGAGATTCCATGATGCATGTGTCAATGCCTTGAGGCCATCTATGTGGATAAAGGAAAGGACACCATGTCCCAGTCTTGATCTTGGCTTACAAGACATGGGATGGGTCAGCAGGCAATGCGTAGAGGCGGGAAAAGTGTGATTTCTGAAACTGGTGATCCTTTCTTTCAGATCTTCCAAGTGCGGAAAGGGTCCCCCGTCTGAATATGAAGTTTGATTCTTGGAGAATGAAACTGAGTTGGGACTGCGAAGAAAACACTACCTACCTCGAATGTGTGATGATTCACAAGGAGGATGGACCAATCAGCATAATAGTAAGACAGATTCGTTATGGACTATTGCTTTCCTTTACAAAGCTCCTGTCAAGTTAGAAACAAGGCAGCAACTGGTGGAAACAGAGAGCATGTGTGTGACCCTGAGACACATCTAGGAGACATGCTTCTGGGTGCACCAGGAAAGTTAAGTTCTGGCCTGTGTCCAAGAGGTGCACTCCTTGGAAAATGTCTTATCCCAAAAGGGAAGGGCGTTCAGGGCTCCCGAGTGAGGAGCCCCAGCCCAAAAATCCTATGAGGTTAGCCCTGGTAGAGGCTGCAGGGTGGGACCCTCAGGGATGCTCAACCACCCACGGAAGGAGAAATGAGGTAGGCTTGTGGAATGAGGGCTCCAGTGCAATACAGGTAGGTTGCAATCGGGCACACAAATGGTCCCAGAATTTCCAGCAGTCACTTTCAGGGAGATGAAATAGCCAATGACAGTTCCTCCTTCAGGGGCAAGACAAATGGATTATTCTGGGACTTTCAGTCTTCTGTACCCCTTCAAGGGGTGTTGCTTAGGGGATCTGCCGTCCTACCAACAGAAACAGCAGCCTTTTGCTCGACCGGTCCATCAAAAGTCATCCATGTGGCCGACTTAATCCTGAGAAAGAAATAGTTGGTCACCCGTGTTCCCTGAAAACAAAGTTAGTGAATAGATATGATGAAAACAAATAGATACATGAAAGAGATGATAGATGATACAAATAGATACATAAAATGAAAACAAATAGATATGTGAAAACAAACTGAATAGATACAATGTAAACATGACAGCTGCGGGAGAAAGGGGTATGAGATAAGACAAGAAAACGGAAAAACATAAAAGAGGGTGCGTTAAGCTCCACGATGCTTAATGTGATGAGAGATCTCGATGCTCAGAGCAGTGGTCCTCGGGTTAGCCTCACCTGAGAGCTTTGTTACAAATGCAGAATCCCCTGCCTACAACAGGCTGAACCAGAATCATTTTGACAAGATCCCCCGGGACTGAGGGCACACTAAAAGGGGACCTCTATTCCGACCTCCTAAACACTGGAGACTAGACCAGCAAGTCGAGGTGCCGCCTTCATGTGAGCAGGCTGACATCCACCCACCGAGAATGTCCATGGGTGGTGGTGGCATCTCGGGGTCCGTGGAAGAGCGAACAACACGGAGAGGAGAGGAAGAAAAGAGTTTCCTAATGTGCTGGCTGGTTGCATCTTTTTAGCCCCAGGAGAAAGAATGTCACTGCGAGTTTTCGGATTATTCTCTCCATGATGGAGTCACGCTTATGGTTAAAGTAAATAGCACCCAAAGACCGATTCCAGAAACACTGGTCTACGCTAACTCAGGTAGGGAAAACATCGCAGTGACCCTTCTGAACATCACTAGCTTCAAGGTAGAGACCTTCCCTTTATTTCTCTTCGGTTTTATTGAGATACACTTGACAATAGGTATTATACATATTTAAGGTATATAACTTAAAGCTTTGATAGACATACATGCTGAGAAATAATTATTGCAATTACGCTATTATCCCTCCCTTCGGCCCCTGGAAAACACCAATTCCTCTCTGTGTCGATGCATCTGCCACGTGTTGGCTATTGTGAATAATACTGCGATGGACATGGGGGTGCATCTATCTTTTTGGGATCCAGATTTCATTTCTTTTGGAAATACACCCAGAAGCAGGATTGCTGGGTCATATAGGAGTTCTGTGGTCAGTATCTAAACAAAGATCCGTGTTTTCCACAGTGGCCACACCAACGTACGTTCCCAATGACACTGCACAGGGTTCTCTTCTATCCACATCCTCACCAGTATTTATCTTTTTTTCCTCTTTAATAGTAATTAAGTGACTATTAAAAGTGTGTGAGGTAGTAGCTCAGTGTGGGTTTTATTGATGAGTGACGTTGAGCATCTTTCTGCATAGCTGTGGGCCATCTGTACATATTCTCCTGAAAAATGTCTATTCGGGTCCTCTGCCTGTTCAGTTTACGTTTTGTTTTGTTTTGTTTTCTAGTTTTTTTGGTTTTGGGGAGCTTTGGGCTTTTTTTGCTGTTGGATTGTTTGAAGTCCTTATCTGTTTTAGATATTAAGCTTTTATCAGATAGATAGAGATTACAGATATTTTTTGGGTTTGATGCCTGCGCTGTTGGTGTCATATCCAAAAAAATCTTGGCCAAGACCAATGCCAAGAACGTTTTCCCGATGTTTTCTTCCACATGTTGTATGGTTTCAGGTTCTGTGTTTAAGTCTCTAATTGATTTTGACTTGATTTCCATACACAGTGACATAAGGTGACACCGTTTCATTCTTCTGCTTTTAGATGTCTATTTTTCCCATCCCCATCTAGTGAAGAGGGAACGCTTCATCCATTGTCTGTTCTTGGGACTCTCAATGAAGGTCCACCCTGTTGACCATAGATCTGTGGATTTATTTCTGGGCTCTCTGAGGTCCCATTGATCTATGTGTCTATCTTTAGGCCAGTGACATACTGTTTTGAGGACTATAGCTTTGCAATGTATTTTGAGATTAGGAAATGCGATGCTTCTAGCTTTGTCCTTGCTCAAGAGTGCTTTGGATCTTTGGAGGCTTTTGTTGAATTTTAGGGTTCTCTTTCTATTTCTGTAGAGAACGCCATTGGGATTTTGATAGGGATTGAGTTGATCTACAGATCACTTTGGGTAGTATGGACCTTTGGTCACCACTAGTTATCTCAATTCACAACCACGGGATCTCTTTCCATTTATCTGTGTGTTCTTAAATCTCTTAAATCTCTTTCATCAATGTTTTATAATATTCATCAACATAATTTTATAATATTCAATTTACTTCCTTGATTAAGTTTATTCCCAAGTATTTTACCCTTTTGGTTGCTATTATGAATGGGATTATTTCTTTTTTTTATTTTATTTTATTTTTAAGTAATCTATACACTCAACGTGGGGCTTGAAGTCACAACCCCAGGATCAAGAGCTGCCTGTTCTACTGACTGAGCTGGCTGAGCACCTCGGGATTATTTTTTTAATTCCTTTCTCGAATAGGTTGTTATTAGTGTATACCAATGCTACTGCTTTTTGTATGTTGATTTTATATCCTGCAACTTTAATCCATTTCTTTATTAGCTATAACAATGTCCTTCATTTGGCCTTTGGTTTTTCCCACACATATGGTCATGCTATCATCAAACGGAGATAAGCTTACTTTTTTTAAAAAATTTGGATACTTTTATTTCTTTTTCTTGTCTAATTGTTCTGGCTAGGACTTCCCATACTATGCTAAATAGAAGTGGTGAGAGTGCCTACCTTGGCCTTGTTTTTTACCTTACAAGGTACGCTTTCAGTCGTGTTTTTTGTTTTTCTTTTCCCCATTGAGTGTGGTTTTTAGCCATGGGCTGTCCATATTTGTTCTTTATTGGGTTGAGGCAAATTTCATGTATACCTATTTTATGGAGAGTTTGTTTTTTTTTTTAAGATTTTATTTATTTAATTTGACAGAGAGAGATCACAAGTAGATGGAGAGGCAGGCAGAGAGAGAGAGAGGGGGAAGCAGGCTCCCCGCTGAGCAGAGAGCCTGATGTGGGACTCGATCCCAGGACCCTGAGATCATGACCTGAGCCGAAGGCAGCGGCTTGACCCACTGAGCCACCCAGGCGCCCCGAGAGTTTTTTTTTTATCATGAATGGATGCTGAATTTCCTCCTACATTTTGAATTTCCTACATTGTGTGTAGCTACTGAGATGACTCTGTGATGTTTTCTTTCGTTCTATTAAAATGGTGCCACACAGCGATTGATTTCCATACATTGAATCATCTTTGCATGTGGGGATAAGTCTACTCAGTTGCAACGTGCAATCCTTTTAACGTGCCGTTGGATTTGCTTGTTAGTATTTTGTTAACGATTTTTTACATTTACGTTTATTAGGATATTGGGATGTGATTTTATTTTCTCATATCTTAGGGTTGTGATATCATGATGATCCTGCCCTCATGAAATGAATTTGGAAGTGCTGCCTCTTCTTCTATTTTTTGGAACAGTTTAAGAAGGATTGGGGGCAGGAGGTGCCTGGGTGGCACAGTCAGTTGAGCACCTGACTCTTGGCTTCTGCTCAGGTCCTGATCTCAGTTCATGAGATTGAGCTCTCCATTGGCCTCCATGCTCAGAGGGAAATCTGTTAGGGATTCTCTCTCCCTCCCCCTCTGCTCCTCCCACTCATGTTCTCTCTCGCTCTCTCTCACAAATAAATCAATTAATCTTAAAAAAAAAAGGGGGGGGGTTGGAATTAATTATTCTTTGGATGTTTGGTAGACATTCCAACCATGAAACCATGTGGTCCATTTCCCACAAATTATTTTGTTTTTGTGTCTTCGCAGGTGGGAATGGCACAGCTGCCCAGAATTTCTCCTGTTTTATCTACAATGCAAACTTCATGAACTGCAGTTGGGCAAAGGGTCAGGCTGCCCCTGATGATGTCCAATATTTTTTGTATATAAGAGACTCGAGGTAAGTGTTGAGCTCAGGTAGACAATCCCAAGACGTATGGGCCAGAGGAAGCCCAGATTGTTCTCTGAACAGTTTTGAATTTTATAGGAAAAGAAGGGAAAGAGAGTGTCCTCATTACATAGAAGACTCGGGAACCCACGTGGGATGTCACCTGGAAGACCTCTCGGGACTAACTAACTACAATTACTTCCTGGTGAACGGTACCAGCCAAAGGACGGGGGTCCAGTTCTTTGATTCGGTTCTGTCGTGGAAGAAAATCGGTAAGAGCCACGTCCTGTGGTGTAAACAGATGCTTAACGGGTGAACTAAAGGGAGTTTGTGGGGAAGTTTGGAAGGATGGAAATTTTTTCTTTCATGGTTCTGGAGGCCAGATACAAGGAGGCCAGAATCAAGGTGTTAGCGTGGTTGCTTCCTTCTGGAAGGAGGCCAACCCATCCTTTTAGTCTGAATTAAGCCGGGTGATAAGAAGCGGTTCCCCCCAGAAGAAGCAAGAGTCTTCCAATACCCTCACAGCCTCCAAGAGCTGGCTGTCCAGACAGGAAGATGTTTTGCCTGAAGTCAGACTGTGAAGCCCCTTGAGGACCAAAGGCAGGATGTTCAAACCGGGAGATGGAGGTTAACTCTGACCCTTTTGCGGCCGTCCCCCATGGGTAGCACGCACAGCCTTCTCTTGCTGTTTTGGGGGACACCATTGGCAAACGGATGCCAACTCTCCAGTTCATCTACTTCACAGGCCATTGCCAACCCCGACTCTCCACCTCCACGTCACCTGTTGGGGGACCTCCAGGTGTGTGTACCCAGCCAGGTAGCTGCTGTGCTCCCCACCTCTCAGGGGCTGCATTTCCTGCTCCTTGCTGCAAGACAAACGTCCCGTGGCCCAGACTCAGCCACCCTCCTCCCGAGGCAATCCCCATTTTTTTCTTTTTCCCTCCCCATGTTTCTAACCTTTTTATTTATCTCAGGAAATCCCAATATTATTTCAAACTTCAATCCTGTGCCATTGTGACTGACAGTAAGAAATTGCATGTTTGGTCTCTGTCCTTTCAAGCACAGAACGACCACAATCCTTAGGAATTTCCCCCGGAGGAGAGCAGTAAGGTGTGCCTTTTGTTATGTTAAGCAGTTGACAGCTGAAAAGCCCCGAAGGATGGGGGGGACGGTTGTCAGGGGAACCAACTAGGTGATTAAAGGATTGGAATGTTCAGTCCCCTCCTGTGACCTCCCGGACCAGGACTGGAAAGGAGCGGTTGGCTGACCTCAGTCCCCAATGGGCAATGATTTTAATCACCGTGTTTACATAACGAAGCCTCCCTAAAATCCCAAAAGGATGGGGTTTGGACCTGGGTTTGGTGGACATGTGGGGGTTTGGGAAGAGAGATACCCCTGACGAGCCCCTTCCCCACACCTGGCCCCATGCATACTTTTTCTGGCTGTTCCTGAATTACAGCCATTTATAATAAACCCGTGATTAGTGAGTGACGTGTTTCCTTGGGCTCTGTGAGTCGCTGTAGCAGATTAATAGAACCCGAGGAGGAGGTCCTGGGAACTTCTATCTGCAGCTGGTGGGTCAGAACCATGGGTAATAACCTGGATTTGTGACGGGCATCTGATCTAGGGGGGGGGGAAGGGCAGTCTTGTAGGGCTGAGACTTGGGAGATCTGACCCCACGTCCAGGTAGATAGGTCAGAATTGAGTTGAATTGTAGGACACCCCACCAGTTGTCTGAGAATAGCTTGATGGTGAGAAGGGGGACCCCACGCATCAGAACTGGGTGCAGAGTCCTACATGCACATCACAAAATGAGCACAGAACTGTCCTCCGTGCACCGCTGAAACGGTACACATCCCAGTGGTCTTCTTCCCCAAGAGGCAATACTCAGACCCACACAGACTCTGGCCTCTGTGTGACTCCAGGGAGCTGCCTGCAGAACTGGGTCTGACCTCCGTGGCCCAGCAGATGCCCGCTGGTTCAGGGGAGTGTCCTGGGATCTCATTACAGAAATATATAGCCCACCCAACAACATCAGCGTGTTCTGCAATGAGTCCCACTGCCTGATCTGTTGGGAAAAGCCCAAGACCCGATACAGGCTCTCCAACATGGAGTTCAAATACCAACTGGACATCCAGAGAAAGGTGAGTGGACTCTGCCCCAAGCAGGACATTGTGCCTCAAGGAGAAGAAGGCAGCAGCCCCTGTGACTCACGGTGAGGGCCCAGGTCATGGGAGATGGGCAGGGCTAGGTGATCCATGGGGAGGAACACAGGGGTGGCTGTGTGGACAGGATGCTCTGGGCGTGAAGTTCACCACCAGAGCCAGTCCAGGAGGGGTAGCCACACACCCAGCTGGATCCTGCAAGCCTTCAGAGGGCGCTGGAGATCTCCAAGCAGATGCAGAAGAGAGAGGACCTTCTGCTACTTGTCCACTCAGACCCCACCTGGAGAAGAGGGATTTTCTCTACCACATCCACCTGGACCCAGTGTAGACAAGGGAGAGCCTCTGCTCCAAGTCCAACTGGACCCAGTGTAGACAGGAAGACTCTCTGCTCCACATCCACTTGGACCCAGTGTAGATAAGGGGGAGCCTCTGCTCCAAGTCCAACTGGACCCAGTGTAGACAAGAGAGAGCCTCTGCTCCAAGTCCAACTGGACCCAGTGTAGATAGGGTCCACATCCACTTGGACCCACTGTAGATGAGGGGAACTCTCTGCTCCACATCCACCTGGACCCAGTGTAGACAAGAGGGAGTGTGTACTCCACATCCACATGGACCCAGTGTAGACAGGGGGACCCTCTGCTCCACGTCCCCTTGGACCCTTAGCTGGACCCATCAGTAGCTGGGGTTCCAGGACGAGGCATGATCAGGGCCATCCTCGGTGGCCAAGTCCATACCCGTGTCTGCGCGACTTGAGGAGAAGAACATACAGAGGGAGCTCAGCCCTTCCCATGGCCCCAACTCTTGGGGTTACCCCGTGACTACAGTCCAAGGAGACAATGAACGGATCCTGTAAAAATCTTCAAAATGGAGAAAAGTAAACCTCGGTCTTTTTCTTTGTTTGTTTTTTTCTAGAGCAATAACGGAAAACAGCGAGAATCAACTGGTAAGTTAAGACTCTGACCCCAAATACCGTCCCGTCACGTAACTGTCCAAGGTTACTCAAGTGGACACGTGGCCAGGATGAGGTGGGAGTTGAATGAGAGGGTGGCCGCTCCCGAGAGGGCAGTCCTGTCAGGGACGTAGGGAGGCTCCCAACAGTCCCGCTGTGGGAGGGGGCTCGTCTGGGCACACCTGCCCTGTCCCATTTGTTGAAATTAGTGTCCTCCCCCCACGTGCATCTATGTTGGTCAAGAAAATACTCCTTTGGGTTTGAAGGAGATTGTTTCTTCCTTCAAAACGCCTCTAGCAGAAGATCATCCAAGCCCTTTATGGTGGCGTGTCCTAAGTCCCAGCACTACGGTGACCTCAGTGTCCTCTGCTGTGCAACTGGGGGCTTTTACTCAGTTAACGTCCTTCCTGGGACGTTACCCATCGGTGGCTCTGCTCCTGTCCCGTGTACCCCCCGAACGTTTTCTGCATCTGGGTTGATGAGCACCCAAGAAGTGTCCCATGGTGAGTGGACCATGGGTGGTCCATGGTGAATGGGGGACTTGCCCTTGATGCTGTTTCTCATGGTGAGGACACGGTTCCCCTTGTCCTCTATCCGCGGTGCATGTTCCACGCCTGGATCAGGAAAGCGTGCTTGGACACTGTCATACATCTCGGTGGTGGGAAAAGACATTCTAGCCCCTCTTTTTGGAAGGCGGGACACCGCGCTCTCACACTTTTTCTTTTGTCCAAAGATTGAGGTGCCCGGTAATTTGGAGAATAGCTACAACTTCCCAAGTCCGGAGCCCAGACCCAAGCATACTGTGAAAATAAGGACCTCGGACGCACGGATCCAGAAGTGGGGCGCCTGGAGCCAGCCCATTGAGTTCGGTACATGTCCTGGGCACGTCCCTCCATCCATCCCTGAGACCTTCCCATTCCTGTCCCCAGCCCAGGCCCTGCCACCACACCATCTCCAGCTCAGTCCCCATTCCCATCCTTGTCCTGGTCACCATCCCCAGAGACTCCCAGACGGAGGAATTCCCACCCACGGGTCTCCACGGGGCTCTGTTCCTTCAAAGAATGGACAACCCACCCAGCCTTCCGCAGGGGCTGCCTCAGCTAGAAAAGATGAGTCACTCCTGGTCCACACCTACCTTGTTCACGTCATGCTCCCGGCCAGGGGAACGCGGACATCCACGTTGGGCGTGTTTTCTCCTCATCAAGAGGGAGCTATTCATTCCAGGGAACTCAATTACCAATGCCTTCCGCCATTTTCTTCCCTGGAACCTTGAAGGGTTGGCAGGAATTTAATGGTTTGGACCCAAAGCCCATAGAGTCCTCAAGAAATCTGCATTTCCGCACTACCTCTCCCTCCCAAATATTTTCAAAGCGTTTCAGTAAGCATTTGATGCATGCAATTTTGTGGGTTCGGTTTTTTTTTTTTCCCCTGACCCAAAAAGCAAATGAAAAAAATCCTTATTTTTTCCTCATATAAAATGTATGTGAAATATTCATCCAGAGGTAAAACGTAAGTTCGAAGAGATAAGACAGAGGCTTCTTTACTATGACTCCAAAATGAGGAACAACAAAATTTTAAAAAATAATAATACTAGGTCAATGGGCATTCATCAAAATTAAAAACCTTTGTATCACCTGGAATGGGCACTTTTTAAGTAAAATTGTTATTATTATAATTTTTATTATTTTTGTAAGAGAGCACATTTCGTCTATTAATATGGAAAACTCTCAAAACGCCATTCAATTTGGTTACGGCCATCCTCATAGGATTGGGTTTCCTTTCTTTTCTTTTTTTTTTTTTTTTTAAAGATGTCACTTATTTTTTTTTTTTTTTTTTTTTGAGAAAGAACCAGAGAGGAAACACAAGCAGGGGGAGTGGGAGAGGGGGAAGCAGGCTTCCCGCCAAGCAGGGAGCCCGATGTGGGGCTCAATCCCAGGACCCCGGGATCATGACCTGAGCCGAAGGCGGACGCTTAAGTGACTGAGCCCCCCAGGCACTCCGAAGGGAGTGAGTTTTTCAATTGGATTTCTTTAAAAAGAGTAACATAAGATGTGCTCTTTTGGAAAAATAACAAATTATAAAAAGTGCCCATTGCAGACGGTTAGCAACCCACTACTAGTTGTGAGGCAACTTTATTCAAACCTGGAAATGGGTAATTTGGGGGTGGGGTTCATTGTTAATTCATTTAGTTATTTTTACTTTTTTTTTTTTTTTTTTTTTTTTACTAATTTATGTTTCGGTCCATTTCTATATCATGTCGTGGTGCCGCACGAGCACGTTACCGTTGGGAGGGTCGTGAGGCTGCTTTGCCTCGTGCACGGCTCTGTGGGACGGGTTCGGGGTGGGCTCATGGGGGTCGATTTTTCCCGCTCTGAGCCTTTCTGGGAAGCCACAAGCCGGCGAGGGAAGGAGCCGGCCATGACCTGACCGTCCACCCGAAGGGGTCCATGGTGTGTCCCCCTCTGTCTGCAGGCTCCGACGAAACCGCGCCCAGCCTCGTGCCCATCTACGCGCTGGTGGTCCTGGGGACCCTCATCACGGTCCTGACCCTCGGCTGCCTTTTGAAAAGGTAAAACCCCGCGGACGGGTTGGCGTCATCCTTGCGAGACGGACAAGGCGTTCGTTGGGAGGGAACGGGGGCCTTGCCCTGACCCTCGAGGGGCAGCACCGGACGCACGTTCTCCGATGCTTCCAGGCTCCTGGGTTGCGCTGAGCCCACCCGTGAGCCCTGTCCCTCCAGCTGGACGTGGACGCGCACCAAGCTCAGCTGTGCTCACGGAACGGGCTGCATTCAGCCTCATGGGAAGGACCTTCCTCTTTTTGGAACATCTCCCCACAACCCCTCGTCCAGCCCTTCATGTCCGCCCATAAGTCTTGCAGAGTCCTAGGGGCACGCCTAAGCCCACTCCTCCTACACCCTGTCGGGACCCAGGAGGTGTCCTCCAGTGCCCACCCCTCGATGACCCCGATCCTAGCCTAGGGACAAGGACAGGACTCTGCCGGGCCTGCTGGACGGGAGCTGACCCAGCACCAGTCTGTGCTCTAGGGATTCTGGACCCGAGGGCAAAGGGGAACAGAGGCAGCCCCGCAACCCGCTGCCGGAACGGGAGGGAGCGCGTGCTTTGCATGAGAACAGTTATCTTAATGAAAAGCTGTTTGAGTTTCCTGTGGCCGCAGGGGAAAAAATGACCACAACCAGAAGGTTTGAAACAACAGAAATGAATTATCTCCCAGGTCTGGAGACCAGAAGTCTGAGATCCAGGCTGAGATCCAGGCGGGGCAGGGCTGTGCTCGCTCCTGAGGCTCCAGGGGAGGGTTCTTCCCGCCTCTTCCAGCTTCTGAGGCTCCAGGTGTCCCCGGGCTGGTGGCCGCGTCCCTCTCATCTCTGCCTCTGTCCTCACAGGGCTTCTCCTCTGCGTCTGTGCCTCCCCTTCTGTGTCTTGCGAGGACCCCTGTCCTTGGATTTAGGGCCACCCTGATCCAGGATGAACTTATGCTCCCTTGATTACAACGGCAAAGACCTGATCTCCCAACATGGTCCCGTTGCCAGATTCTGGGGTTCAGGACTTGAATATACATTTTGGGGGGACAGTACGGAGCTCAGCAGAAGCACCTTCAGGTGTCACAAAATCAGGGGTGCTGTCCCTTTGGTAAGAGAGAAAGCAACTGCCCATTTGAAAATGAAGCAAGACTGCAAAGACGGCAAAGACGAAGTCCGCTGTTTTAAGTGCAAACACTAGGATTCGGGGCAAACCGTTAACCCAGCACATAGAAACCAGCCACACCGGGAACCGCTGTTCATCATGGTGTGGATTTAGAAGGGACACGCGCCTCATGATCCGCAGGGACCCTGGGCTGCCCCGGCTGCCTGGGTCTGGCCACGTCCCCCACTCTAGTCCCTGTACCCAAGTGAGTCAGCGAAGGTTCTAGAAACATCCTAACCCTATGCGTTCCTATAGCGTGTCTTGTTGGCTCACGGATCTCAAATTTGAGGGGTCCCGCCGTGACTCTTCCGTAGAATTGTTCTCAGCGCGCGGCCCGCAGGCTTCTGCCACCGCGGGCAGGAGGACGCGTCCCTCCTCGCGGCCAGAAGGGCGTGTGTCCCCAGGCTCTGCACCTCACACGCTTCCGGTCTCCCTAGGTTCCTCGCATCACAGACTTTATTCCCACCAATCCCGCACATCAAAGACAAGTGGACGGACAGCCATCGGCCTGACCACCAGGTGGGTGAGGCGGGGACAGAGCGGAGAACCAGGACGGGGAGGACGCCCCAGCGCGTCTGCCCAAGGGGGAGCGCGGTGTCCTCGTGGGGTCTGGCTGGCGTCCCGGTCCTGCTCGCCGGCTGACCTGAGACCCCAGCAGCCCCATGCTCCCTTTCCTCCTCAGGTCATCTGGGAGAACTTCACCTTGGACACGGAAAAAGGTGACAACGAGGAGATCCTAACGGTGCAAGAAGTCACAGTGGCCCCGGCGAGCGTGGGACTGCATAGACGCTTCCAGCCCGGGAACATTCTGGAAGCTGCCCTTTTTTTTTTTTTTTTAATTATCATTATTGTTGTTTTGAGCGTTTATTTATATAGTATTTTTTCTTTTTTTTACTTGAAAAGAATGTGATTTTTTTGCAAAGATGCCTGTCGTCGGAGGGCTCACTGAACGCGCTGGGACCCGACGCCGTGATGCACCTGCTTTCTCTCCCGGGAAACAGAGAACTCTTCCTTGCTTTACGGTGGTTCAGATACTCTCCTGGCAGCAGCCACCAGGGCTGAGATGTGGGTCTCTGGCGTGTCTGTGGTCCCCATGGGAGCACTGCCCTCCCCTGTTTCTCCAATAGCTGCAGCCCAGCCCTGTATGGAGACCATTGGAGGGTCCTGACTAGTTATCTCCTCCGCAAAGTCCCGTTTGCCACCTAATGTGACACGTTCCAAGGCTCTAAGAATCAGGGTGTGGACATCTTTGGGGACATTATTCCCTCCACCACGTGAGGATCAGGACATGGACATATTTGGGACATGGTTCTGTCTACCACATGGGGATCGGGACGTGGACATCTTTGGGGACATGTTTCCATCCAGCACCTGGGGATAGGAATGTGGACATATTTGGGACATGGTTCCATCCAGCACATGGAGATCGGAATGTGGACATCTTTGGGGACATGGTTTCATCCACCACTTGAGCATTGGGACATGGACGTCTTTGGGGACATGGTTCTGTCTACCATGTGGGGATCGGGACGTGGACATCTTTGGGGACATGTTTCCATCCAGCACCTGGGGATAGGAATGTGGACATGTTTGGGACATGGTTCCATCCAGCACATGGAGATCGGAATGTGGACATCTTTGGGGACATGGTTTTCCATCCACTTGAGCATTGGGATGGACGTCTTTGGGGACATGGTTCTGTCTACCATGTGGGGATCGGGACGTGGACATCTTTTTGTTTCCACCAGCACCTGGGGATCGGAATGTGGACATGTTTGGGACATGGTTCCATCCAGCACATGGAGATCGGAATGTGGACATCTTTGGGGACATGGTTTCATCCACCACTTGAGCATTGGGACATGGACGTCTTTGGGGACATGGTTCTGTCTACCACGTGGGGATCGGAATGTGGACATCTTTGGGGACATGTTTCCATCCAGCACCTGGGGATAGGAATGTGGACATGTTTGGGACATGGTTCCATCCAGCACATGGAGATCGGAATGTGGACATCTTTGGGGACATGGTTTCATCCACCACTTGAGCATTGGGACATGGACGTCTTTGGGGACATGGTTCTGTCTACCACGTGGGGATCGGAATGTGGACATCTTTGGGGACATTGTTCTGGGGATCGGGATGTGGACGTCTTTGGGACATGGTTCCATCTACCATGTGGGGATTGGGATATGGACATCTTTGGGGACATGGTTCCGTCCACCAGACATGGATCGGGACGTGGACGCCTTCGTCTGCAGCATGGGCGGGGATGGGAGAGGACTTCTCGCGAGGATCCCGAGACCAGCTCTGCACCTTGACTTCTGAGACACGTGAATATGAAACCCCGCAGGCCGCCCGCCCGCCCAACCACATGAAGGTAAGAAGCAGGGAAGGGTCTAGTACAGGTCTTGTTGAGACGAGAAGCAAGTCCCACGCAGGGAGGGAACGTGGCCGTGAAGGGCCACAAGCGCACATGCAGCGGGGACCTGCGGAAAGTCTTAGAAGCCAAGGAGAGAGTCTTGTGAAAACCAGAGCTCATGTGGCGTTGTGTTTGCTGATGAGGACAAAGCTCACAGGGAGAGCAGATGTATCTGGAAATATGGATACATGTAGACACAGAGACAGGTATATCCACTTAGATACATGCAGAAGAGAGGAAACAATGTATGTGGACAGATACACCGAGGGAAAGACAGACACATATTTGGAGAAAAATGGATGCGCATACATGCCAAAAATACACATGAATATGATTGATCGGAAGGAAGTGGTTCATACGATGGTGGGGCTGGTCTGTGTGACACCTGTAGGGCTGGTTCGTGACCTCGAGGTGGCAGGTGACAGTACAGACCTGAGGCAGAATTACTTCTCTGAGAAACCGTCACCTGATTGGACGAGGCCCACCACCCTTGAAGTAGACTGTTTAAGTTAGTGGCTTGTGGATTTTTTTTTTCTTTTTCTTTTTTTTTTTCTTTTTTTGTCTGAATTTTTTTTTTTTCTTGGTCCCACCTGCAAAACTGTACTAGGAGAGTGTGTGATCGCATAACAGGGGGCTTGTCCCCTGTCTGGGTAAACACGTGAACGGATCATCCTGGAACCCTTTAAAATGGGAATGCATTGTGATGGGACTTGCAGTGGGTGCCCTGGCCATGTCCCAGGGGACACCTGCCATGGGGATGGACCCCTGGTCCCATTGCCACCTGTGCCTTCCCATAGGCTCCTGTAGGATCAGGCAGGACCCAGGGTGGGGGCTCCTGACAAAGTTTCAAGGAACAGAATCATATGCCCGGAGGCCTGAAGGGATCCCCCAGCTGCTCAACCTGATTCCAGAGGTGTCGGGGCTCTTCTCAGTCAGCTCCCCAGGAAATGAAAAGCAAAACAAAACAAAACCAAAAAGAAAAGGCTGATTTATAGCATTTGCTGCGTTTTGTTGCAGGTTGTCTGGCGCAGCCTCCTTGGAGTTACCAGTGACTTGACATCAGCACTAAATACTCTCAGATATTCAACGTGGACGCCTCAGGGTGTGCATGAGGTGGCCCCTGCTTGCCCCTGCCTCGAGGATTCCAACAAGCACTTGATGTGAGTCCTGTCCATCTGTCTGTCCGTCTGTAAGATGATGCCCAGGATGCTGGAAACCTGCCACCCCCCCTTCATCTCTAAGAAACACCATCACCCTCTGATGACGACTCCTGACATCTGATATCCACCCATAGATGGGGACCAAGACTTGTCCTTGGAAAGTAAATGCTGCTCAGAGTCCAGAGGGACCAAACTGGCCCCCAGGATGACAGATGCTCGCCCAGTGGAGGCCGTCCACCGAGGACAGGACCTCTGTGTTCCAGGAGTGTGACTGGTCGCCCAAGACGCCCCCACAGCAATGTCAGGAATAAGAGCGTGGACGGCACCAAAAGCATGCCCCTTGCACTTTGAAATTTTGCCCTGGAACAGCCCAGATGGGACGTAAATACTCTATACACAGAAAAGAACAACCACAAAAAGGTGGTTTCTTTGAACAACTACCTTTGGCAAAATACGGATATAGGAAAATCTAAATCGTGTTGTGAAAGAGAGATATTTTACATGTAGGCTTTCCGCTTGCTGTTCCTGCTTTCCCTCTCCATTCTGCCTCCCGGGACACCCTCTCCACTCACCCGTAACGTCTATAAAACACCGAGTTCCTGCACGTGTCCATGGAGGTGATATCAGTCATTAACACTTTAGGATGAATTAGCAATTACTCTCCCAGGCTGGTTCCATTTCATTTTCAGGTGTAAGTGTAGATGGTTTGGTGAAGTTTAATGGAATTTAAACTCAGGGGGGCAGGGGTGCTGGAGAGACTTCTTTTGTTCAGTAGACCTATTCAGTGACCCTGGAAGAACCCCGTAGGAAAGATGCCCTGGAGAAGCCCTGCACTACAAGACAAGGACAGTGTGGGGACACGATGAAGCTCCAGGAGAAGCAATTCCAGGTGCAGAGGGACCCCGGGACCCCACGCCACGCTGGGTCCACTGGAAATGCCTCTGCATCTGGATACTGAGGGAGTCTCATCCCAGCTCAGGGACTGACCCCAGAGGGCGCCCAAGAGGACTGGGGTCCGCGGATCCCCCGGGTAGGACTTCTGTCCGCAGGGTTAGGGTTAGGGTTAGGCCACGCCCTACACCTGGCAGGGGCAGCCGGTTGTGAGGACGGGAGGCAACCTGGGGGTCAGATGGAGCCGATGGGGGCAGCGCCCAGGACCCTGACATTGGGGTTTGTCCCTGGAGCTCTTTCTTCTCACAAGGAGGCCGCCTTCTGGGGAAAAAGACTCCCTGAAGCCTGTGTTACTGAGATGAACACTCTGGGGTCCCACTTGGCTTCCTCGTACTCACAGTGTGAAGAGGTCACAGTTCGGGGGAACAGAGTCAGGCTGGGCCCCATATTCTTGCAGAAGTACAAGAAGATTCCCCGCGGTGCGAGGAGCTCTCCTCCAGGAAACCAGACAACTGGGCAGGCCCTGGGGTTCCCAGGAGGCCGGGGAGGCGTATGGCTGCTTCCACTGCACAGGCATGGGGAGAGGGGCCAGGAGAGCCGGGGCAGGGCTGGCCACGTGTCGGGGACACGGGGACCCTGTGGAAGATAATGTCAGTCTAGATACGCAGGCAGGGCAGCCGGGGGTCGGGCAGGAGTGTTTGGACGAGTTTCCAGGGTGCTCACCACAAAGCAACACCATCCACAGGGTATCAGGACTCCACCCTTCCCACATAAACCGTCCCCAGCGGTGGAGAGCAGATCCGTGTGGATAGGCCATCCGTATTTCTGGGATTTATAACCCAGCAGGTGGGCCGAGGGGTCCAGAGCCCCATGTTTGCTGCCTCACCTAGTTCCCGACGGCCTGTTCAGCTCTGTGGCCGCCGGCGTGGGGGTCTTGCTTCCCCACCGGTGGGAGTCGCGCCGAAGACAGTGCCATATTGAATCCAGCCCCGCGGCGCGTCCCCTTCCAAATCAAAGCAAAGAGACAGCCTTCCCGCCAGCACTCCCACTGTTCTAGAAACTTCCCACTGGCTTCTGGGTTTGGGAGGCGGAGAGTCACTGGCTCCTGAAATAAACAGCAGGAGCCTAACTACTGCCTCATGCCTGGGAGACGTGTCCCCCATCAAACGGTAGCCCATTCTCTACCCAGGGCATAGTTGGGAGTTTGGAGACCCACGGGGGCAAGGAGTTCTCTAGAGGATACGCATCCCAAGAGCTGTATTTCCACGCGTGCACGCCCTTCATGCGGCGCCTGGGATCCCTCTTGTCTACACGGCGGGGTAGAATAGTCTTTGAGAAGAGCAAACCGGGGGATACGGTCCATCTCATGAGAAGAGCCTTCCAAGGACACCATTTCTGTGGGAGGAGACAGGCCGGGAATGGTCGTCCGCATTCTGGAGAGTGCTGGGCACGGAATTACCCCGCTGGGACGCGGAAGCGAGCGCTTTCCGAGCTCCCCCACCGGATCTGTCCATCCAGGCGTCATGGAGTGGGGTTCCTGTGGGAGAGGGAAGACACAGGCTCCCATAGAGATGAGGATCCGTCCCATCGTGGGGAAGCGTTGGGGAAACAGAGAAGCCTCGGGGACATAAACAGGACGGGAATCCTGCGCATCTCGGAGAACTGAGTTCGAGGAAGCATGACACAGAGCCCCGAAACCCCGATGCACCCCAGAGGGACCAGGTGGGCGACTAGCCAGAGGGATTCTGCTGCAGAAAAAAAAAAAAAAAGAGGAACTCGGAGATGCTGATAAAAGCAAGGGGCCGGCTTTGAGCTTGAGACAGACGCGGGCTGGGCTGGAAAGCTTCCTGTCCGGCGGGGAGATAACGGGGACCCAGCCGCCCGCCGAGAAGGAGGACCCCGTGGAGAGCACACAGGGCGTTTCTGCAGACGCTGACCTGAGCGTGAATCGCGGGCCGCTGTCTGCACAGAAGGCTGTTGACCCGACTTTCTGCTCGGGCCCTCGGGCCGGTCTCCGTCGCCCCGCGGACCACGGCCTCACGGGCGGCCCATCAACCGGGCAGGACAACGCTTTCCAAACGGGCGGAGAACATTCCGGAAAGCTCGTGGACGAGTAAGTCTGAGGCTTCTCGCATCTGTGGGGCAGTGGCTTTGGTGTGATGCCACGGCAGGGCAGGCTGGGAATGGGAGGGAAACACGGTGCCAGCTCCGTGTGTCCCTCTCGGGACGGCTGGGGGGTGGACCGGTGGGCTGAGCACCCCCACGGCACCGAGACCAGAACCACCGTCTCGGGGAAGCCGCCGCGGGAGCGTGCCTTTCCCAGACGGGGTGCGTGAACGGTCGCGGCATCCGGCCAGTGCGCACAAGGCCTGGATGTCCCTCTTTGGGGCGTTTTTAAGGATCAAAGTCACCGAGGGTCGGGCTTCGCATGTTGATTGTTCAGGCCTTTCCACGTGGAAGCAGAAACCACTGAACCCGAGAGCAACGTTGAGACTCAGGCAAAGTTGTGGGGTGGGGGGGGGGGGGTCTGCAGCCTGAGGCAAAGCAGCGTCTCGGGGAAGAAGCTGGGTACGCTTAGTGACCCCCTGCCGGGGGTTGGGCGATCTCACCAGAATGCCGGAAAGAAAGCAGACCGGTGCCCAGTTCAGGACTAAACGCGTCGAACCCCTTTGAATTACGTTTGCCTATTTTCAGTGTCATAAGGACCCCGGGGTTCATTTTGGAAACACCCTGGTGCTAGGGACACATGGGCTTAACGGGCTTAACGGGCACCTCGTTGGGTCGACGCCATGAGAAGGCAAAGGGAGACTCTGTGAAAAATGCAGAAGTCCCAGGCCTGGCGCTCAGCATCTCATCACTCCCGCGTGGGCGTCCCCGGCCTGGACACCGCCATGTCCCTCCGCCGGTCCCCGAGCCCCGTGCGAAATGCAGAAACACCCACGTTTTGTTTCCATGCGCCTCGGGGACACAGCCTGTAGGTCGTGGCTCCTGTCGGTCTCCTGCAAGAAGAGGTTGAAGAGAATCGATGCGGCAGTTTCAGGACCCATCGGGAGTTTGCGGAGGGGACAGCTCATTCCCAGCAGGTGCCTGGGGTCCTGGATTCTGATTCTGTCCACACGGGGGGATGCCCCGAGATGACAGGACTGCATGTCGGCAGGCTGACCTGTTCTGAGGAGGGTTGGTACCCACAGAGACTCACACCTGCCCCCAGCTCCCACCTCCGGAGTCATCAGGAATCCGTGCCTGCCTGGACCCCACTCTTGGGCCCTGAATGTGACACACACGGACCCCAATCCTCTGGCCCTAAGACTCAGAATACAGACACCACGGATGGTGGGGACAGCCTTAAACACTCAGCATCACCACGCCTTGTTTTCCTGGCGACTCTGCTGTAGGATCTTTTCCCTCTAACCTCTTAGATTCTGTTTCCGACACCCGCAAATTAAGCAGATAAAGGATTAACAGAAAAACCTGCCTTAACTTCATATATAGGCACTGGGATTCACAGAGAAAAATGCGGCTCGGGGAGACAGCCGGATGACCAGGGTGGCTGTTACAAATAGCCCAGATACGCCGATTTCAACAACTGATATTTATTGATCCCAGACCTGGAGGCTGAGAATCTGAGATCCAGGCAGGGCTGAGGCTGGTTCCTCTTAAGGCCCCTCTCCTTGGTGTGTTGACCCCGTGCCCTCCCTGTGTCCTTCCGTGGTCATCTCTGTGCATGTCTGTGTCCTCATCCTCTCCTCCTATAAGGACCCCCGTCCTATGGGATCAGGGTCCATTCAATGGCCTCATTTTACCTTAATCTCTTTAAAGACTCCATCTCCAAATACTGCCTCATTCTGAGGTCCTGGGAGCAAGGGCTTCTACATGTGAATTTTAGGGGGTCGCGACTCAGCCCCCAGGGCTCCCCTTTCGTGGAGAAGGGACACGTCCACCTCACTGCTCACAAGCCCCCTTAGGCCAGCACCACAGCTCCTGATCCTGAAAATGACTCTTTTCCCTCAAGGCATTTTCTCCTCTATGGGCTTCACAGGTCGCTCCGGAACTTTATCGCTGGGGCCTGTCTGTCCCCTCTGAGTTTCTCCAGCAGCCGACCCTGAGGTTCTGTGTGGCCCTTCTGTGGTCTGTGTTCACACGGCTCCTGACCCAGCACAGGCCCTTCCCCAAAGGGTTCACTTCCCCCGGCCCGGCCACGTCGGTCGTTCCTGTCCTGAACGTGCACCTCCAAACAGACCTCGGACTTCCCTTTGTGGCCCGCGTATGTCACTGTGTTTCCTTCCTTGTGGGGAACATGTCAGCAATGATCCCAGAGTGGCCGATGGACATCAGTGGCGTGGCGGGGCCACAGGGGAAGGTGAGAAGCTGTGAGCTGGAAGGTGCCTGAGACCTGCCACCAGCAGGCACAGGCAGGTCAGCCCCTGCCTCAGGGCTGACCCACAACAGGTGCATTGAGAACGCCTTCTAGTTGGGCTGGTCTTTGATGGGCCGGTCCAGAGCACCTACCTCTCACCCACTGCTCTGGTATATGGAGCCCTGCACCCCAAGCCGAGGGGCCAAGGTCAGTCTTGAAGGGCACCACGCCACACTGCCCTCCAATGTACCTCTTACGGATATGGAGGATTTTGTGCAACAGACCACGGAGAACCAGCAGAAGCAGGAAAAGCTCTCTATGTCTCCATAACTACCAGAAGACAGAGGACATAAAGTTCCCCGTCATGAAGGAAAATTACATTCATAAATAAAATTTCTAACGGCATAAACGTTTCTATACCAGGAAGATGACTACACCCAGAGATTTCTTATCATCTGAGAGATTCTTAAGAACAAGAGCCTGTATTTATCACTCATTTCCTGCTTTCCCTTTCCCCATAAGGCCTTTCCCCGTTCGAAACCCAGAAACCCCCTTTCCAATGTTGAATTGAAGATGGTGCATAAGCCGTGATCATCTGACTGTCTCCCTGAGCTGCATTTTCCTTCAAGAACCCCCATGCATATATAGTGTAGTTAAGGCTGCTTTTCCTGTTAATTGTTTATCTGCTTAATTTGCGGGTGTCGTGAACAGAATCTAAGAGGTTAGAGGGAATCGATTTTTCCTCCCCTACAACCTCTACTCTCTGAACCTCTCATTTCCTCACCTCCGTCCTAGGTCTGTCCTATGTAGGAAGACTTCTCGCTCACTAATGAGACACAGAGCAGAAAGGAGTAGACCTGCCCCCCCCCCCCCCCGTAGGGAGATAAACATCTCTCATCCCTGGAGGTTGGAAAGAGGCTAAAACAGTCTGATGGCCTGAGGGGTTTGTGCACTCTGAGTCTCTGGTGGCCTCCAGGCTCATATCGGTTTTTTCTACAAAGACACTTCATCCTTGGAGCACGTGGGCAGCTCAGCTGATGAAACGTCCTGCTCCTGATTTCAGCTCAGGTCGTGATCTCAGGGCATTGGGCTCTGTGCTCAGCAGAGACTCTGCTTGCAATTCTCTCTCTCTGCTTCTCCCCCCACCCCACCCTTCTCTCTAAATAGTAATAATGATAATGATGATTTTTTTAAAAAAAGATTTTCCATCCCAGCCAGGTGACCTGTGGCCTCACTCCTGGTGATGTCCATTCAGCCACTGAGGCCATGCCCTGTCTTTGTGTCCAGCCCTTGTTGATCTGCACCGATGAAGAACTATTAGAAAAAAATCACTCAGGGGCGCCTGGGTGGCTCAGTGGGTTAAGCCTAGGCCTTCGGTTCAGGTCATGATCCCAGGGTCCTGGGATAGAGTCCCACATGGGGCTCTCTGCTCGGCAGGGAGCCTGCTTCTTCCTCTCTCTCTCTTTCAGCCTGGCCTCTCTGCCTACTTGTGATCTCTCTCTGTCAAATAAATAAATAAACTCTTAAAAAAAAAAAAATCACTCAAAGATACCAAACCCTGCCCAGGCAATCACCAGACACAGAAAGACCTTCCATCAGAAAATTCCATCGCTTTTTTTGGCCTCTGCAACACAACCAGCTCCCCAACTCGCTGCCCGCTTCCAGATGGCTTTTAAACTCAGGACTCATCACATGGACTCCAAGGCATATGAGCTCCTTGTGAACCCTGGTCAGTCCCTAACAATGCTGCCAGGAACGTTCCTGCCTGCTGGGACCTTTGTTGTATAGGGAAATGGTAGCCCCGGGGGCTTGGCTCAGGGCCAGACAGAGTTGCCTCATACCCCAAAGTGGCTGCTGGGGACCAGTATCCTCACCACACATTCCTTCTTCTTTACGGCAGGCCATTGCTGCCCTCAGCCACCCTGCACAAGAGGTGCAGCCTAAAATAATCCCGACGGTAGCTCAGGGGTTTGGAATGGTTCCCCACACAAGCATCTCAGCAGCAGGAATGTGCGCTGGACCAGCAATGGGCAGGGACAGTGGGGTGAGGAAAATCACGCCCGGTGGGGAAAGTTGGTTCAAGTCCAGCTTGCAGAAAGTGGTCATCAAGGAAGCATGTTGAACGTACTGATGCTTTGGGGGGATTCCAGCAGAGTTTCAGAGGTGCCGTGATTTTGCAGGGAACCAGGGGTGTGGGAATAGGACGGTGGCCCCACACAGTACTGGGATGGGGCACTGCTGGCCAAATAAGGTCACGGGATGCACCCCAAGAGCTCCTGCATGTTCTGTAAAGGCTCATTATCGCTGACACCCCTGAGGGTGATAAGGGGGGGTGGTGGTTCCAGCTTGGAATCTGACCTTTGACCTGGGTTCTCCTCCTGTGTAGGTGCAGTGTTGGGGCTGGTGCATGGCGACCATGCTGGGTCTTGTGAGCTTTCTGGTGCTCCTGAACTCGGCGTGCTGCGGACGAGCACAGCTGGGTAGGTACAGGCAGGGGCTCCAACGCCAGGGTCTGGGTGGGGTGAAACTACCATACACCCACGCCAGAAGGGGACAAACATCCGTCCACCAGACCTGAGGTATCTCCCCTCCAACCCTCCACCCTGGTAGGGGAAGAGGTCCTTTTGCAAATCAACCTATAAGTGGTTGTTTGGTTTAACCTCTGGCAGAATCAGGGACTGAAAGGTCAGTCAAACCCAGCTCAGTTGTCAGACCTTCTGCCTGTCCTGGGGGGAAAAAGCTTATTAAAATGCAACAATTTTGGACGCCTGGGTGACTCGGTCAGTGAAGCGTCCAACTTTTGATTTTGGCTCAGGTCATGATCCCAGGGTCGTGGGATGGAGTCCCCCATGGGGCTCCTTGCTCAGCGGGGAGCCTGTTTCTCCATCTGCCTCTGCCTCTGCTGGTCCCCCTGCTTGTGCTCTGTCTCTCTTTCTCTCTGACAAATAAATAAAATAGTAAAAAGAAAAGAAAGAAAGAAAAAATCTTTTTAAAGTATATGTTTTAAAAACAAAAAAAATCTGCCAATCCACAAACCTTGTCCCCAAAGGTGCAAGAAAACGTAGAAATTGTAGGCAGGTGGCCCAGGAAAGATGGCTCAGACACAGGGAGAAAAATATCCCCTGGTTGGGTGCTCGGGTCCTGGGGACGTTGGGCATCTCTCCTCCCCCGAGGCTGAGGACGGGCATTCACCCCTCGGACGACCACATTTCACAGATGCTCCAGACCCGAGCCCAGACATTCTGGAATTTTGATGCTTGCAAAGCCCCTCTGGGAAGGGCCATGTTCTACTTTGTACGTTTGTGGCCTTTGCTTTTGGGGTCAAGTCAAAAAAAAAAAAATCATGGCTTAGACCGTCATCAAGGAAGTTTCCATCTTGGCTTTACGTTTTTATTTTTTTTTCTTGCCTAGGAGTTTTGTGGTTTCAGGTTGCACTTTCAAGGCTTGAATCCAGTTTGAGCTCATTTTTTTTGGTGAACCTGGTTAGTGGTGTGGTTTCACTCTTTGGCAAGTGACTGACGGCTTTTCCCACCATTTTTTGGAGAGACACTGCATTCCCCCCATTCTGTATTCTTGGCTCTGATGTTGCAAATTGGTTCTTCGTGCTTTTTTTTTTTTTTTCCCCCAACAGGGAGAATTAAAGTCCTCATGGTTAGTTTCTACTTGTCCTCTCCTGTGGCGGGTTCCTTCCTGGTCCAGGTGACGCATCAGGTCCCCCACTCCCTGCCCTACCCCAAGAGTCAAAGCCCACCCAGAAGGCATGGGACAGAAGCTCCTCAATTAGATTGACCCAGGAAGGCCCCAGTTTGCATTCCCTCCCAGAAGGTTTACAGGGTCCTAATGTCTCCACAACCTACCCTTTGACTTTAAATACTTTCTGTAATTTTTTTTCTGTATTAAAAGTTTATTTCCTGTATTTAAACCTTTTTCTGTATTTAAGATATTTTAATTTTTATTTCTTTATGTTTTAAGAATCAGTTTCTGTATTTTTCCAATTATTATTCCTATAGCTAACGTGTCTGTATTTTTCAAATTATTTTCTATACTTTTCAAATTATCGCTACTGTAGCTACATTGTCTGTATTTTTTCTTTTTTCTTTTTTTTTTTAAGATTTTATTTATTTATTTGACAGAGAGAGATCACAAGTAGGCAGAGAGGCAGACAGAGAGAGAGGGGGAAGCAGGCCCCTCGCTGAGCAGAGAGCCCGATGCGGGGCTCGATCCTAGGACCCTGAGATCATGACCTGAGCTGAAGGCAGAGGCTCAACCCACTGAGCCACCCAGGCGCCCCATGGCTGTATTTTTTCAAATTATTATTGCTATACCTAACTTGTCTATATTGTTCAAGTTGTTTTCTGTATTTTTCAGATTTTACTACTATAGCTAAGTTGTCTGTATTTTTCAAATTATTATTGCTATAACTAACCTGTCTGTATTTTTCAAATTATTTTCTGTATTTTTCAAGCTATTTTCTTTTTCACATTGTTACTTAGCTAACTTGTTCTTTTGGAATTATTTTCTGTATTTTTCAAATTACTATTGCTATAGCTAACTTGTCCATATTTTTCAAAATATTTTCTGTATCATCTGTGTTTTTCAAAATATTATTACTACAGTTAACTTTTGTGTAGTTTTCAAATCATTTTTGTTTTTCAAATTATTGTTGCTACAGCTAACTTCTCCATACTTTTCAAATTATTTTCTTTATTTTTCATATTATTGTTATAGTGAACTTGTACTTTTCAAATTATTTTGCATATTTTTCTCATCATTACTATACTTAACTTGTGTATTTCTCAAATTGTTTTCTTTACTTTTCAAATTATGACAATAGCTGGCTTGTATTTTCCTTTATTTTTTAAAAATATTTTATTTATTATATTGTATTTATTTTAATCATATTTTATTTTATTATATTATATACTATATATTATATATAAATATATTATATATAATGTATATTATATTATATATATTATATTTATTTGTTTATTTATTTATTTTAGAGAGGGAGCAAGAGAGAGAGAGAGAAAGAGAACGCACAGGCCACTGGGGAGAGGCAGAGGGAGAGGAAGACTCCCCGTTGAACAAGGAGCCCAATGTGGGACTCCATCCCTGGACCCTGGGATCATGACCTGAGGCGAAGGCAGACGCTTAACCACTGAGCCACCCAGGCAAACTACCTCGTATTTTTCAAATTATTTTCTGTATTTTTCAAATGATTATTATGAAAGCTAAGTTGACGGGAATGAAGCGACTTCTCATTAGGGTTTTGTTACCCTTCCCCTGATACCTAATGGTTCTGAGCGTCTTTTCATGGGCTCATAAATGTCCCTGAATTGTTCACTTTGAAATGGTTTATTTTGGGCGTGATTTTCGGCCTCAGTAAACAAACAAACGTAACAATCCAGGCCTGGTGTTTGCAGATTATCTCCCCTGACCTGTAACTATGACATCACCTGGGGAGGGGGTTCTAATTCCTACTAAGTGGTTTGTTTGTTTGTTTCTAAGGACAGCAGGGGACAATAGATCTCCTATTACCAACTTGCAGCTAGATTCAAGGAAAAGAATGTTAACCTGGAATTACATAAGGAATGTGAGTCAGCAGGAATGCATGATATCTACCCCTCCCAACTCTCCCACCATGCCCAGCTTCTCCACCACGCAAGCCCCAAAGGTGAGTGCTCATGGCTCATGCCTTATGGCTTTGCTCCTTGGAAATCTTGAATTTTCTTGTGAAATGACTCTTGAGTCCCCTGCCTGCTCTTGGTTTCCACTCTTATTGCTCTTGTCAGGGAAGGAAAACGTTTGCTCCATCCTCTTAGGTTCTGTGATAGGGACATGCAAATTAAAGTGACCAATGCCAGATTTTTCAGGGAAAAAGACGTACAGATTTGTTCTCAGTTCAACTTTTTACATACATGAAGAGTCACAGAAGCAACGTAAACACCCCAAGAAGTGGTCAGACTAGGAAGATTTCCTGCCATTTTTTTTAAAGGAGTGAGAAATGGAGGAGATTTCATGATGAAGGAATGGGGATTTTGGCTTCTGGGGCCACTAAATTGTGGGGACGTGACTAAGGAATCAGTAGGTGAACTAATAGCCAGTACAGGTTATTTTAGTAAGGTCTGTCTGTGCAGTGTCCTCTCTGTGCTGGTGGTCCCTCTCCAGTAATAAGGGTCACTCTCATCTTCTTGGCACAGGAGAAGGTGGGAAAACCCTTTGTGAAAAGGTCTTTTGTGTTCTGCTTTTATGAAGATAAGGAGGCAGAGAAGCCCTCTTGTATCTGTCTATTTGTCAGGTGCCCCCTCCTCAAAATGATTCATATGCCCAAGTGGTCTATTTGGGACTGGGGCAAATCTCATATATAGGATGACCTCTTTCACTCTGCTTCTATATGGTAGGAATAAAACTTACACACTACATCTCACATATGAGGGAGAATAGAATAGCTGTCTTTTTGGCGTATGCCTTCATTTGATTTCTCCCCGTAGTGAGGCAGGAGGGGGAAAGATGTGAATTTGCCCATTAAATGGGCTCCATTCCCTTCATGTTAAAACAGCTCCCCTGGATTCAGTTTGCGTTTGGGGGCTATGTTTATTCATTCATCCCCTAGTTCACACACTCCCTTAGTTTCATTCTAAGGATGTCAGGAAGGAAAAACCTCGTCATCCACCCTCTTAGGTTCTGTCCCCAGAGGCCTGTGAATTAACATGTTGAGAAACAGATAAAGAGGAGGGAGAAAAATATATTCTCCTGCATATGGAGCTTATAAAAAACGGCTCAATGAATAGCTAAAAAGGGTTTATGTACCTAACCAATACGAAAAAGGAAGGAGACAATAAAGCTCTCTACAGTTAGAACAAGGAGTTTTCCAGAAAAAAAAAAAAAAAAAAAAAAAAAAAAAAAACAAGAGATAAAGTTTGGAATCATGCTTGTTCATGTAAGTTTGAGGAGTTTTTCTGACTTTTTAGTGGCCCTAAAGCTTTGCCCAAAGAGGGCATTCATGGTAGGTTTACCCTCGATGTCCTTCCTGGACGTTAAGTTCACTCCAAAGAGGGAATTTATGGTAGCCTCATTTTCCAGAACTTTGTGCTTTTAGTCAGATTAAAAAAAAAACCCTCTCCTCAAAAATGTTTCTTTCTGCATCTCTTGAATCCAAACGTCTTCAGCTTAAAGTGATCTTTATAATAATTTGGGATTCCTGGGGATGGAGTGGGGGTTCCCCACAACGGGTGCAGATGTGCTCCAGACAAGAGGCTGCAAGGGATCCATGTCCTCTGCCCCAAACCCTGCCCCTGGGGCGCTTCCAGCCCGGACATTCCATCCCTCCATGGGAGGACAGGACCTTGAGACACCCGCTGGCATCCCCCCATAAACCGATTCTAGAATGAAAAGGGAATCCAGGCTTCCCCGGGGAAAAGCCAAAACCCAGAATGAGCAGGTGGGCTGTGCTCCCGAACCCCTGACTGCGGGGAGGGGGACCCCTGTATCATTATGGCTGTTTCTAGCAGGAATTAAAAAAAAAAAAAACAAAAAAAAAAAACGATTTATGGATTTATTTTGGGGGCGGGGAGGCCCAGAGAGAGGGGCAGAGAATCCCAAGCAGATTCCATGCTGACCGTGGGGCCCAAAGCAGGGCTGTATCTGCTGACCCTGAGATCAGGACCTGAGCTGAGAGCAAGGTCAGCTCACTGTCCACCAGGCTCCCCATGAGGATTTTTTATATGGGTTCCTCTGGCGCCATCTGCAGGCTGAGGGGGGGGGTCTTGCATTGTCTCCGGAGATTCCAGTCCTGCACCAGGCGTGTCTTCTATCTGGTCTTTGCAGTTGCCTTCGGCTCAAAATAATCCTTGTGCCGAGGTGGTTTATTGGGAGGTGATATAGTCTGCTACGGTCACCCCTTAGGAGCAGGGATTTATGGCCCCCGGGGTCGGGGCAGGAAGATGAAGGAAGTTTCCCCATAGGGGGTCGCAGCGACCCAGCTGTGGGCGTCGTCCTGTACCTGTGCTTTTTAAAAACTAATGAAATCAAATTTTAACATAGTGCAACAGAGAGAAATGGGTCGCTGACCTTCCTTGATGAGGGGGTCATTTCTAAGCATTGTATCGCGTTCTGTGGCTTGCATGAATTTTTTTTTTTTCCCCGATTTTAAGTGTTGGCTGTTGGTGCACGGAAGGCATTAATTTAATGGCTTTCCTGTCCAGGGTTATTTGTTTTGTTTTATAATTATTATTATTATCATTTTTTACAAATTCAGTATGTTTGGCGGAAGCATCTAGTTTTCTGAATGTCGTCCTGTGATTGAGGAACAATGCGAGTGTGCCCCTCCCCTCTGTAAGGGTCTTGGCTTTCTGTTTCATCTCATTTTTCCTTGCAAATTCAAGAAAACGTTCCTACATTTAGTGTTTCCGTATGAATTACAACACGGCCTGTTGGTGAAAAACAACGGACATCAACAATCACAAAACCCCAAAGCCAAAACCGTCTTTGTCCTCTTGAAGAGATTCATTTAAGTGCCTGCTGTGCTCCGTGTTGTTTTTCTCTAGCACAGATTTGGGAAAGTCTTGAAAATGTGTGTTTGGACCTCTGCCGAGATTACCCCTTTGGTTCCCCTCCTGCATGGACCTCATGAAAACACATCGAGCACAATCTTGATGGGGTTAAAAAAAATAATAATAATAATGCTGAATTTAGTGCATGAGCATGACATTTTGGTTTTTTTTTTTATAGCTTTACATTTCTTTAAAAAAAAAAAAAAGGATTTTATTTTTAAATAAGTCTGCACATAGTGTGGGACTCGAACTCATGACCCCATGATCTAAGAGTTGCACAGTCCACTGACTGAGCCAGATTGCTGCCTTGCTTTTTTTTTTTAATTTTTATTTTTAAATGAAACTGGTTCGTTCTTTCTTTATTTCTTTCTTTCTCTCTTTTAAATATCCTGTGAGGGACACCTGGGGGGCTCACTCAGTTAAGCAAGTGCCTTCGACTCAGGTCATGGTCTCAGGGTCCTGGGATCGAGTCCTGCATCAGGCTCTCTGCTCAGTGGGGAATCTGCATCTCCCTCTGCCTCTCCCCCTGCTTGTGTGCATTCACACACTCTCTCTCTCAAATAAATAAATAAAATCTTTAAAAAAATAAAATAAAATATCCTCCAGATGGTCTTAGATCCCAGCTCTGCCGGCAACATAAAACCGAGTCCCTCTACATGTTCTTCAAGGCCGTCCGTTTTTTTGCCTATGTGTGTTTTCCGTGTTACTAATCTCTGGTTCATTTCCTTCCGCCTGCTCTGAGCAGATTTGTTTTGAGGGTTTTCTGCAGGAAAGGGAAAAAAAAATGCTAGCTCTTTTGCAGAGAGGGGTTCTAATGTCTTAGATTAACGGAGGGGCTGGCCAACTCCTTCCTGCTGGTTGGAAAGTGAAGGTGCTGGAACCGGTGTCCTTGAGGGCTGCCTTCTAGGGCCACTTTTGTTTAAAACGGCCTGCGTGGTGCTTCTAATTCCCGACTGTCTCAAGACGTCCTTTGGGAAAACATAATTCTTTTTTTTTTTTTTTTTAAATAGGAGGGGTCTTTCTTTCTTCTCCTCCTCTTCCTCCTTCTTAGTTGGGAGTTAGTTGACTGGATTTTGGTTTTTTTTTTTTTTTTTTTTTTGCAGACTCAGAAAACATGACTGCAGACTTGGTCACTGGGATTTCTGTGAGGCTGCCCAGAGATGCTTGCAGGGAAGACGGAATAGATGTGGGTTTACTCAACCCCTGAAGGCATCTCTGGACTGTGGGTTTTATTCCCTCCTTAGCAGGCCCCGCTGGGGGAGACCCAGCTCCGGGTCAGGATGGGGGTCTCTCTGCAGCGTGAAGACCTCCCAGGAGCCCCCGGGGGTCTGCCTCTGCCTTTCAGCACGAGATGGGGCACAGACAAACAGATGTCAGTGATGCTCTGAGTCTGTGTTCCTACGTTTTTGAAGTTGAGGAAATCGGAGTGTATATAAGGACCTTCCTGGTCAGACCCCACCCGACTGGCCCCGTGGGCAGTGAATGCCCACGATTCCTTGTTGGCCGGGCCACCCTGCACCCACGGAATCCGGGATTTCACAAACAGGATGCCGCTGTACTCACTTTTTTTTTCTTTTTTTCCACGTGCTCTGTTTTTCCTTTCAAGTTCTTTTTAAATCTCGTGACCTCATGGGTCACCATGCTTAGGCTCCATATTTAGCACGAGATGCCGTGTGGGGCTGCTTGCTGTCACAGCCCCGGCGGACGCTGCTTTGCCCATTTTTTCCAGTTCCTCATTTTGGCCCCATAGGAGTGTTCAGCGGTGATGCCACGGTAAGGGGAAAAGGATTAAAAATACATACTCCCACGCAGTTGTGAAAGGGAAGCAGCTCGACCCTTGCTACAATGTATATGGCCCTTGCTACAATGTGTGTGGCCCTTGCTACAATGTATACAAACCTTGCTACAATGTATATGAACCTTGCTAGAATGTGTGCAGACCTTGCTACAATGTGTGCAGACCTTGCTACAATGTATATGAACTTTGCTACAATGTATATGAACCTCCCAACTGTGTCTGGGAATGCAGACCCAAAAGGCTCCATCAGCCCAGCTCTGTGAAGCTGCACAAATAGACAAATCGTGGTAAAACAAAGTATGTTAGTGTTTGCCAGGGGCTGGGGAAAGGGGTGAATGAGGCCTAGTTAGGGGGCACCGGGAGGGGGTATGTGTGTGATGATATTCTGGAACAAGACGTAAGGTTTCCACCACATAGCAGAGGTGCCCCACGCCACTGATGTGCACGCCTAAGAGGGAAGGACACGGTCCATTTCGTGGTTACGCCTACTTGTCCACGATGAAAAATTAAAATTAAAAAAATGGTCAAAAGCTAAAGTGCAGAGCAAAACAGAAATACATGTATGAATATGTAAATGAGTCAGACAAAATCCCCTGCCCGACTAGAAGGCCAGCGCGGGTTGAGGAGCAAACATGCTGTCTATGGTTGAAATCAGCAGGAAACCGGGATGCAAGGGGCTCCCGGGCCTCCTGCTCCGTCATGGCAGAGACAGGAGGGACCTCGCCTTTTCTGCCTTTTCTGCCTTTTTTGCCTTTTCTGCCAGACACAACCCATGACGCACCTGTTCTCTGTCTTGATGTGAAGGAAGCATCCAAGTCCCACCTTTTATTTCTATTTTTTTTTTATTATTGCTATGATTTTCATTGTATTAAAAGTCCCATCTTTTCAACAAGTGGGAAATTGTATGTTGGAGCAAATTTCCTGCAGAGACAGGAGGCAGGAGCCCCTTATGGGACGCTTCAGATGCAGAGGCTTCCGGGCCCCTGACAGACCCCGCTGGGACCCAGAACCCCAGAACCCAGCTGCATCCTCTTCAGCTGTAAAAGAGACTCACACACGTGTCCGGGAGACCCGTGCTGTTGCCCGTTTTCTAATGGATGCTAATAAAGAGGCAGGAGGTGTATTTTATCCTTTTTGGAACTAGGAAAAAAAAAAAAAATATATATATATATATATATTTTAAGATTTGTATTTGGCCTCAGGATGGGTGATGATTGGGACACTTTTGTGAGCCCTTGTGATTGAAGAAGGTGCTTTTCTCCTATCTGGCTCACAAACCGGTCCTGAAGTATTAAAACTTCTTTTCAACCATTTTCCCCCCAAAAAACCTCGGAATGGGTCCCCTGCTGGTGGCCTCCCGGTTGGCGTTTTAAGGCCGTCAATCACCCGATTTTTATGTAAATCTGAGATTTTCCTGCCTGGCTGTTTTAAAGGGGCTCTTTGTTCTCGGTGTCATTCCTAGGCTGTTCCCCTTACGAGGAGCTTGGGGGGACCCCTTCCCCTCTCCCCAGCCCTAGGTCTTTGCTGATCATCGTTTTTCAAAATATGTGTGTGTTTTAGGGTTCCCGAGCAACCGTTTCTGTTTGTTTGTTTGTTTCATGCAGGAAAACCTTTTCACGGTAAAGGGTTTCTGTAGGCAGAAATGGCATGTGTCCTACTGTCATATCTAGGAAAAAAAATAATAAATCGTCCTGTTATTTCCTATGGCAGAATCATTTCGCGATTTGGGTCCTCACTGATTTTCTCTGAGGGCAACCTCAAAGGGCAACCCTCTCCCTGTCCCAGGCCTGGTGGGCCTGGTAAGTACCAGGTCACCGAGTGTCTCCAGAACCCCCTCCCCCATTGTCACCCGGCCTTGCTTCCAGAATCCTGGATGCTTCCGGAATCCCCTTCCAGAAGCTGTGCTGGAGGGCAGGCCTGACTGGATTCTCAGGGATATTCACGCCCCTGACCTCCCCCCACGGCCCCTTCCCGACCCCCAGGGTACTGTGGCCACTCACCTCCCCCTGCATCCCCAGTAACACTTCTTGGGGAAACTTAATCAAACACAAAATCCAACCCCCAAACCCGGAAAGCCTCCCCCACAAAGACAAAACAGCCGTGTTACTACAGGAGCATTAATAAAATGCGTTCACAATTGATCACATCAACCAAGACCCCCCCCCCCCAAATGAGGACAAAGGAGGCTCCAGTCAGGGTGTCGGCCACCAGCTCTACCTTTGGCAGAGCCTCAGAGTCACGCAGAGGACTGGGAAAACTGTATCGTGGTGCAGGCGCGCAACACCACTTTTGTCCACCCTCTTAAGTTCGGTCCGCGAGGCTCTGCAAATTAAAATGACAGACGACAGCCGAACTGAGAAAAGGCACGCACATTCTGTGGTTAAAAATTTTAGGTGGCGCGACGTGGGTGTCTTGATAGAAAGAAGAAAATGCCCCCAAAGGAGTGGTTAGACCTGAGAGTTTGTATATGGTTTTTCACGAAGAGCAGATACATGGTGCAAATGTGACAAGCGGCAGGAAGAGCGTTGGACGCTGCTAAGGGCAGCAAATTGCGGGGGAAGATAGATATTTGAAGGACACTCTTGGAAGACATGGTTCATGTCAGTCGGGTGGTTTGTATGGTTCTGTCTTGGTGCTGACTTTCTGCCTTCTTCATGGTCCTAAAACTTCCCCCAGAGAGAGAGCGGGGATCCGTGTCATGTGTGTTTCTACAGGTTTGTGCTGTTAGTCCGATCAGGGAAGCCCCAGGAAGGTTTCTTTCTGTAGCTGCTGGTTCTCGGTTGCTTCTGGGTCAGAATAATCCTGACGCAGCACTGGACGCAAGGACAGAATCAGGGACACCATTGGTGTGCCTCAGATCCTGGCCATTCTGGGCCAGCTGTGAGCTCGTTGCATTACTGCAGGGCGAGCGGTTTCCCGGGCGTCTCACTCAGCAGGTCCCGCGTGGGCTGCTTATTATCGGGAAGCGGTAGGTTTCCGCAGGTCTTGGGGCAGGAGATCGTTTGGAGGAACCACTGGAAGGGTTCGGCAAAGTTTGTCCTGCAGACTGGGATCTATTTCCAGGTTGTTGGGTGTCTGCAATGGTCTCTGCCAGTGGGATTCACTCTGCCCTCCTTGGTTACACCCACGGGGCGGGGGGGGGGGGGGGGGGAGCGCCTTCCGAAAAGGAAACGTGTGCCCGGGTTTTAGGCACAGAGGAGGGCAATGAGTTTTCGTGTGTGTGTGTGTGTGTGTGTGTGTGTGCGCCCTTTGCTTTCAGCTCAAAATCGTTGCACCCAAGTGGCCTCTTTGGGGTGACCTGTTCCCAGCATCAGAGGACCAGAGGTGGGGGAGGGATTCTCAATAATCATTTGAGCAGGATTCGTTGCTGAAACCGGGCTCGGTAGGTCAGGCACGAGACCTAGCGTGCAACAGGCTTGGAAAGGGGTCCGAGGGGTACCTGATCCGGGATGGGGATGCCCGGCTGTGGACCCCTCCCGGGGCCGAGTCGGGTCCGAGGGAGCCCAGAATGCGTGTGTGACATGTGGGTTCTGGATGGTTCCCTTTCCAGGTCAGAGAGGACAGCACGTACTTCTGCATCTTCCGTAACCGCGTGCTGCATCGGGGAGCCAACCTGACCGTGAGGGTCACCTGTGACGGGGCCAAATTCCAGGAAGTCTTGCTTTTCGCAAACCCAGGTGAGGTCCCCTGAGTGGATGGGCCCCCGACTCCCGCCCAGCGCCGTGGGCACCCACTCGCGTCACCCCTCGGGGGCTGCTGGTGCGGTGCCACCGCTGAGAGCGTCGCTGGGTGTCGCCCCAGGCAGGGAAGGTTCCGGCGCCATGAACTTCTCCTGCTTCATCTACAACGTCCGTCTCATGAACTGCAGCTGGGCGCCCGGCCCCCGAGCCCCCGCCGACGTCTGCTACCGGCTCTTCTGGTGGGCCTCCCTGTAAGCCGGACACCGCCCTGCACCGCCGGGGATCTATGCGGGGATCATAGCGGGAGAGGCCCAGAGAGCCGGGGGACCCCAGGGGGCTCTGCCCGGAAATGCCACAAAATCACAAAACCCTGGGAAGGGAGACACGGCGCCTTGGCGGCCGCCTAGCTCTGGGTTGCAAACCCTCCTCCTGTCCTAAAGAGAGGACGAAAGCCACAATTTCGTGATGTTTATCATGCACGGATGGTTGCAATGGCTTCGCCCTGCAAAGGGCAGGATCCGTCCCCGTCTGTGCAGGGTCTTGGCCGATTCCCTAGGACGCATATCCCGTTCTGGTTTTGTGCTTATTTGGGGACGAATTTGTATCAGTTTGCGGTGTTTTTGTTTGCTTGTTTTGGTTTGGGGTTTTTTGGAGGCTTTTCTGGGTTTGGGGAGATCTTCTTGCTGATAATGTCTGCCCAGAAGGATACACAGTCAGGCTTTTCCCGCATCCCTTTTGCAAACGACAGGCACGAGGATGAGGCGGAGTGCGTGCATTACGTCACAGACCCCACGGGGACCCGCGTGGGCTGCCATTTCGATGAACTCGGTGAACCCCAGGGTATGGATAATTACTTCTTCCTACTGAATGGGACCAGCAGTGAGACCGCAATCCCGTTCTTGGACTTTGTTCCGTTTGAAGCCCGTAAGATCGGTAAGACGCTCCCACGACCTGTGTTCTCCCCTACACGCCCCCGAGCCAGGAGAGCGGGCTTCCCGCATCTGGGCTCACACCCTCGCCGTGTGGGACGCGGCCCTGGGTTCAGGACCAGCCTGAGCAAGGTCCAAGGTCGGCACTCGAGGTCTGGGAAACAGAGAGACACAGACAGGCATGGTGGCCCTGACTGTCCCCTTGCGGTGGGTTGCAGGAAAGGCATGTGTTCATGTCACGTACCCATTTTTGCTAATTTATGTAAATTCCCTGCAAATCCTGAATTTGCAAAACTCAACTTATCACAGCTGAAGGGGTGGAAATACAGGGTCTGTCGTGTTATAACTGTGTTTCTGTTTAAAGACATCTTACATAATGTACATTACTGATGAACTGATGGTGCACCCGATGCCCACAGCCCTATACCTTAAGACTGAACAATGCTTATCGCATGTGTGTAGTTTCTCCAACAGTCACATCGTGACCTTCTTGTGTGTAGGGATGCAAAAGAAGAAAAAAAGTTTTCCTCGACCCTCTTAGATTCTGTGGGCAGGGCTTGCAAATTAAACTGACAGATGCTCTATTAATGGGAGAAAAGCTCACAAATATTAATTTGTTTGATAATTTTAAGTTTTTTTATTTCAATTTTAATTTTAAGTTTTAAGTTTACTTAATTTTAATTTTAATTTTTAAGTTTGATATGCATGGGGAAGGGCTTCACAGAAAATACAGGAAAATGTCCCAAGGAAGTGGTTAGATTCAGGGACTTAGACATATTTTTTAAAATATTTTACTTATATACCATTTTAATAAAAATCTATTAACTATGGATTTAAACGAAAATGGGCTTGTGCTTTTAGAAGTGGTAAATATATACGGAAAGTAATGGGAGACAGGGTTGTATTAGTGAGGTTTTTTGGTGCAGATACGATTTGGTGCTGACTTTCACGGACAGAAAACTTCCCCAGAGACGGGATTTGTGGCAATCTTACTTTCTCAGAAGTTTCTGGTTTTAGTGCGATAAGGAAAGCTCCAGAAAGTCTTCTTTCTGGATCCATGACTCTCGGTTGCCTGCAGTTCCAAATAACCCTTGTGCCAAAGTGTCCTGTTTTGGAGATGACGTGCCAGTTCCCTTTGTGCAAATCAGACAACACCCCAACTGCACGCTTGGGGGCCGTTTCAAACGGTGACATCGCCAACCCAAAGCACAAAAGCGGGAACAACACCGCACTCCACAGGCCACAGAACAGGCGCTGGTTTGCAATCCGGGAGCAGAAGCCAGAACACAGAGCTTGCCGTGCTCGGCATCATATAGGTGTATGCCCGTGTGCACGCAGACCCTGGGTGACTGAGGTCCCCAAAGTTGTAGAGTGTCCCAGAGTTGAGGCACAGAGAAGCAGGACATGGTTGTCTGCTGGCGTCCTTACCTGCGGTCCCGGCAATCTGCAGCAGGGACACGGAGGGTGGGTACTCAACCAGGAGGGGTGGCCGGCACCACGGAGGGGACAGTCCCCTTCATGCACCATCAGCTGGCTTGAGCCCTCCCTTTCCAAGCCCAGTTCACCTTCTGTTTTGGTTTGTTTTGTTTTTAATTAAAGGTCTTATTTATTTATCTGACAGACAGAGATCACAAGCAGGCAGAGAGGCAGGCAGAGAGAGAGGAGGAAGCAGGCTCCCCGCTGAGCAGAGAGCCCGATGCGGGACTCGATCCCAGGACCCTGAGATCATGACCTGAGCTGAAGGCAGAGGCTTAATCCACTGAGTCACCCAGGCACCCCCACCTTCTGTTTTTTTTGTGTGTTTTTTTTTGTTTTGTTTTTTTCCTGCAGAAAAAGAAATATAGCACAATTTCCTACAGAGGTGCAATCCGCCGGAAGCCCCCTCCACCACCGATCCCTGGGTGTTTGCAAGGGTTTTTGTTGTTGTTTCTGTTTTATTTTCCGTAGAAAAGTACGACCCCCCAACAAACATCATGATCGCCCACAACACATCGCATCACATTATCCGGTGGGAGAACCCCGAGATGAGATACGAGCTTTCGACTCAAGTCTTGTATTATGAGCTGGACATCCAGAGACCGGTAAGAGCCCCCGACCTCGGCGAGGGAACTACAAACCGTGCTCGGTCCCGTCTGCTCATGCAGAGCTCAATCCCGGCTCACAGCTCCCGAGAGTTGTTCTCTGGGACCTCCTGTGCCCTATACCCTACACCGGTTGTTCATTCCTTTTTTTTTCACCATGAAATCCGCTTATTTTTATTTTTTTTTAAAACTAATCTCTATGCAAAATGTGGGACTCGAAGTTGGGATCCCAAGACCAAGGGTTGCACAGTCCTCTGCCTGAGCTAGCCTGGGAGCCCTGAAATAGCTTTCTTTTCTTTTCTTTTTTTTTTTTTTTTTTTTTTGAGTTACTTTAGGTTTGTAACAGAATTGAGGGGAAGGTCAAGGGGCATCCCCCACACCCCTCCTGTCCACACATGCACACTCTGCCCATCACCGTTCCCATTAGCTGCCTTTTCTAGAATATCAGAGTTGAGACCCTAACAGGATGCAGCCCCTTTCTCGGCCTTTTTGGAAACAAAACGTGAAAATGGGTTGGGAATGGGTGTCTCACGACAGGTGCATTGGGAGCTCCCCTGAATCTTCAACTTGCCCACCTTCTCCCGGACCCCTCAGCACAGCTGTGCCAAGGGAGATTCTGCAGCCTGAGACCTGGACATGTCCCCAAATCCTGGAAATTGGGGACTTCCCAGAGGACACCCAGCATCTCTGTTTCCCTGTGGCCTGGGGCCTCAACATGCACCCCCAGCCCAGAGCCAGGGGCAGAAGGCGACTCCGGGATTCACTCCCAAGCACCTCAGACCTCAGGGCCTTTGCACATAACTCACAGAGGCAGGTTCCGTGAGCACGAGGATGCTGTCATTATGTGTACAGCAATGGCACAGCTGGGTGTTCTGGGCACACAGTAGGTGCTCAATAAATGTTGCCGGCCCCATCCCACACCCTCATGGTCCTTGACATCACAGTTTCCACATACTTCAGGGCTCTGCAGGTGACCCCCAGGCCCCGCCCAGATGTGAGCCACTCAGTGGTGGGCTTCTTTTAAACCGGAAATGAGGTCGTGTCCCTTCTGTCCTTACAACCCTTGCGAGGTTGGGTGTGGGTCTTGGGTTGGAGTCGGAGTCCTGGAGGCAACCGGCCAGGAGTCTGTGGCTTCTGGTCCTGCCTGCCCACATCTTCCTCCCCGGGGCTCCTGTGAGTGACATCCCATGTGGGACCTCCCGTAAGTGACCTCTCACAGATGACCTTACACAGGGAACTATGCCCAGCTGACCTCACACTGGTTCCAGGTAGGTGATCTCCGGCAGGTGGTAACACAGGTGACCTCACACAGCTGTGCAGGCCAGAGCGTCCTGTGCGTGTGAGACCCCAGGTGGGCAGCGAGCTCCCCTCTGGCTTTCTGCCCAGAGCCTGGCAGGTGCATTCAGTCAGTGCTGGACGAGGCAGAGGGTCTCTGAGAGGGTCAGTCCTTACTAGACATTTGAACATCCAGTGATGCAGAAAAAGGTACTGTAGACTTTGTCTTCTCCTTCCCTGTTAATACCCTGGAGCAAACTCACCAGCCAGAGACAAATTCATAGTAAGGAAGTGTTGAGGAGGAAAAGCTGTTCCTCCACCCTCTTAGGTCCTGAACCTGAGGGCAGTAAATTAAATAAAGTGGGGAGGGCAGCAAAGGCATTCATATGCATATAAGAGCTCACAAAAGATGTGGCTCTTGAATAGTGCAAGTAAGGAGCTTACGACCTACCTAACCAGGGGACAGGGAGAGGGAAAAAAAAAAAAAAACTTCCAGAAGAGGGACAAATAGGTTTCTAGAAGAAAGAGGGTTTAAGAACAATAGTGATGATGCTTGTTGAAGCAGGTACCAGTGGTCTTGTTTGTCTTCTTCTGGGCGTGAAAGTCCCCTGGAGGTGGAATTTAGGACACATTCCCCGTCCATCCTGGAGGGGACGTCTCCCCAAAGGGGGAACTGATGGCATGCCTCATTCCCGGTTGGCAGATAAGGGAAGCTCTGAGAAGGGTTCTTCATACCAGTTCTGGGGGTCCAGGTGGGTTCCCACATTTGCATCTAATGCTGAAACCCCAGAGGCTAACAATCCTCCCTTTTGTTACAGGGCAGCGCTTCCAAGACAAACCCCGTAAGTGTCTCTTCTTTCTCTATGCCTCCTTTGCTTGAGTCCAAGCATCATCAAGCATCAGTGTTCACAAATCACCTCGGCGTGGGGTCCCCATTAGCCCCTTCGTGGCCCTCAGGCTGTTAGTCTCAGAGTGAGAAGCTGTGTTTTCTGGAAAGCCTCTGACTCAGCTCAAGTCACGGGTCATCGTCTACCCCGTGGACAGAGCAACGGTCTTCTTCCAGACGCAACGCCTCGAGCCTTTTCAGTTGAAAGTTCGTCGTGCATTGAACACCGTCCTGCAAAAACTCATGTCCGCCCAGATGCTCAGAACAGGGTCTGGTTTAGAAACAACGTCTTTGCAAATAAAAGGGAAGGATCTTAGATGAGGGTGGCCCTAAATCCAAGACAAGTGTCCTTGTAAGAGACAGAAGAGGAGACACAGACACAAAGGAGGAGCCACGGGAAGACAGAGGCAGAGATGGGCGGGATGTGGCCACCAGCCCAGGGACGCCGGGAGCCCCAGAAGCTGGAAGAGACAGGAAGGAGCCTCCCCTGGAGCCTCAGGAGGGAGCAAGGCCCTGTCCCACCTGAATCTCCGTGGGGCTTCTGGACTCCAGAGCTGGGGGAGGATAGTTGTCTGTGGTTTTGAGCTGTGGCGGATGTGGTCGTTGGTCCCTGTCGCCCCTGGGCACTCACACAGAGACCAGCATCCCCGTGCACACTCTCAAGGGCAGCAGGAACCCCCCACGTCTCAGAATCTGTCTCATCCTTCACCTGGGTTCCCGCAGGCATCACCTGCTCCCACGCTCCCATGGACCACACCGGCAGCGGCCGGGACAAGTGCAAGAGGGTTGGGTGCCGTCCGAAGGTGTCCCCGGAGGCCGGCCTTGGGGAGACAGGTGTCCTGTCTGGGCCCCACCGGCGACTCAGATGACATAGGAGACCTGGTGCACCACAGACATTGGACAAGCAACATGTACGGCTTCTCGCTGCCTCGGGGGCTCTCGTTGGGGACTGGGGGATCCCTGCTGTTGCCCTCAGCTTTTGTCTGCATGGGCTGGCCTGGAAGTTCCCTGAGTCCATGCTGGGGCCCGTCCAGTACCTGCCCCAGGGCTGTTGTGGCTGAGGGGGCGAGGAGCATGGGATCCTCAGGGTCCAAAAGGAGCCGCACAGCTGATGAAGGCAAGATAGTTCATTCATCACGGACGCGTGAGAAGAAACTGGGTTCTTCCAGGCAACAGAAACAGCGAAGAACATGTCCTGGGGTTTCCGGGGTGTGCAAACTTGGGTCACTGTCCATCTTCTAATCTACGCTACAAAGAAACACCAGGGCCCCTGGAGCAAGCAGCAGGCGAAGACTCTGTGCCTTCCACTCCACTCCAGCCCCAGGACGGAGCTGGACGACACAGGGATTTGCCGGGGGTCATGGCGGTGAGGAAACGCATCCCTGCCCCGTGGACCTGCAGGCTGGGCCTCCTTCTCCCCGACGACCGCCTAGTGTTCCGGTCAGTCTTACTCTGCCGGTCTCTCCAGACCGGCACATGCTCTGTGCGGTGGACGCAGAGGTGGTCGTCATGCAGAGGGACACGTGAGCCCTATCTCAGAACTGGCGGGAGGGGATGGCCGACCCCTGGAGCCCGGCCAGCGCTGTCGCATTGAGTCCAGCTGTGCCCCCAGAAAGCAGGAGCCAGGTGGAGTCGCATTGAGTCCAGCTGTGCCCCCAGAAAGCAGGAGCCAGGTGGGGGCCCTGTCCACGCACCCACCCTTGGCTGTCAGTGTGTAGATTTGCAGTAATCGCAGGTCAGGCCCTGAGGGTGTGGGGACTCTGCGCGAGCGGTGGGCGTAGCTCGGGGAGTCGTGCGTCACAGGCGTGGAGTCCACCTTCCCACGGGAGAGCCCCTTAGGGTCCCTGCTTGGGGCTAGAGAGATGCGCGGATGTCCTGGGCCTCAGGCACGGACCCCAACGCTCAGACTCCAGGGGACCCTCCCGCGTCACCAACGCTGGTCCCAAACAATGCCCTCTTCTCTTCAAGGTTTTGCAGAGGGGGCAAGATTCGAATGTGTACGTGGTGCCGCGTTCTGCCGTCAGGCCGGACACCACGCTCCGGCTGAGGGTGCGCTATGTGCATAACGAGCTGTGGAGCGAGTGGAGCCCGACGCTGCGTCTCGGTGAGCGCCCGACTCCCCGTGCGCCGCGGACGGATATTAGTCGGGGTCCCCCTGCGCGGCTCCTCTTCGGGGTCTTACCAGGACACCTGCCGTTGCGTCCAGGGCGAGCTCATCTGGGACCCCGCACTTCACCACTCCTGAGATGGTCCTGTTCCCATAAGGTCCCGTTGCCACATTTTGGGGTTAGGGCGCACGCATCTTTTCAGGGATGCTTTGAGCGCACAGGCGCCCCTCCCAGCGGAGGGGGCTCGGGGCAGGCCCTACTAGCTCTCTGCCGAAACACACCACCTTCAGTGTGTCCTGCTGCTGTGCGCCCCCTCCCGAGCTCCTGCGGTCACCCTAGGAGGGCGACCCCAAGAATGAACCACAGGGCACTAGCCCCTGTGAGCTACTGTTCCCTTAGCCCCGCTCAGGTTCTGGAAAGCCCCAGATGCCGGCCATGCCCCAACCCAGCAGTGTCCCCTTCCCCAGAAGGGTCAGCCAGGGCCCGGGGGGGCTCTGCCCGTCCCGCTGGGTGCCCCATCACCCCCCTCCTTTATGGGGTCAGTGAGGAGTATCCCAGAGCTTGTGGTTTGCACCGTGACTGCTCTCATCATGCGGTAGCGCTGGCGGCAGGAAACGGAAATGCAGCTCTGGCGGCGCTCTGGGGGCCTGGCGGGAGGGTGCGGGGGTGTCCCTCACCCGGCCTCTCAGCGTACTTCCTTGTAGGGGTGGCGGAAACCCCATTATACAGGAGTCTGTGGGGACATCCTTCGAGGAGTCCCACACATCCGTTCTGGGGAGCGCCAGGGCAGGAGCTCAAAGTATGCTCCAGCTGGATGCCGTCTCCCAGAGGACCCCCGGACGCAAGTGTGGGGCTCCTTCTTTCCAGAGAACAGGTTCACGGCTCTCCAGAAGCTGCACAGACCGCCCAGGTCACGTCAGGGTTCCCCAAGGAGAGCCTCCAGGGCAATAGAGAGCACGCCTGTGCCATCCTGGAGTTTCACAGTTACGCATTCATTCCTTTGGCTAGGTAGCACCGTGTTGAAAGTGAACGTCCATCAGAAGGAATGCGTTGCGTGGTACTGGTTGTGTCCTTGCGCAAATGTCTATGGTGGATGGTCTCTCAGGAGTAGGGCGTGGAAGAGACGGGTGGGGACCGCCGGGGTCGGGGGCGGCATGGGCACAGGACCGGAGGGAGGGTGCATACTCCCGCGCCGGCCTTCCACCGCCTCTAGAAGCCCTGCCTTCCTCGGCTGTAGCCCTGCCTCCCCAGCAACCCCCATCCTTAATCCTCCCATAACGGGGTTGAGGGTATGGGGCACGCGTGCGCGCAAAGCTGACCACCCACTCCCGCGCGCGCGCGCCCTCCTGACCCTCTCCCTCTGTCCCCCACCAGGCCTCCCGGAGGACTTCCCCGGTGCCCTGGTCGGGGTGCTGGTAGCGGCCTCGGCAGTGCCCGCGCTGGTCCTCGTGTGCTTCTGCAAATGGTGAGCCCCAGCCCTGGACCCAGGACCCTCGCCCCCGCCCTTCCCACCCCAATGCAGGACCCCAGAGCGCACGGGATGGCCAGGGGAGGGCGAATGCAGAGTCCAGGCTCGGATGGCAGGTTGCTGAGGGCTGGCGAGGAAGGCGGAGTCACTGTCCATGGGGCGTCTCCCGCTGCGCCAGCCACGCTGTCCGGGGCCACAGGGCCACAGCGCGAGGTCGGTCCGGTCGGTACAAACCGGGTCTGGCCGCTGCCGTGCGCGCGGGGTTTCTGTAGGAGGGGTTAGGGGGCCGGGGCTGCAGGGTGCACGCCGGGCTCGCTGGTTCCTTCACGGTATCCCCCTCCTCGGCAGGTACAGTCTGTTCCCCCGCATCCCGCAGGTGAAGAAGGAACTCACCGGGACCCTGTTCTCCCCGGAGGTAGGTGCGGCGGTTCCCGGTTCCCAGTCTGGAGGCCCGGGCTGCTCCGAGGGGTGCCGCGGGGTTGGGCACGAGTCTCCTGCGCTCCCCAACGCGCTGGTGTGCAATTCCGAGGGAGGCGAGAGGCATGAGGGTCCAGCTGCCTTCAGCACAAAGTCCATCCTCTTGGGAAGGGAACCTCAACCACAAAAGCCACAACTTGGGGCTTAAGACAGAAGCCGCCCCTGGAGCAGGGGACGTGGGGTGACCCTGTTTCCCTGCGGGAAATGCCAGGCCGGTGCTCAGGCACGGGGAGTGCTGGTCTCTCTCTCCACAGTCAGACAGCCTCATCAGGAGACCCCGAACCTATTACATGGGTACAGATCCTATTTGCACATACAGCTATCTCTCGCCATTCTGGATGGATGTGGGATCTGGGGGGCCACCACTCAACCCCTGACCATGGTTCCCTGGGGTTGCCGCTGGCTCTCAGGTGAGGGACCTTCCCCAGGATGGCACCGCCGCCCCTTCTGACTCTCCTTGAGCGTCAGCCTCACATGCTGCCGGATGGTGAGCCGAGGGACGCCCCCAGCACAGGGGCTCTAGTTCCGGCTGGAGGCTGTTTCGTTGGGAAGCCCACCCCTTGGGGCTCCCCCTGGGGCTTCCACGAGGCCTGGGTGCCTTCCCGGCGGGGTTGAGGGTTCATGGAAAAAATTGGGGTGAGGTCGTGGCTTTTGCAGGGGGCTTTGCCGTGGGTCTCAACGTTCCAGTGGGAAGGCCTAGTTGAGTTAGGGGACCAGCCCGACTTCTCGGGGTCCTGTCCACAGCCCACACTATGGCTGGCACAGGTGGTCCTCAGACTCTTTGCAGGACCCCGTCCTTTAACACATGGTCCAGGAAATGGTGCTCTTCTGAGAGCCCAGAGCGGCTGGCAGGGGGCTGTCAGGATTCCTATTTCATAGTCGGCACAAAGGCCCCCCCCCATAAGGTCTGGGCTAGAAACAGGCTCAGGCTCAGGCTGGCTGGGATCACCCCCTCTTATACTGGGGGGGCCTCCCTGAGTTCTGAAGCAGTCATTCAACGGCCACCACCGTCCAGGCTGGAAGGAGCCGCGTCCTCCAAGGGGGACTCTGACGCCCCCTCTGTTGGTCCCCTGAGCCTTTGCACCTCCCAGAGGAGACCCCGTCCCCATGATGGGTCCCCTCCCCAGTCCCAGAGAGCATGCGTCCACGTTCTGCCTGTGGATTTGCCTGTCCTGGACATTTTGGACCTGGGGGTCCCATGATACGGGTTCTGGCCTGTCTGTCCTCACCCAGAGCATCGCCCATTGTTCTTTCAGGGTCCGTCCATGGCGCAGCAGGTGGCAGAGCTCTGCTCCGTTCGTGGCTTAGTGACCTTCCCCCACATGCACTGGAGGGAGAAGGTGTCCACCCTTCGGCCACAGGGAACCATGCAGCTCTGCACGGGCACTTTCTGGGCGGCACCACGAGGGTCTCGCACGTGGGTGCCCTCAACGCTGCCCGACTTCTGTCTCCCAGGTGTCCTGGGACGAGGGCCACCGGCCGCCGAACTCCCGGGAGCCCGAAGACATCCTCATCGTGGAGGACATGTCGTGACCTGCGTGGCTTCAGCCTCTCCCCGCGTCCCCCGCCTCCCCGGAAAATGTCACGCAGGAGCGCTGCACGCTTACGTCTGGGGACGATGTCTCCCCCGACCCCCCCCACTGCCACCCAAAACCCAGGCTTTCTGGCTTCATGCTGGCGTCCACACCGGGGCTGCTGTAGGCATCTGACGGGCGTTTCCTTCCTGGTTTCTGTATTTCTGACTCCGGGGGAAATAAAATAGTTCTACGGTGAGACACGAGTGGGCACATTTGGGGGGATAAAGTCGTGTGTCCGAAATAGGTTTTGAGGGAAGAAGTCGGTGTCCTGGCCAGGCTGCTCTGATTCTGCAAACGGCCGGGAACGAGCAGGTATTTCTCCCTACACTGTGGGGTTTGGTATGAATCCCGGCGCTGGTGAATAAAGGTTCATCCCAAGGCTCCCCGTGCTTAAACAGGCTCTGCACAGCCCGGCCGTCTACACAGGTCGCCTGGGTCGAGGGTACGAGGTCGTTTGGGGAAGCGGGAAGTGAAACCGAAAGTGAGGCAGGTGGGCATCCTCGGAATACAGGACTCCTGCCGGGCGGGCTCCAAGGCACGGACGGGCTGTGGTTCTCCGTGGGACAGACGCCCATGGCACCACGTTGCATGTAGGGGGGGGTCCGTCTCCAGAGACGTGGGGAGACCTGACCCAGCCGCCCAGAGAAGCAGGGGTCTCTGTCCTCGAGTCACGGACGGACGCCTGAGGTTCTGCCCTATCGGGGGGCTTTGCTCAGGTCTTGCGAGGGGCACGTGGCCGGGCCGGGGGGAGAGTGGCTGATGCTGGACATGCCCCCTCGGGCCCGTCTCTGTTAGGGGTCGGGCTCAGGAGGAGCTGCACCTGCAGGGGAGGGTTCAGCGTCCTGTGGACACTCGGGTCTCCCAGCAGCTGCCTGGAAGCCTCCCATCGAGCTTCCTCACACCCCTCCTGGCGGCTACACTGGCTGCCTGCACGGTCGAGCCCCGCTGCCCCCAAGGGATCCAGCCTCCGACCCCCAGGCCGCCTCGGACCCAGGGGGGCACTTGCAGAGGACTTGACTGTCTAGACAGGGACCCCGACCGCCACACAGCCTCCGCGACATGTTGCGACAACCCCAGGAACATGGACTCGGCTGCTAAACAATTAAAATAAAATAAAAAACCAAGCAGGCTGGGGGGCCAGTGTTCGCATGATGGCGGCCGGACTGGGATTCCAGCAGTGGCCGCGGACGGACCCCGGAGCTCCCAGGGCCGGTTTCTGAGGCGGCGGCTGCCTCGGGACGGCCCCGCAGCATCTCAGCCGTTAACAGAACGTCTCCAGCGACGCCTTCCGGGCGCTGGGCAGACGCGTTGCCCGTTTGGGAACTCTGCGGAGTGGGGACGTGGAAACGCGTGTCCGCAGTTATGGGAACGCAGTCGGCGGGGAAGGAATGGGGAAACACGGCCTCCGGATGGCCCCCTCGAGGGGCAGACGCCAGGCAGCCAGGACTCGGGATGAGGGACCTGGAGGTGGCTCTTCCCGTCACCTTTGAGCTCGGGGCTCACGGGCGCAGAGGAGGGGGAAGGCGCTTGGTGAGCTTAGCCCAGCGTCCCTCTGTCGCCGTTCTGCATGACCATATACCAAACATCGGGCTTCGGCGGCGACCATTTCAGGAGGAAAGTGCTGTTCCGGGCCTTGTGTGCTGGTTCGAGGACGAGAGAAGCCCACGGACACCGGGTAGGGAGATGCTCACCGTGTTTACACACGACAGCCGGATCCACTCACAGTCTACACTGTGGGGCATCTGGGGGACTCCATTGGGGAAGCGTCTGCCTTCGGCTCAGGTCGTGATCCCCGGGTCCCGGGATCGAGTCCCGCATCGGGCTCTCGGCTCAGCCGGGAGCCTGCTTCCCCCTCTGCCTCTCCCCCTCCCCCTGCTCATGCTCTCTCTGTCTCTCTCCTGCAAGTAACTAAATAAAAACCTTAAAAAAAGAAAAAAAAAAGTCTGCACCGTGAAGAAACGTGTTTCACAAGAGGCAATGATGCCTGATAACGAGGAAATGGTTGAAAAACCTCCATGGTATGTGTCGGGGCTTAAATACACAGAAGAGGAGTCGGCGTCTTTCGAAACACCGAGAAAGAAGACCGAGTCCTTCCGGCAGAGGAAGCGCCCGCTTGCTATCGGCTGCCACCGCCGTCCCCACGGCCGGCTGCCGCGGCGGCCGAGATACCCGTGGGGCCACGTCAAGGAGCCGCTCCGTCAAGGTGTCCGGCGCGATAAGCAGAGGGTGCCCCGAGATTACGCAAAGGACCCTGCAACCAGGGGGGCACGGCAGGCGTGGGAGCCAAGGAGAGAAGTTTCCGTCGAAAACACCTGCTCTGCTTCCGCCGATGACCGCGACCCTCCACCCGGGAGCCTCGGGTTTGGTGCACGGATTTAAGTTAAAATCTGGAACCTGGGAATCCAGCCTTCGTTGGGCCGGGCGCCCGCGGGTTCTGGAGTGGACGGGTCATTTGCGTACGCCTCTGTGGGTTTGGGACCCCATGGGGTGGCCAGGGAAGGCTTCCTGGAACTCAGGGCCAGAGTGAGGAGCCAGGGGTGACTGTTTAGGGTCGAGAGAAGAATAAGGAAGAACATTATTATGATGGCATCTTAAAGCCACGGGGTTCATCTTCCCCCGGCTCCGGACACCAGAGTCTGACATCCCGGCGGGGCAGGGCTGCTGAGATCCAGGCGGGGCAGGTCTGGGCTCCCTCCTAAGTCTCCAGAGGACAGTCCTTCTTGTGTCTTCCAGCTTCTGGGGCTCCCAGCGTCCCTGGGCTGGTGGCCACGTCCCGCCCAACTCTGCCTCTGTCCTCACGTGGCTTCTCCTCTGTGTCTGTGTGTCCTCTTCTGTCTCTTACAAGGACACCCGTTATTGGATTCAGGGCCACCGTGATCCAAGACAAGCTCACATCAGGTCCTTTCTCATATCTGCAAAGACCCTATTTCCAAACAAGGCCCCTTCACAGCGTCCAACGGGCGTACGTTGGGGGAGGCACCATTCGACCCAGCACGGTGACGGAAACTGCTTATTTTTGGGGGCGCCTGGGTGGACAGTCAGCTAAGCTTCCGCCTCTTGATTCTGGCTCAGGTCATGATCGAAGGTGGTGTGATCGAGCCTCGTATCTCACACCGGGGGCCTGGAACCTGCTTGAGATTCTCTCTCTCCCTCTGCCCCACAATGTGTAAGACAAAAATACAGTTAAATGACAAGAAAACAGAGTTTCTTTGGCTTGGTGAGCCAATTGCAGAAGAAACTGCGGACGATTGGAGAAGACATTTGCGTCTCCTCGGGACCGTGTGCTGGTGGAGGGGACACCTACGGCCTCTGGAGGAGAACCAGCCTCTGCACGGAGCAGAGGGCAAGCCTCCAGGACGTGGGTAAGGGTGTCCCAGAGCAGCTGCCCGGACACCTCAGAGCAAGGAGCACCTGCCCCTCCGGGGTAAGGGGCAGAGCGTCTCACGGTTGTTTTTAGGTAGGAAGGTGCACCCGCGGAGCCTCTTATCTTGCGGAAACCCCCTCGATGAGGACTGGGCTCCTGCAGCCGGACCCACCGGGTCCCAGGGCAAGGCCAACGTCAAAGCAGAAAGTGGCCCTGAAGCTCCCCACGGACGCCCAGGGGTCCTCGCGGCGGGGTGTCTGCGTGACTCACAGCTGACAAGGTGTCTCCGGTGAACGTTTTGCCGCTGCTCCCGCCCTGGGCTCTTGGAGCAGCGGGACTGGGGGTTCTTCCCCAGACCCCAGCACCGGGCGCCTCCATGCTGGGTCCCGGGTCCTGCTGCAGCTCCGAGGCACCAGGACCACCTGCTTCTCTCTGAGCGGCCGACCGTGACCCACGTGAGCACATGGAAGGGTGCTTCGCGGGGGTGGGGCAGCCAGGAGTCCACGACCTCCCCCTCCCCCAGGCCGAGGCCCCCCTCCCTAAGAAGCCCTCACGGTGCCCCCTTACATCCGGAATCGGGCTTCACAATGGCCCTGCCCAGACCAGACAGCCGACCTCCCACATAACGGGAGTTCTTAGTTCGGAGGTAGGCGGTGCAGACGAAGGAGGCATTGTCTTCCCCTCATGGCAGGGAAGACGGGGTAAAATTCTCCTGCTCCCTCCAAGAATGAGGCTCCGGAAACGCTTCTGAGCACCAGGGGCGGCTGCTGTGTCTGTAACCGCGTCCGTGTGAACAGGGGCTGGGGTTGCCTGAGAAGGGCTCACCTCCCGCCCCCCGGACGGAGCAAGTGAACTCACAACAGGCCATGCACCTGCACTACGGGGGACACTCCCACGATCCTACTCCTTCCAGCTCCCCCGCCGCACTGGGAGCACGGGCCGGGCCCCCAGCACCGCCCGGACGGGAAGACAAAGAGCCTCTCCGCCTCAATAAGCGCGTCGGCAATACTCACGGGCGTGAATACACCAGTCCATGCGTGTGAATTCGTAACATTCTTAAGAAATTAAAATAAAATGCTAACGTTTATCGATGAATGAGTAGACATCGATCCATCTCCACATTAATGTGTCCATATCATATGGTAATAATGTACTACATGTCATACAGGGTTGACGTGAGCGAGAATACAGTTTAACATAATGCAATAATATATAATGTAACAATACCACCTAATGATATACAATGTAATACATTGATCATATAGAATAATACACTGTAATGCCATGCAATGCAACATAATGTAACATAATATCGGCGCACCTGCCACCTGCATGGGCCCCCCAGAGGCCCCCATCGGCCCCTCCGTAAGGACCTGTGCGTCGTGCTGGGTAGAGGGACGACTCTGAGCTCCCGCGTGCAGGGGCTCCGTGCACAGGTGCGTCGTGCTGGGGCAGAGGCTCTACTCCGGGCTCCTGGGTGCCTCTCGCTGGGTGGAGAAGGTCTATTCTGGGTCTGCCTCAGCAGGCGTCGGTACCTCCCGCCTCACCCAGTTTCCCTTCCCGCTTCCCGTCTTCTGTTCCTCTCTTCCCCCAGGTGCAGACCCTGCCCTTGGAGGGGTGCCGTCTGTGCTCACGATGGAAGCTCTCCCGAACCCCACCCCGCACCCCCAATGCTTGCTTTGGTCCTGCTTTTCGACTTCTTGAAATCTGGAAGTTTTTTGTTGTCTGGCCATATGCCCGCCCAGAGGGGGACAGGCGAGGGGTTTGGGATGCTTAGAGCAAGCAGGTGGTGCAGAAGCCGGAGGAAAGAGGTCTTGCATTCACGTGGACAGATGCCTTCCCGGCTGGTTTCTGGAAGGGACCACCGTCCTCAACCCCGCCAGGATCCCCGGTCCAGGGGACCCTAAATGTGCAGTGTTGTTCCAGGTTAGGGCGGCCGGTTCCAGGTTAGCCTGGCCGCCGGCCTTGGGGAGGGCAGGAGGGAGGGAGAAACATACCGAGAAATGGACCCAAAGCCCTGCTCCGGTGGTGGGAGGTGACATCTGGTCCCTGCGGAGGGATCTGAGTCCATCCCTGGTTGTGGCCACAGCACACCGATCAGAGTCCTGGTCCACAAGGAGGTCAGGGCCTTGTGACCCAGGGTGCAACTCCTGATGTCGGCTTTGCCTCTTTAATAACCCTGGGCAGCGTCCCACTCCTGCCCACGGAGAACGCTTCTTCCCACAACACTCTCAGGTCCCCACGGACGAGGACGTTCCCCCATCCCAGCCCTGTGTTTCTCTGGCCGCTCTCCGCCGCTGGCCCTGGGCCTCTCTGCCCCTCCTCTCCGTGCCCTAGACATCTGCCCAGCACATGCCGTGGGGGGCATCCTTGGGAGCTAGCTTGAGATGCCCCTGCCCAGGCCTCTGCATTTTTTAAAATATACATCTATATGATTTTTTTATTTGACGAGAGAGAGAGAAACAGAGAGAGCACAAGCAGGGGGAGCAGCAGGCAGAGGGAAAAGCAAAGCAGGTTCCTCGTGGAGTAAAGAGCCTGATGGGGGACTCGATCCCAGGACCTTGTGATCATGACCTGAGCCGAAGGCAGATGCTTACTGGACCGAGCCTCGCAGGTGCCGCTGCAGACCGGTGCATCTTAGCTCCATGCCCAGGACATCCGGGTGCACGCGGCCTTGGAAAGGGGTCCACCCTGGGGCTCCGCGGGCTGACGGTGGCCGTCCTCTCCTCTGCGTCTCTTCTGCGTCCTGTCAGCACACCGGTCATTGCATTTAGGTCCCCCCCCCCCCGATCCAGGATGAGCTGCTGTCACATCCTTCATTTCCTGAGACCTACAGAGACCCTCTACCCACGTCAAGTCGACGTCAGGGATCAGAGTGGGGTCGCGCCCGCCCCAGCTCCCTTATCAAGGAATCCTGCGCCGCGAGGGAGCTGGGTTGTCACAGGTGTGAATGGGGTGACGCCAAGGGGTCAGTCCCTGTGTCTGAGTGGGGTCCTTCCAGCAGGGGCTGAGCCCAGGTCCGCGGCAGCGGGAGACGAAGCAGGAGGCCCCTTGCCCGCCCCCCCGGAGGGCTGCGTTTGACCCTGGGCAGCATCCTCCGTGGGGACCCACAGTCCTCACCAGGGTCTGTGCCCCGAGGGCACAGAGGAGAGCGTGTCCCTGGGGCCTGGGATGAAGGCGGCGGAGACGCCCTCCACCCGGCCCACACGGCGTATCAGCAACGGTGCCAGGAAGTTGCCCAAGCCCGCCCTGGACGAGGAGCCGCAATCAGGGCTCTAACAAAGAGGAACACGCGAGAAATGACAACGGGAAAAGAGCAATTTTAAAAGAAAAGGGAGTTGTTCCAGGGAAAGTACAGGGTGGCTGACCCCGGATTCCAGGGAAGACGCGCAGGCAGATACGGGGGACGGGGTTCTCGCCTGGGTCGCTGACCTCTCCCTCCCGCCCCCCCCCCCAGCCTCATTGGTCTGGGTCGTAGGGGCGGAGCCCCTGGCCGTGCCCATAAAAATCCTGAGAAGGGAGCGGCAGCTTTGGTTTCTCTTTGGGGACACTTCCCGGAGCACAGCTGGGAACAGGACTCGGAGAGAGGACTCTGGGGTCCGGATCCCTCCAAGAGCTAGGTGCCTCTCCCAGGTGGGACCTTCATCGACACCCAGGTAAGACCCCCGGCCCCCGGGAGGGACAAGGGGCATTGGAGTGGGGCTCGTTCCTGGCGCGGTGCATCTGCCTTGGGCACGGCACCTGAACCCGGAGGGTTTAGGGCATGTGAAGGATGCTGGGGACGGCTCCAGGAGCCCACAGGGACTGTGAGGCCGGGCTCGCACGCCGACGGGCTGGACGGGCTGAGCGGCAGACGACAGAATATGAGAGTGACCTTCTATCATGCTGTCCCCACTTTTTTTTTGTTTGTTTGTTTTGTTTTGTTTTGTTTTGTTTTGGAAAACTGTAAGCGCCCACATGAGGCTGCCGTGCCGAGTCTTGCCGAGAAGCTCGGGTCCGAGGTGAGCACAGCGGCTGGTTCCTCACGTCCGGCGAGGCCTGGCGGGGAGCTGCTGGGGGCTCGGACGGACCATGAAGCACCAACCCCCTGGAGGTGCCTGATGCCCACGGGCAGGATGTGCACAACACGTGGTCCGGGCACGCAGGGGAATAGGACTCAGCCCCGTAAAGGAGCTCGAGGGACACGATGCGCGGGGACAGAAGCAGACACACGAGGGCTCATCGTGCGTGATCCTATTTCCGGGAAAAAAATGGGCACAGCGGGGAAATGCATGGACGGAGCGTGGGTTCGGGGCTGCCCGGTGGCGGGGAGGGGTCGGGGAGTGAGAGCTCATGCTGATCGGGTTTCCTTTCGCTGGATGGAACGTTCTGGAGCCAGAGAGCGGTGGAGAATGTCCTAGATGGTCCCTGAGTTACGTTTTATTTTATTTTAAGATTCTATTTCTTTATCTGAGAGAGGCACAGAGCGAGTTCGATCAGGGCCGGGGGGAGCGGGAGAAGCAGGCTCTCGGCGGAGCCGGGAGCCCAATGCGGGGCTCGATCCCAGGACCCCGGGATCGTGACCTGAATCAAAAGCAGACGCCCAACCGACTGAGCCACCCAGGTGCCCCTCAGTTATGGTTTTAAGAATTAATTTTTTTAAAGATTTTATTACTTAAATTCTCAGAGAGAGACAGAGCACAAGGGGGGCTAGAGCAGAGGGAGAAGCAGGTTCCCCGCTGAGCATGGAGTGACTTTGATGGAACGTGCATTTCGTCTCCACACAGAATTAAGGAACCGATACATTATATGTTTATAAAAGATAAAATAAAATAATGCAGATGCCTGAGCGTCTCCCCAGGACCCCGTCTGGGCAGGTCCTGCCGGGACCAAGGTCTTAGAGGGGATGCCGCCCGGCAGGACGCACGCCTCGCCTCCTCCTCTGGGCCAGCTGTGGGCTCCAGCCGCAGGGGCCTCCAGACCCCCGGACATTGGCGTCCACGTTGGCGCCTACCGCGTCCGACCCCTGCAGTCCCATTATCTCCTGTCCTCAGGAACTAGCGGCGAGCCCCAGTCCGCTCTGTTTAACACGCGGATCCTTTTCCCACCATGGATTTCCCACTCTGACCTCTGGGGTGCACGGTGTATGGTGAATACGGGTTGGGGGGGCCCCCAGCAAAGCTTGAGCCTCCCGCATCCCTGTCCTCCCCGGCGTCCTGCATTAGGACGAGGAGACACCTGTCCCCGGGTCCTGTCCTGGATCTTTGCATCCCCTTGTCCTGAGGAAGGCGTCTGTCTCTCGGGCGTGTTCCCCGATGCTGGCAAGAGCCACGTTCACTGTCCGATTGTGCAAAAGTGCACATTGGCTGGAAATCGCTCTTGGCCCTGTTGTCCAGACGGGAAATCCGCTTGGAGCCCTAAGGCTTAAGCAGGGGAGCAGGAGAGACCCCCGGTGGGGTCCTCATTGTGGGGGCTCCGTGCTGGGGGCTGTGAATGCCCAGGACAAGACGGGGGAAATCTGAGGTCCCACTCCTCAGTCCCGGCTGAGATTTCCCAAACGGGATGGTGCGAAGGGGACACGTTTTGTGGACAGTTCTGAGGGGCACAGAGTGCTGGCTGCAGACCACGAATGGTGTTTGTCAGTGGTGACACGGAGGGGAGGAGGAGGGCCCGTTAGGACACCGAGTTGCTGACGGTCCCGGTGGGGGAAGGAGGCTGGCCATGCCGGCGAGGGTCCTGGAGAACCAGCCTGAGACGGGGCTTCCCGGAGACCCTGAGAAGGTCCTGGCTGGGGCGCTGGGACCATGCAGGGCTCAGTTACCGTAACTCTGCCCGTTCAGGAAATTCGATGTGTCTCGGCTTCGTCGTTTTAATTATACTTCCTTCCCACGCTTGCTCATGGCAGCGTTTCCCGGCACCGTGCGTGGCGTGTGCTTTCCTGACTTCTGCCTCCGGCTGGAGCCCAGGGCACGCTCCGACCCGAGGACACACGGGGACGCCCACACACGCACACAGACGCGGGACATGCATAGGACACCCATGGACACGCAGACGTGCACGCGCACACTCACACCTGTGTGCCGCGGGGAACCTGCGCTCTCACACACGTGCGTGCAGAAGCACCGACGTGTGCACGAACGCACGCGCTTGCGCACACCCAGACCCTAACCCTCCTCCGTCCCCCACGCTAAGCGTCCCTTCTTTCCTAGCGCGCGGCCCGACGTGGGAGCTGCCTCGCTATGGCCTTGCTGTGGCTCGCCGTGCTTCTGACGTCTGCATCCGGCCTGCCGCAGTCGCAGGAAGGTAGGACCGAACCCCTGTTGCGTTCTGAGGCTGCGTCCGGCGTTCTGCTGTTCCCGTGACACTCGACGTCCAGATCGTTACGGACCCAGCAGCAGCGGGGAGCGGGGATCCGGAGACCGCCCCTGTGTCCCCCAGCCCGATGCTGCCCACGGGATCCTTTGGGAACCTGGTCACGGCGCAACCTCACGGCTAGGACGCGGGGTCGGGGAGGGCCGGGGTGCTGAATGTAAGGACCCATCACCTACTTGGGTTCTGAGTCATTTCTCCAGGGAGAAACTGCGTTGACCTGTACGTCCCTTTCCTGGGTAGGGTCGTGGGCAAGGTGATGGTTATGGGCTGACTTGGGTCCTCACTAAACTCCTCTCTGGAAGCCCTCGCACCCAGACCCTATAAATAAGACTGTGTTTGGAGACAGAGTTTGCTGAGATGAACCCATCCGGGTTGGCTCCTAACGCAGCAGCACTGGCGTCCTTCTAGGGAGGGGACGTGTGGCCACGGATGTGAGCCCACGGGGAAGGCCACGAGCGGCGAGTGTGGTCTCTTTGCCCTCCGTGTGGCTCATACGATTTTGCGTCACAACGGTGGGGAATGAGATCCCGTAGGAACCAGAATCAATGAGAGGAGAAGAGGCTGATGACGATCCCCGAGCCTTCTGTGTCCGCTTCTGTCACCGTCCGGTCAGCCTCAGGGGACAGGGGCGGCCGATGGGCGTGCCGCAGGGAGTGTCCTGGGGAACCCGTCGCCTGCTAGAGATGCCCATGCCTTGGACTCTGGTACGGGGCACGGCGCGTTAACGGAGCCCGGGTGCGGCCCCGAGTGCCACGAGGAAGACGGGGCTGGTAATGTCTCTGCCGGCGCGTCTGCACGGAAGCCACTCGCCGTCAGGAATTTTCCGAGGCGTCCGCGGACCCCCAAGAGGGCCCTCTGCGTGTTTTCCACGTCGGGGTCCCATGGCACAGGGTCGTGGGGCGAAGACCAGGCATGACGGGTCCCGTGGGAGCGCCGGAGCCTACCCACCTGGGGTTGCATCAGTCCGATGTCAGCTGCGGTGACACCCACGGGATTTCACAACCCGCTAGATGTTGATTCCTTCCTCAAAGAGGGGCGGGATTCAGATGTTTTTGTGGGGGAGGGAGAAGGAGGTTTTGGTCTCCGGAAGGCTGCTGTTTGAGTCTGCGTGGACAGACAGAACAAAATACCGTCAAATACCGTCACCTGGGGGGCTCAGTCTATCTCTCCCAGCTCTGGAGACCAGACCTCTGAGATCCGGGGGGACAAGGATGCTGTTCCACGAGGGGCAGGACCGCTGAGATCCAGGCGGGGCAGGAATGCTGAGATCCAGGCGGGGCAGGACCTCTGAGATCCAGGCGGGGCAGGACCTCTGAGATCCAGGTGGGGCAGGACCGCTGAGATCCAGGCGGGGCAGGGCCGTGCTCCCTCCTGAGGCTCCAGGAGAAGGTCCTTCCTGCCTCCTCCAACTTCTGGGCTCCAGGCGTCCCTGGGCTCATGGCTACGTCCCTTCCATCTCTGCCTCTGTCCTCACCTGTAGCCTTTTCTGTGTCTATTCGTGTCCAAATGTCCTCTCCTAATAAAGACACCAGCCATTGTGTGTGGTTCGGGTCCACACCATTCAAGGGTGACCCCATCTCAATTAACATCTGCCGTGACCTCATTTCCAGGTCCCATTGTGAGGTCCTGGGCGTTGGGACTCCAGCATGAATTTTGATGGGACACTGTGGGGTTCATGACAGGTGGGTCTACCCCCAAATATTGATCCCGAGATCCAGGGTCCTTCGGCTCCCCTAGGAGCATTTATGGGTGAGAAATGGAAGTACCGCCACGCACCGTGTTGAATTCCATGGACTAGGACCCAGTCATGTGGCCACACACACCCCCGTCCAGGGGACTGGGCGATGGCGGGATGTCAGGAAAGGGAAGGTGCCTCGTCCACTTCAGCCTGCCACCCCCAGGTCTGAGCACGATCTGGGCTCTTCTCCCACTCTCCGCCTTTGGTTTGCCCGTCTCGGCCGGGGACAAAGGCTGCCGCCGCCTTTGTGGTCACTTCAGGCCTGAGGGTGCTCTAGGATGGCTGAGCACAGGTTGGAAGTGAGCGGCTTTCTAGGAACAGAAGTCTCCTAGAAGGAGGCAGCTGACGCAATCCGAAATGTTCACATCTTCCCTCGTAGGGGACACGCCCCCTAAGACTCCAGCGTTGGCCACACTCCATTAAGAGGGGCCGTTGGTGCAGCACCCGGTGGAATAGAAGTGTTGAAACCAGACGCCTTGTCTTGTTCTGGTCTCAAGGAGAAGTGGTTAGTCTTTCACCATTGAGTCTGAATTAGTGCAACGATTTTCATAGGTTTATCGGGGTAAGAAAAATCTCTTCCTTTCTTGGTTTATTCAGATTTTTTAAAAATTCCAAATGGGTGCAAGTTGGTCAGTTTCTGTGGAGATCATTAGTTTCTTGTTAATGGGGGTGAGTTACATCGACGGTTAAAGAAAACTTGCATTCCCAGAGTAAACCTCTTGGGTCATGAGATATTACCAGGTTTATGTGTATTCCTGGATTTTGTTAACTAATATTTCCTGCAGGGATTTTGTGTCTGTGTTTATAAGGGATGTTGGCCTCGAGTTTACTTTTAATATGTTTGATTTTGATATTGGGATAACGCTGGCCTCCTAAAGGGAATCAGGAAATATTTCCTGTCGCCCCTACGCCCCGCATTCTTTTTTGAACTTTTGTGCCCATGATACTATTTCTTCCTTCAATATCGGATCATTTATATATATTATTAGTTATAAAAAATAAGATATGATAAAATATGTTAACATTAGTATTTCCTAGTTCATCTTTCATATCTGCTTTCGTGATATTTAATGTTGGGTTGGCAGAACTGAGTGTAGATTTTGAGGCCTAAGAATCTGTTAAGAGAGGGACGTCTGGGTGGCTCAGTCAGTTAAGCATCTGCCTTCAGCTCAGGTGCTGGGATCGAGTCCCACATCGGGCTCCCTGCTCAGTGCGGAGCCTGCTTCTCCCTCTGTCTCTGCTGCTCCCCCTGCTTGAGCTCTCGCTCTCTCTCCGGCAAATAAATGAATATAATCTTTAAAAAAAGAATTTATTAAGAGGATGTCCGTAAATTATTGAACAGTACATCTAAAAGCAATGATGTACTACATGTTGGTTAATTGAATTTAAATTTAAAAAATCGATTAAGAATTACATGTTCAATGTATAAGAAATTCGCCTCAATGAATTTTTTTGTTGTTGTTATTACCGTAAAGGAATACATTGTCCTTATATGGTAGAAGAAAATAATGGCAGAAACCAAGGTGCTGATACGGTTTGGTCTTGCTTATGAAACTAAGGCTGTTGACCTTGATAAGTAATCACGATTCTGACAGCTTATCAACTCGGTGAACGTTTATTAAAGTCACATCCTGTAAGTCCTTGAAAAGGGTCACAGATAAAATCTCACCAAGTGTCCGTTGTAGCTTTACAGACGGGTGTTATTGGAAAACGTGACTCGGTAGCACCTTGTACCTGGGCAAGTCTTGGATGAGATATGCTGAGCCCTGTGGTCTGCCGCTGGAGACCCCCTTACCCAGCAACTTGTAGCGGGAATGCGTGAGCTTTGATTCCGTCTCAAAACAGAACCTGATGTACTCAGGGAGCTTCTTCCAGTAATGTCAGACCTGCTCCAACAGCCTATGAGCCGTGAAAGGCCATGCATATTATTCTAATGACCATGCCTTGTATTTTCTTGTATTTTCAAAATAAAGCAAAAAAAAAAAAAAAAAAAGCAAGTTTGATGGCCCATTGACAACCATTCCCAGAAACCCAGACCTTGAGAGTCGTATGCAAGCCAGATCTGTTCTCAGCTTCTCCATCAAGGGGACGGCAGGCTAAGGAGAGGAACAGGGCGCTGTTGACGGAAGGTTTCTTCCAGCTCTCGGCAATTCCTCACGCGTGTACAATTCTGCTTCCCGAGGTCGTCGGTGAACTCGGTGGGAAGAAGAAGTCCCCATGGTGATAAGGTTCAAGCTTCTGCAGTACTTTTAACTCTGACCTCTACCCATTTCAGATCACTATTCACCGATTAAGAACCTAAGGATAGAGCCTGTGGAAAGGAGATTGACCTGGGACCTCCATGGAAATGTTTCTGAAATTATGTGCTTCATAAATTCAAAATTTATCACGAAGGTAAGCCATCTTCTCTGGACTTGGCATAGTCAAGGTTTTCCTGACATTCGGGGACTTAAGAGCCAGCAGAGCCCAAAGGCCAAGACGAGTTCTGGCATCACAGAAGCGGGAATTCTACTCTGGGGTTGGCTGTGGAAGGTGGAGTTAAAGACTACTGCAGACACCACAGCTCAGGGTTCACCTTCTGCACGATGTCCAAGATGGTGCCCCTGGAGAACCTTGGTGAGAACATGTCCTCAGGGATCTGGGTGAAGAGCCAAGCCCAGCTGAAAATGAGCGCTTGCTTTCCCACCATCGCCCGCCCCTCACCCAAATCCTATACTGTGTCATCTTCCGAGCTTGAGAGGTCTTGAGAACTGTGACAGATCCCATGGGTGGGCCTTGATGAGAATATAACATGTTCTCAGCTCAGAGTGTCTCATGAGGAAGAGGCACCTGTCAACTTCCTTGACAATAAATTTGGTGTTTTAAGATTATTCTCGATTTAATACAGTACAGGTCACAACCTGGGCCCCCATTACAAATATTCCTCCCAGTCCTGGAGGCTGGGAGTCTGAGATCCAGGCGGGGCTGTGGCTGCTTCTCCTGAGCCCTGTCTCTTGGACGTGTGGACACTATGTTCTTTCTCTGTCTTCATGTGTTCATCCCTTGATGTGTGTCTGTGTCCTGATGTCCTCCTTTTCTAAGGACCCCAGTCCTATGGGATCAGGATCCACCCTACGAACCTCATTTTACCTTAATCCCCTCTTGAAAGACCCAATGCCCAAATACAACCATTTTCTGCAGTTCTGGGGGTGAAGGTTTCACCATACGAATTTGGGGGGACACAATCCAGTTCATGACAAGCCTACGTGGGATTTCACTGGGACTTGTCCAGTTGACTCTAAACTCTATCTGGAACATGGCAGGCTAAAAAACAACCAAGAAACGTTGATAAAGAACACTAGTGATCAGGAATTTGCCTTTCCATGATGTCTCCAAATGTACCAAGAAGCTATGATTATCCAGGGTTGGGTCGATGGAATGCATGGATAGATTAAAGAAATGGAGCAATCCAGAAGCAGAAGCGTGCCTTGGTGGCACGTTGGGTAGGGTGGGTTTTCTACACCACTAAGGTGCTATTTCAAATCGGTGAAGAACGGTGGTTGTACGCATGGAGTCAGCACAATTTCCAAAATGCACTGAAGTTAAGTTGGATTCCTACTTCCCAACGTCCATGCCCATAAATTGCAATTAGGAGCAATCTAGAGATTTTTCTGGATCCTGAAGATGTAGAAGGAATTGCTAGAAGGTCTAGTTCAAGATATTGGATCCTGTTGTCATTCCCTCATCCACTGTTGGTTTTCCCTAAATTGAATTCATTTCCATTTTGTTCATGGTCTTTGTGTGTGTGTCCCGTTTTCCCACGTATCTATGCTACTTCAACATTATGCTCTTGGCCAAATGGGTAAATATTGGGTTGGGCCATTCGGTTTGGTGTGTTTGTCCTCAGCGGAGACGGGTTCTCCTTCTCAGTGGGTGAGTCTCTCTCTCTCCTTGTTTCCATGGTCCGCCAAGAGAGGACCCCCAACCTTGGGCTTCCTGTGGTGTTCAGAGGCAGCACTCAGCACAGCAATGGCGGGTTTGGGAAAACACCCATCAACCCCACATTCTGTTGTTCTTTTAGAACTTTCTTTGAGAGGCATTTATGGAACTCGAGTTCCTCAAATGAGAGACAGTGACCAAGTTTACAAGACTCAGCTGAATCACTCAAGGAAGCTTTAGATCAGCGTCCAAAAAAATGCCTAAAGATGCACATTTTCCCAGATCCTTGAGATTTGTTGTGTTAACATGTATTTAACAACGAGTCTGGTTGAATCTGTTATAGACATGATTCATGAGACACATGTCTTCTTCTTTTATTAATTACAATTTCCACCAGTTGGGGATGCTGGCTGGCTCAGTGGTGCAGAGTGAGAAAGTCTTGACATCAGGGTGTATGACTTTGAGCTCCATGTTGGGCGTGGAGATGACTTAAAACCTTAAAACAAAACAAAACAAAACAGTCTTCTCCTTATTAAACCATTTGGGGCTCCACATTGTTAACTTATTATATAATGCAGGTAAAAAAGGCAAAATTCATCATGAGCTTGATAAATATCTTCCTTTCCTTTGTGACTTTGTGACTTTTCCTTTCCTTTGTGACTTTACATTTTTATTTCCCCATTTACCTAACTTTCCGGTCCCAATTTCTTTTATCCCTCGATCCTCAGAAAAGGATTGATTTATCCCTCACGGAGATCATAAATGGACTATTAGTGGATTTATAAGCTGATTATTTATTTATTCATACATGGAATTATTTTATGTAAATTCTTGCACGGTTTCTAAAAAGGAATAAATTTCACTTTTTTCCCAGCGCAGTGTGGGGTTCACAGCAAAATTGAGAGGAAGGTGTAGGGTTTTCCTGTATGGCCCGCAGTCCCCTGCCCCTGCACACGCACGGCCTTCCCACTAGGAGCCTCCCGACCAGACGGCATAAGCCATACCACGGATGAATGTGTTTGAACACGTCATCCTCACCCAGAGTGCACAGATGACCAGACAGGTCACTCTCGGTGTGTGTATTTGGTGACTTTCGACAAATGGAGAATGGTAAATGGAGTACAAGGACACAGTCCCTGCCCTAAAAAAAAAAAAAATGCTGTGTTTCATCTGTTCCCCTCTCCCTCCCGCTCCACCAACCAGTAATTCATACACCATCTCTGGCCTGTCGATTGCCACAACATACGTTGTTGGGGTTTTGTTGAAGATTGCACGGACTCTACAGAGACTTACGGTTTTTTTGCAGTTGTTATGGTTATCGTTGTTATTCAGTCTGGGTATCATCACCAGAACACCACGTGTGTTCTCTCGACCGTGACTAAATGGTTCTTTCCCTCTCAGGCCGTCAACCACAACCGTTACTGCCAGTTCCATGTCCTTCCCTCGTGTGAAGTGAAAAACTTCAGCATCTCCTTGACCAAAGGCCCGCCGTTCTTGATGGGGATTCAGTATCCTCTGCACGGTGATGGGAACGTGTTCCTCCTTGGGTTTGGTTTGCTCTCAGTCGCTGGCTGGTCGTAGGGATACAAAAACCATGACTTTTAGCTTGGGTAGACCTGCAGGGAGTAGGGGGGGAAAAAAAAAGCATAGGACCGTAGGACATCCCATATGGAGGAGGATGTCATTCGTAAGACTTTCTTGAGTTGATGACGTCTGCAAATGCAGAACAGATTAGTGCTTGGCAGGGGTGAGGAGAGAAAAGGAACATCTGGAGGGTTCTTGGGGGATGAGACCGCCCTGTATCCTGACATTATGGCTGTTGACATCTGTAACTATGTGTGAACCCACAAGGATCTGGAAACCCTTGTGTCCCTCTTAAAGGTGACTTGTTTTTCTTCTCGTCTCCTTTGCAAACGCAGAAGGAAACCCTGAGGCGGCCGCACGGGGTCTGGACTGCCGGGTGCACGACGTGGACGTCCTGACGTGCAGCTGGGATGTGGGCAGAGAAGCCCCCCGGGACATCCAGTATCACCTGTACTGGCAGGAGCTGAGGTAGGCGTGGCTGCGGGCACCGCCGGGCTCTCCCCAGGAACCTGGGCCCGCTGGGTCATTGCTGGGTGCCCCCTCCATGCCGCAGGACCCGCAGGGAGTACGAGTGCCCAAATTACGAAATGGATCCTCGGGGGAAACTCGTGCGGTGTCATTTCAACGATGTCTCCAGATTGCCGAAACACCTCCAGATCCTGGTGAGGGGCACAAGCCAAAGTGCCTGGATCCCCTGCTCCGACCGCACTGTCGAATTATCAGAAATTGGTGAGTACAGGTCGAGGACACGGCTCTCGGGCTGCACCCTGGGCTCTGGGATGCTGGTGTCGGAGCGCAGGGGACCGTAAGAAAATAGGCCCAAGCGGTTGGCTGAAATGACGCACTGATTTCTCCTGGTTCTGGAGGCTGGAAGCCCGACCTCAAGGGGCGGGCAGATCGGGTTCCTGGTGAGGGTTCCTCTTCCTGGCTTGCACATGGCAGACTTCTCGCTGTGACCTCACCCGGGAGGCGTGGGAGAGAACGGGCACTCCATTCTCCTCTGGTGCTGTCCGAATCCCATCATGGGGCCCCACGTCATGACCTCGCACCCCCGAACGCCATCCCACTGGGGGTCAGGGTGTGTGCGTTTGGGGACGACATGCGTTGAGCTCCAAGTTCACGGCAGGTAATGAAGTCACCCGCTTGCTTCCGGAGCATTCCGGCAACACACGGGGCCCATGGCTCCCTCACGAGTCTCGGGGAGGGGCTGAGAGTCGTGCCCGCAGCCCCCGTCAAGGCCACGTGTTCTTACGCTAACGGGTTTCTGGAACACAGAGCCCATCGTAGCAACGCTCTGTTCCCTTCGACTGGACCCCTCCCCTCCGGAAGCCTGGGCCTGCCCCGGCGGGTCCACGTGGGATAAGGAAGCACGGGGCCGGTGATGTTTATTGAGATGTGGCGCAGAGGGGAAAAATGCAAGACCTCTTGCTTGAAAAGTGCGGGGTCTCTTCCCTTGGGGCTTCCCCCTCCTGAGCTGACATGCTGTGTTTTATGGGCACTGGTTGGCCGCTGCTCTCTCAGACACGGGGCCCTCACTGGTACATCCAGGTCGTGTCTAAGGCCGCCTGCAGCTCCGTGCACACGGCCCCCTGGACCCCTGCGTCCTCAGCCCCTGTCCCACCAGGGGTAGGAGGACACAGCGGTCAGGACAGTGGGGAGGTGGGTGTCAGAGAGCCCAGTGGGGATGCATGGAGGGGTCACATGGGAACCGGGGGCTCTGTGCTCCCAGTGCATGCTTCATGATCCCGTCAGGAACCCGAATTCAAAAACGCCTGCTGTGCCCCCAAAGATCTGTCCGCGTCTTGCACCTGTGAAGGCCACCTTGTGTGGAAACAGGGTCTTCCCGGAGTGGGAAATGAATTCGACGGCATGACTGGCCATTTCAGCATGGCGCCGGCAGAGCAGGACCCGAGCCTGGGGCCCTGTGCAAGAACATCCGTCCCACACAGCTCGGCGCTGGGACGGGCCGGGTTGAGGCGTGCAGGGGTGGCTGCTGGAGAGCGTCACTGATGTGCCCCATGGCACCAAGAGAGTCGGGGTGTTTGTTAGTTCCCAATTGCCGTCTTAATAAGTGATCCTAAACCGTGAGGCTTGGAGCACAGGAATTCATCGTCCAGCCCTGGAGAGCAGTCTGAGATCCAGGCGGGGCAGGACCAGGGATCCAGATGGGGCAGGGATGCTGAGATCCAGGCGGGGCAGAGTCATGGTCCTTCCCGAGCCTCCAGGGGAGGGTCCTTCCTGACTCTTCCCGCTTCTGGGGCTCCAAGCGCCCCTGGGCTTATGGCCGAGTCCTTCCTATGTCTGCTGCATTTTCGCGTGGCTTGTCTTCTCTTACAAGGACACCTGTCATTGGATTTAGGGCCCCCCTGCAGTCGGAGGACATCCTCTCAGGATCCTTTACGTATGATACCTGCGAATCCCGTATTTTTATAAAAGAGATTTTATTTATTTATTTGGCAGACAGAGACACAGCCGGGAGAGGGAACACAAGCAGGGGGAACGGGAGAGGGAGAAGCAGGCTTCCTGCAGACGTGGGGCTCCATCCCAGAACCCTGGGATCATGACCTGAGCCAAAGGCAGACGCTTAAGGACTGAGCCACCCAGGCGCCCCTAAAGACCCTACATTTCAACGAGATTCCTTGTTTTAGAGATTTGACAGGGAGGGACCATTTGGGGGTGATCATTCCCGTCACTGTGGAGCTCTTTAGACCCCGGCCCTTCTTCCCAGGAGGAGCGTCTCCAAGGGGAGCCTGCCGGTGGGTGTTACACTGTGACGGAACCTTTCCCATAGGCAGGCAGGACACAGGCTCTGCCCCAAGCTGGAGGGGCTGGTGGTAACCCTGTGTCCTTACCTGGGCCAGGTGGCTCCTAGCAGGCAGGTTCTGGGCTGTCTCCAGGGTTGTTGCCCAGCAGGACTGACCCGCTTGCCCCTCGGGATGCCCCTGCCTTCCTGGCCTCCCTGTCCAGCCCTGTCCATGGACGCATCCTCTCAAGCAGGCTTCTTGCCCTGTCTCCTGCCCCTGAGGGGAGAAGGCCATTTGTGGGGTGCGGGTCCCGTGGCAACAGGTGGGCAGGGTCTGGGTGGCTGCAGAGGAGGCAGTGGGCTAGTTTTGAGGGTATTTCTCAGGATGGAATTGTATGTGGAGGTCCAGGCAGGCAGAGAGGGAGCCTGGGGGCAGGGTGACGTCCCTGAGGGGGGACGGGGAGCAGGAAGGAGCAGGGGAACAGGACGGAGGGGACCGGAAGGACTTGGAGGAGAGCTGACCCGGACAGAGCGGGGCACTGCCAGCCAGGGGTCCCGGTGGAACACAGGGGCAGACAGGTGAGGACCCAGGGCTGGGTTCCCGGCGGAGGTCCGACCTGCGTGTCTGTTCAGACGTGGTCACACGCAAAGCTGGAGAAGCCACGGGGCCAGGGGAAGCTGAATGCCCAGAGCGAGGGCAGAGGGCAGAGCACAGCCAGGAGGGTCCCAGCACCCAGAGGGAGGACAGGACGTCCGGGGAGGAGCTGGCTGCAGCAGGCAGGGTCTGGGGGAGGCGAGGAGGCAGGGGCAGATGTTTCCGGGCGTGCAGCTGGCCTGCCCAGAGCACGGGCGCTGGGGACGGACCCTGTGCGGGGGGCGGGGAGCGGGCCGGGCTGCCGGGCACCGAGACTGGCCTGTGGGAAGGAGGGAGTCCACGGGCGCAGGACGCTTTCCTCCCTCTGCTGGAGGACGGTGGAATTAGGGCCCCGGGGTGGGCGGGGGTCTGTCACCGGCTGGTGTCTGCGTAGCTAGACCGATGGCTACTCCAAACCGACAGACATCACAATAGATCTTGTCATTCATGTGTATGGATGCGTTGCCCAGTCTCTCACCTTGGACTGACACGTTCCTCTGCTCCTTACCACGTTACATCTCCATGAAGCCTGTTTTTTTTTTTAAAGTATATTCTGGGGAGCGGGGGTGTTGATTGGTTTTACCCATAAAAGTTTTTTTTTTTTTTCCTGTCCTAGAGATATTAAATCCACCCAATATCACTGCAACGTGTAATAAATCCTATTTGATGATGGAGTGGGAAGCGTGCAGCCACTTTAATAACAGATTTGAGTATGAACTTCAGCTACAAAAGGTAAATGCTTGTCCTTGCTGGCAATGCCAAATTCTGGAGAATCTGTACCCCCAAGGCTTTGGACGCAGATAAAACACACACACACACACACACAAACATGAATCAAAAAAAATTTTTTTTTTTACTCTTTTAAAAATAAACATCAATAAAGTAAAAAAAATACTAAAGTAAATTTTAAAATAAAAACATGAACTAAACTCTACATAAAAATGAAGAATGTTAACACACACAAAATACTGAAAAAAAAATGCATGATCATTTAACCTTTCGTGTGTGAAAATTGTCCAGAGAAAATCTACAAACCCTAAAAAAAATATTTAGCCTTAACCACAGTAACAGTGTTGGCTGTTCGAAAGAGAAGAGGTCCAATTGAAAAGGCAGGCCACCGACCGAAGAAGCCAGGTGCCCATTTGTCTGTCAAAGGACTCGTATTTGGGCTGGATGAGAAAGGTTTGCACGTCAATAACAAGAAGACCAATAACTGTATGAAAAAAAACAAAGGGCAAGAAGTTGAAACAGGCATTTGCTCAAGGAAGACGTACTCGGGCCCCGTAAGCGCATGGAAAAGTGCCACCAAAATGCAAACCAGAGGGAGAGGCCACTCTGCACCCCTGACATGGGCTAACGTGACAGTCGGGCCAAACCGGGGGGAGGGGAGGGGAGGCTGCCACCCAGCGGATTGCAACCGTTGCTTGCGACTCCACTGGGGGCCGTTTACAATGATACCCGTGGCTCCTTCTCCCCGATGTCCCTTGTGGATGAACCTTCTCCCGATGGTTAAGACCCAGGGTAAAATCGGATCTTTTTAAGGAAACACATGGCACAGGCACTTTGGAGCCGGCTTTGGTAGTATCTCGTGGAGGCAGCCAGGCCCGTGCTCTTCTGGCTCCGAGAATGATGGAAACCTAAGTCCCACCAAGGTGGGGACCCGCGTGTTCATAGCAGCTGAGTTTGGGGACGGCCCCAGAGAAGGCCCCAACAGAACATATCCACGCTGCGGAATCGGGCCCCCCGGGGAAGGTCAGCCAGACTCAAGGTCTGGCTTGGACCCCATTTATGCACAGAAGCGTAGAGCATGCAGAACGATCCCTAGTGGTGACCCGCGTGGGCCCTGAGTGTGGGCGGGGAGCAAAGCGTGGCGGAGAGGCACAAGGGCTGTGCTTTCGAGGTGTGGTTTGCTCAAGCAAATGACGCCTGAATCCTTAGAAAATGAACACGTGCGGGGTGCCTGGTGGGCTCGGTCAGAGCGTGCCACTCTTAATCTCAGGGCTGGGAGTTCAAGCCCCGTGCTGGGCACAGACTAAACAAATAGACTTAAAAAAAAAAACACACACACAAATGTAAGTCTATGAATTAAAAGAAAATGGCAAAGTGTTTTGAGCTGAGATAAAGGTTATTAATTCTATTCCCCCCCCCAAAAAAATCAGGTGTTTTGAGTTAATACCTCCTACATACACAGTTTATTTATATATGATATGGGTCATTTAGGCTCAACCACTGCTTATCTTCTCCTCACTTTCTCTTACAAACCTAAAAGGGTTTGAATAAGGGCGTCTGTCGTGGGACAGCAGCAGATACCCACCGCTTTCCCCTCTTGTTTTGTAGGGCAGTGATCCCGCCTACACGGAGAAGGTGAGCGTCCCCCCACCCCCCCTGAACGGGGCACCACAAACCTGTTTCCTTACTGTCCAGCCGCTCTGCGGTGCCTGACGCTGCTCGTGGGTCCCGCTCACCCACCTGGCCATCTCCAGGAGTCCGTGCTGAGGGGAAACAGCTCGGAGAGGACGCTCTGTCCTCCTGAGGCTTCTCCTCTGTGTGTGCGTCTCCTCTCCTGTCCCTTATTAGGCCCCTGTCACTGGACGTAGGGCTACCCCGATCCAGGATGAGTTCATCCTGAGATCCTTCAAGTAAGCCCATCGGCAAAGACCGTACTTTCAAAGAAGGTCTAAACCACAGACCCCAGGGGGGTGGGGGATGATATATCATTCTTGGGGAGCAGAGGGAGGTCACATTCAAGAGTCTGTAGCACCCCATGCCGTGCACAACACCCACACACGCCACCATGGGCTTGTCCTCTTTGGGGGCGGCCGTGGCTTCTTTTCCTCCCAGGGCTTATTGTCTTGGACACCAAGAGCCTGGGCTGAGAAGGGTAGGGGGCTCCAGGATCCGGGCCCCTCTGAACAGGCCTCTTCCCTGATGGAGGCTGGTTGGGTTCACATTCTTGGGGGGGCTTATAGATACCGAGTGTCCCAGGTTGAGGGCTTTAAAACACAGCTCTGTTCTCTTGGGGTCCTGGAGACCAGATGTCCAAGATAGAGATGGGGGAGGACCTCATTCCCTTTGGAGGCTCCAGGGAACATCTGTCCCACCTTCTGGGGCTCCTTGGCGTGTGGCTGTCTCCCTCCGTCATGCACATGGTCTTCCCCAACTGTGTGTGTTCCCAAACTCCCCCTTTTCGTAAGCCCACCGCTGGTAATGGATCACAGACCCTAACCCAAGCTGCCCTCTTCTTCCCTGACTGCATCTGCTCCAACCTTGTTTCCAGAGGAGGTCCGCTTCCGAGGCGCCGCGGGGCGAGGACGCTCACACACGCGTTTGGGGGAGGGCCCACTCCACCCGCGACGGGGCCGCACCGTCTCCCCGCCAACTGGGAACAGCCTTTCCTTCTTTCCTTGTCGACCACAGCTCCAGGAAAAGTTCTTTGAGCTGCACAATCCCAAAAACTACGTGGTGAGACTAAGGGCCAAAGGTTTCTACCGCAAAAGCTGGAGCGAGTGGAGTGCCCCGCAAAGCTTCGGTGAGTGAGGCGCCCTTTGATCTGTCCTCTGTAGGTGCTGCACGCGACGGGCAGCACCCCTGCTCGGGGAAGCGCGGACCCCTCGCGCTCAGACGGGCTCTTCACCCCTGCTCTTGGGTGCTCTGCCACGGAAGGAGCAGGGATCCAGGGATCCAGAGAGGGCTCTGAAGACCACATCTGACCCTGCACCTTGTGCTCACCCCATGGGGGCGCAGAGAAGAAGAGAAACAAGAGCCCCAGCTCCAGCCCCCATGGCTTGTCAGTAACCACGCTGTGCGCAGGCACACGGGTTCCTTTCCTCCGACGTGGTCCCTGGCGTGGCTGCTGGGCCTGATTAGAAGGATTTGCCCAAAATAAGACCCGCTGTTTCTCCCTGACCTGTTCGGAAACCAGACCCTCCTCGCAGGCTCTCCTAGAATGTCCCATTTCAGAGGTGGCACGTAGGAAGCCTTGGTCACGAGGGTCCTGGGGCTGCTGCAATAAATGACCACACGTGGCGGGGTAGGGGGCTTAAACCCACCCAAATCCATCCTGTCCCAGCTCTGAAGACCAGAGTCTGAGATCCAGGCGGGGCAGGACCGCTGGGATCCAGGCGGGGCTGGGCTCCGTCCTGGGGCTGCAGGGGAGGGTCCTTCTTGCGTCTTCAACTTCTGGGGCTCCCGGCGTCCCTGGGCTTCTGGCCATGTCTCTCTCATGTCGGCCTCCATCTTCATGTGGCTTCTGCTGTGTCTCTGTGTCCAAATATCTTCTCTGTACAAAGACACTAGTCATAGGGTTAGGAGCCATCCTATTCCACTGGGACCTCACGTTTACCTAATTAGTTCGGCAAAGACCCTCTGCTGTGGGCTCAAATGTGTCCCCCCACCCCAGATTCACATATTGAAGTCCTCACCCCCAGGACCTCAGAACGGGACTATATTTGGAGATGAGGTCGTTAAAGAGGGGATTCAGGTGAAGTGAGGTCATTACGGCGGTCTTGACCCCATGAGAAGAGGGGGTGAGGGCACGGACAGGCACAGAAGGATGAACGTGTGGGGACCCGCGGAGAACACAGCGTCTGCATGCCCAGGGGAGGGGCCTCCTGCGGAACCGGCCTCAGCCCCATATGGATCTCGGACTTCCAGCCTCTAGGACCGTGAAGCCACAGTATCTGCGGTTTCAGCCACCCAGTCTGTGGGACTGGGTTGTGGCAGCCCCAGCAAACCCACACTCCCCACAGGGCCCCGCTGTCCCGAGGGCAGGCGGAGGTGTTTGCAGAGCAGCATGCCCGGTGCTCCCCCTACCGGCCGGCTGCAGGGGAATGCCCGCCGCCTAGGACCCCCCCCATGGGCTCCAGGTGTTGGGCGTGCCGTGGGGGCCTCCATCTTTGGGCAGCCGCCACTGCCCCCTCCGGGACGCGCCCGAGTGCCCGCTGCCTCTCCGGGGTCCCCTGGGGCAGCGCTCGGTGCTGGGTGCCACTGCCACCCCGGGACCTGCTGCTGTGCCCTGCCCGCCCTCTTCCGCAGAGTGCGACCTCGGGGAGGACTCGCCGCGGCCCGACTGGCTGCTGGCGGCGCTGGTCTTGCTGGCCACACTGCTGGTCCTGGGGCTCGTGATCGCGCTGTGTGGAAGGTGAGTGCCACCCCCTCGCGCCCGCCGGCCTCCTCCCAGCTGCGAGCTCCTCCCTGTCCCCACCCTCCCGCCACTGCCTGCGGGACACCCCCGGGGAGCGGGCGGCTGCCTCACGTGTCTGCCGCCGGGAAAATCCAGAAGGTCCCTCCCTCTTAGCTCGAGCCCCGGGGTGCAGCCAGGCTCGCCTGCGTGTCCCCATGTGTCCCTGCTGTTCAGCCACTCACCCCTCGTGCAGATTCCCCATTTCCAGACAGCCCTGGGCGGGGGTGACTGGGAGTCGCCCTCCCCCTCCTCTTTCCCCTCCCCCTCCCCCTTTCCAGCCTCCCCACCCCTTCCCCTCTCGGGACTCCTCCCTCTCTCCAGCCAGCAACCGGCCAGCGACAGGGTCATGCTGACCTTGCCCATCTGATAGCAAGTCCTGCCCTTGGGGTGTCTCCCAAATGCCTCAGTGCAGAGCCCCGCAAGGTCCTGCCCGGAGGGGCCTTGGGGTCTGTCCCTGGGGGCTCAGGCCTCTCTCTGGCTGCACCCACGCCCCTCCCAGCGCCTTCAGGCTGAGCCGCCCTGCCCAGGGGCTCGGCCTTGGGCATGGATGGGCCTTTGGCTCAGGTAGGGGACACTGTAAGCCGTGGGGAGCAGCAGGGTCCGCGGTGGGTGCCAGGAGCCTGGGGGCCGCCTCCAGTCTGGCCGGGGCCTGTGGCAGGAGCCCAGGTGGGGTGCACGGGCCCCAGCAGCAGAATCCTGCTTGCCAGGATTGCTGGGGTCTGTAGGGCTGGGCGCCGGGGGCCAGCCATGGAGACCGGCTCCCCACCCCCACCCGGGGACTGAGCTGAGCTCGAACTCCATTCCCGCGTCCCCGAGTTCTGGATCCAGGGCCTGTGTCTCTGTCCTCCGAGGTACTCAGTGTTGCAGAAAATCTTCCCTCCCATCCCGCACATGAAAGACCCCATCACTGACAACCTTCAGAACAGCAAGTTGGTACATCTGGGCTCTTGCTGGGGGGTGGGGCTGGGACAGGGCAGACACCGGCCCCGCCGGGGGAGCAGGATGCTCGTGTGTGGATCCGGGCGGGAGGCAGGGGAAGCTGCGGGGCGACGGTCACGCCAGGAGCTGCAGGGTCACCCCCAAGCGCTCCTGCAGGTGTGCAAGGCCTGGAGCCCCGGAGACCCAGGGGCCCAAGACTAGCCACACCCTTGCACTCTCCCGCAAGTCAGCAGCTCTGCGGCTCAGCCTGACCCCCTTGTCGCCTGCAGGTGGCCTGGGAGGGCAGCAGAGCAAGCCGGGAAGACTGCCCAGTGGCAGAGGTGCAGGTTTTGGGGGAGACATGACAACGGACCTGAAACCTTCTCGACCGGCCCAGATGCCCATACAGCCTGGTTGCGGTTGGGCCGAGGGACGACCGGATGGGGTGGGGGTAGGGACCCCTCGGAGCGTGCTCCATGGAGAAGCCACCAGCAAGGAAGCAGGGCTGTGTTGGGCTCATTCAATAAATCAACGCTGTTTCCACCAGTGCTTGTACGCTGAGGGGGGGGGAAGGGGGGGTGAGGAGTGGGGAATGCCTACAGCCCATCACACTGGACCCCGGGGGCCCCCCTCTGGCCTCCCAAATCAGGCCCCACCCAGGATGCTGCTAACGCGTTGACCAGACGGGTTGACCCCTGCGGCAGCCACACCAGGTTCTTGGGAGTTGTAGATGCGTTAGTTCACACACAGGCCATTAGGCACCCCGAGATGGGGAGGCAGCATTTGGGAAACCCCAGGGCCCCTGCTGGTTCCCCACCACCATCCCTCACAGGGCAGCGTAAGTGGGGCTGTCCACAGCGTGGATTTCCGACATGGAGCCCCAGGACAAGGACGCAGATCCAGACAGCCTGCTGCCCAGGAGCCAGGGCCTCCCAGGGGTTAGGGCTCTCAGGAAACACCGGGCTCTGACCACCCACTCACAAAGGGACCTCTAGCCGTTTAGAACGTTCCATGCACCGTAGCAAGCCAGCACCCCACATCGCTGAACCGGCCCTGCTGAAAACCACCCCAGCGTCAGTGCAAAAAACACTATAGTCACAAACCCTACGAGGACACATGCTTCCATCCCTTCCCCTTCTAACCTGCCAGGGAGCCCTGGGCAGAGCCCAGACTCCAAGCTCTAAGTGGACCCCGCGTAAGGACAGAAATGTATGTTTACACCTGCCCAGTCTTTAATAGGAAACCTGCTGTCCATGTGCAGGATGTTCCAGCCCCAGAAGGTTCTAAAACCCCCACTTGGCCTTCCTAGCCCAGGTCACCCAGAGCCAGGCCCCAACATTCAGCCCCGAGTCTCTCTGGCAGTGCTGCCGTTTGTGCAGAGGATGTGGACCTGTCCCGGGGCCTGCTCCTGTGGATTCTTGTGTAGGAGACCAGGGTTGATGCTGGTCACAGGATGTGGCTGAGTGGTCTTTCTCCAGCAGGAAAACTAGCTACGCTGTACTGCTCAGATTGGGGGGGGGGGGTCCCAGAAGCTCACAGCAGTTTAAGGAAGGTCTCCTGAAAGACCCCCCGCCCAGAGCAGGGACACTCGGACGCCCCAAGGCGCACTCAGGTTGGGTTCTTTCCTACCCAAGGGGGGGGTCTCCCCAAGCGGCAAATGAGCAGCCAGCGGGCTGGTCTGAACTTGCCTCCCTACCCTACAGGGCCTCAGGACACGCCCTGTAGCCTCCCTGACCCCCCGTGTCTCCCACCCTGCCTCCCACCAGCCCCAAACCCACAACGCCGCTCAGCTGAAAACAAACCACCAGTCTGTGTCCCGTTTTTTTATGTTTGCAGCAGAATGCCCGACATGAAACATAATTGCAAATATTCAGCTGTGCAAAAGAGAATAGTGCTTAAGTACAAATGTAGACATGATTTTTTTTTAAATAAATACTTAAACACACCTTGGGTCCCACAAGCACCTGGACTCTAAGGTCTGTGCCAGGGAGCTGCTGGCCTGTGGACCCACGAAACCTCGTGATTCCCTCCCCCCCCATAATCAGTACATGGAATCTGGTGCCAATGGTAGATCACAATGAGCCCCCTTTGGAACCTTCCCCAAGCCTCTACGCGTGATCTGGCCGGGACAAGGACACTGGAATTTCTCGAAGATCAATGGTCCATAACAGTTAAAAGTATTCTACAGGATTCCCTTGGTCCCCGCGTCTGGAGGAACGTCTAGATGACCTTCTTCAGCTCGTCATAGAGGACCAGCACGAACGCGCCCCCCATGCCCCTCAGGACGTTGGACCACGCGCCCTTGAAGAAGGCCTTGCCCCCTTCGTCTTTGAAGATCTTCCGCCAGCAATCGACGGTGCCCTTGTACATGATGTCCGCTGCAAGAGAGACAGGAGAGCTGACTGGGAGCTTTTCCTGGGCAGGGGCACAAAGGGAACCCCGAAAAACACAGCACATTGAAACTGGACGGTACTCTGCGGGGGAGCTGTGCTTCTGACCACAGGCACACCAAGAGCCCTGGCTCATGGCCCTTGCCCAGCCCACTGATGTGGGTGGGGGGTGGGCGGTTAGGGACCATACATCCAGAAACTCCCACCACCCCCTCCAGTCACCGAGGAGCACCACCTCTACCCCTGGGATCAAGGCAAGGCCCCTGGCCACGCTAGAAAGACAAGAGCCAAGAAAAGGGCAGGACCAAGGGCTTGGGCAGGTACCTGGCCAAGCTGTGGGGGTCTAGAGCAGCCTCGAAAAGAACACAGTCGTTGACCTGGGAGTCCCCCACCCTGTGAAGTCAGCCCACAAAGCCTTGCCCCCAAACTCGCTGTTAAGTGTGTCATCTGCTGGCTCACAACTCCCGAGGCTGAGGCCAGAGAACCACCCCCTCAGGGAGATCTAGAAGGAGCCACTGTCACCAGCACAGAGACACCATACCTCCTTTGCGCCCGGACTGCATCATCATCCGCCGCCGCACGGTGTCAAAGGGGTAGGAGACCACGCCTGCCACAGCAGTCACGGTCTGCGCGATCATCCAGCTCACCACGATGTGGGTGTTCTTGGGGTCCGGGAGCATGCCTGCGGGACCACCGGCCAGCGTTAGGACCTAGCGCTGCACACACCGCGGTACTGAACAGTCCTGCCCACCCTGGCTCCACGTGGAGCTCCCCACGCCCAGTACCGGTGGGCGGGCAGACAGACCACCTGCTGGCCAGAGGACCCGACTCTGTGCCCGGGAATGGCCTCTCCCTACAGCAGGGGTCAGACCAGCCCCGGGAAGTGGGCACACCACACGCGAGCACGTTCTGCTGCAGACATCCCAGCCCCGCCGCTAGCAGGCCTAAGCTTGCTTCCAGAGCGTGAACAGTGCAACCTAAAGCTCACACAAGAGCCCCAACCTCCAACAGCTAATCGAAAGACTCTTTTTTAAAAAGAACAGCTTAAAATGAGCTCATCAGAGTCCCACCTAAGCCAACACCAACAGTACCCTTTAAAAAATAAAGACCCAGGATGGCTGCGTGGCTCAGTCTGTTAAAGGCTCTGCCTTCTACTGGGGTCATGATCCCAGGGTCCTGGGATTGAGCCCCACATCGGGCTCTTCGCTCAGCGGGAAGGTGCTCCCTCACCCCGCCTCCGCCTGTCTCTCTGCCTATTTAAGATCTCAATCCGTCAAATGAATAAAAAGGAAGCTGAAAAAAGAGACTCAGACACACGGAAGACAGCCACATGAAATTGCAGAGAGAAAACGGCTGGCCACGGTCCAAGGACACCTCAGGAACTGCAGCAACCCTGTGCACAGCTGGATCTCGCACCCCCGACATCCCCCCCAGAACGTGGACCGCTAGAGGTCCGTGACTGAACCCCCACCCGTGCGCAGCCCCTCACTCACTCGGCAGCCCCAGCGCAAGGACACACTCACCCTTGGCGGTGTCGTAAACGCCGAAGTAGGCGGCGCGGTAGATGATGATGCCCTGCACCGACACGTTGAAGCCCTGGTAGAGGCCCCGGATGCCGTCGGACTTGGTGATCTTCACCAGACAGTCTCCCAGGCCCTTGAACTCCCGCTCGGTGCCCGACTTGCCCACATCGGCAGCCAGACGGGTTCTGGCGAAATCCAGCGGGTAGACGAAGCAGAGCGAGGTGGCTCCGGCAGCGCCGCCCGAGGCCAGGTTCCCGGCGAAGTACCTCCAGAACTGCGTGTGCTTGTCCACGCCGCCCAGGAAGATCTGCTTGTACTTATCCTTGAAGGCGAAGTTGAGCGCTTGCGTGGGGAAGTAGCGGATGACGTTGGCCAGGTTGCCCCTCCAGAAGGACAGCACACCCTGCTCCTTGGGGATCCGCACGATGCAGTCCACGATGCCCTTGTACTGCTTGTCCGCAGCGATCTGCTTGCTGGCGTGCTGCACCTGCACGACGGACGGACGGACGGACAGGCTCGCAAGACGGGCTCCCCCCGCTCCGGCAGCCTCGCGGAGCCCAGGCGCGTCCCTTGGGAGCTCCCTGGCGCCTCTAAGCGCGCGGGCTCAACGCGAGAGTCGGGAACGCGGTTTCGGGAGCTCGCGAACTGGAACGCGGCTGCAACAATGTTGCCACTAAAGGTTGCAACATTGTTGCCGCCGCCGCAAGGGGCCTGCAAGCACCTCCCGGCGGACCGCGGCGCCGTCCGATCTGCAGCCGCACGGAGCGGAGACAAGACCGGCCGCGGCCAGGGGAGAACCCGCGGTCCGCTCGCTGTCCCCCATCCCGGGAGGGAGTTTGGGGGCTTCCGACCCAGGCTCCCTGCCAGCGCGGACGGCGCATGCGCGCCTGCGGCCCCTCCCACGTGACGCGCCGCCGACCCGGATCCCGGCGGCGCGCGGACAAAGCGGCGCGGCCCCGCGCTTCCGGTGCACGCGGCCGGCGCGGCCCGCTCTGCCCCCGGCGCCCCTGCAGCCCCCCTCGGCGGCCCCGGCGCCCCCTCCCCGTCCACAAGCGCGCGCGGCCCGCCCCGCACCTGCAGCAGCAGCTTGACCCGCTCGATCGGGGCCACGGCCGTCTTGGAGATGGCGGCGGCGATGCCCCCGGCCAGGAAGTCCTTGGCGAAGGAGATGGCCTGCTCCGTCATGGTGGCGGCGCGGCGGGCGGACGGCGCGGTGCGGGCGCGGGGAGCCGGAGGGTGGGCGCCGAGGGCTCAGCGCTGCCGCCGCCGGGACCGAAAGGACAGGGCGGCCAGCGCGCAGCCGCTAAGGGCCCCACGCCCCGCCCCGCGCCCCCGCCCGCCGCGCCCATTGGCTGCGCCGCGCCCCCGCGGGCTGCCGGGAGCCGCGCCGCGCCCCGCCCCGCGCCCGCCAGCGCCGCGCCCATTGGCCGCGTCCCCGCCGTGGCCCCGCCCCTTCCCGCGGGCCGCACCCCAGGGCATGGCGGGAGCGAGGCCCCGCCCCTGCGCCGTGCGGGCCGCGGGGGGTGGGGGTGGGTCTCGGCGGCCGCCGTGACCTTGTCAAGGTCACCGTGGGGCCCGGGCGCTCGCTGCCGACCGGCAAGGCCGCGCGTCGTCGGGTCCCTGCGCCCGGCTCCTTCCAGACCGCGGGAAGGGCTCACCCCGCTGCCCTCCGAGGCCTGGCAGTCACGGCCGGGCCCGCCCCGCAGACCCCCGACCCCAGCCCCTGAACTTCCTGCCTAACCGACGACCGATCGCGACCTCCGGGCTCGCCCCGGAGACCCCCGACCCCAGCCCCTGAACTTCCTGCCTGACCGACCCCCGATCGCGACCTCCGGGCTCGCCCCGGAGACCCCCGACCCCAGCCCCTGAACTTCCTGCCTGACCGACGCCCGATCGCGACCTCCGGGCTCGCCCCGGAGACCCCCGACTCCAGCCCCTGAACTTCCTGCCTGACCGACGCCCGATCGCGGCCTCCGGGCTCGCCCCGGAGACCCCCGACTCCAGCCCCTGAACTTCCTGCCTGACCGACCCCCGATCGCGACCTCCGGGCTCGCCCCGGAGACCCCCGACCCCAGCCCCTGAACTTCCTGCCTGACCGACGCCCGATCGCGACCTCCGGGCTCGCCCCGGAGACCCCCGACCCCAGCCCCTGAACTTCCTGCCTGACCGACGCCCGATCGCGACCTCCGGGCTCGCCCCGGAGACCCCCGACCCCAGCCCCTGAACTTTCTGCCGGACCGACGCCCAACCGCGACCCCCGGGCTCGCCCCGGAGACCCCCGACCCCAGCCCCTGAACTTCCTGCCTGACCGACCCCCGATCGCGATCCCCGGGCTCGCCCCGGAGACCCCCGACCCCAGCCCCTGAACTTTCTGCCGGACCGACGCCCGACCGCGACCCGCGGGCTCGCCCGGGAGACCCCCGACCCCAGCCCCTGAACTTCCTGCCTGACCGATGCCCGATCGCGACCCCCGGGCTCGCCCCGGAGACCCCCGACCCCAGCCCCTGAACTTCCTGCCTGACCGACGCCCGACCGCGACCTCCGGGCTCGCCCGGGAGACCCCCGACCCCAGCCCCTGAACTTCCTGCCTGACCGACGCCCGATCGCGATTCCCGGGCTCGCTCTGGAGACCTCCGACCCCAGCCCCTGGCCCTTCTGCCTGACCGACGCCCGACCGCGACCCCCGGGCTCGCCCGGGAGACCCCCGACCCCAGCCCCTGAACTTCCTGCCTGACCGACGCCCGACCGCGACCTCTGGACTTGCCCCGAACTCCACCCTCCACCTTCTCCCCCATTCCCGACCACGACCACTTAACTCTCCCTGCTGACCCCTCGGCTCGCCCCGAAGACCCCTCCACCCGTCCCGTGACCCCTCGGCTGCCCCTGCTCAACCCTGAGTTCACGTCGGCCTCGCCCCGAAGACCCCCCAAACCCCAATCCCTGGCGCATCGCGGTGACCAGCGCCCTACCGTGACTCCCTAGCTCGCCCAGATCACCCCCACCCCCCTGCCGTCCCCAGCCGCCACCCTCTGGCTTTCCCTGCTGACTCTCGAGGATAGGTCCCCCCCCCCCCAAACTGACACATCTCGAGACACGCCTCCTGCCCCAGAGACTCAGACCATCCCAGGCCTGGTCGCCCTGGGCCCCGGTGGAGGACCCCACCCCGACATGGGGGTCCCAAAACCCATATGGGTTGGTGATCCATGGTGGCCCTCAGCGCACAGGCCCTGTGTTCACCCAACTGCTCACGTGTGCACACTTACACACGTGCACTTGCACGTACAGGTGAAAACCCACTCCTCACACAGGTGCACTTGCACACACGTGCATACCCACTCCTTCCACGCATGCATGTGTACACATGTGCACACCCACTCCTTACACGCAAGTACTTGCACACACACGTGCACACCCACTCCATGCACCCCCAGAGCTCGTGAAACTCCCCAAGCCTGGAGGTTCGCCTCCTGAGCCTTTTACTGAGTTGTAACCAAATTGCAGGAGCGGTAAGTGTATCATGAGCTGCATTTTACAGCGGTGTAAACAGCGAGCTCAGAACTCCATCTTTAAGAGCAATCCTCAGCCCCGGCTTCTTGGGGTTTCTCCCTCCCTGTCTCTTCTCCTATTCCTTCCTTTTTTCCTCTGCGCCTGCCGCACTTCCGTGTGGTTTCCTGTGTCCACAGTAGCAGGTAGAAAACCCTAGTGCTGAATGGGTGCCGGCAAAGCATCCAGGAGAGCCCAGGGCACCCCGAGGCTATGATTTCGCCGGTCCCCGGTGTCCTTGCAAATGCCTGCCTGCATCCTGTCCTGACCTTCCAGGAGAGGCAGGAAAGGCTCTTGGCAGGGCACAGAGGCTGATCGAGCTGTAGGGGAGAAGGTGGGGGGAGGCATTCAGAAGTCACTTAAATGCTTAGAGGGTCTGGGCTTACAAGGAGGGCTGTGGGGAGGGCCGTGGAGGTTCTGGCACATTCCTGAGCTTCACTGGGACAGGAAGTGGAGAAGGTCCCTGGAGGGTCCAGTCGCACTCTGGCCGGAGCAGCCATGGGCTCTGCAGGAGAGGACAGAGGGCCGCTCTGGGTGCTGGGTGGGGATGAGGAGCTCGCTCGGAGGCCCACGTCTGGGCACTCCCAGGTGAGAACTGGATTAGCCTGTCTGGGCTGGAAGGGGCCCTCGAAATGATGATCACCGCCCTGGGGTTGGGGTGGGTGGGTGGGGCGGAACCTCAGGGCCCAACCAGCTGCTCGCCCAGGATGAAGCTGGTTGGGGTCTGCTCAGACTGGGACTCCAGGCCTAGGACTGGAAATGAGGGGCTTCCGCAGAGTGACCCCTTCTGGAGGTGGGGACGGTTAACCTGGGAGAGGTCTGCACCCCTTCCTGTGCTCCAGATTCCCAGTGGCCACCCAGCGGTCAGCCTGGCACCCCCAGGGGCCCTGGAGAATGATTCTGAAAGAAAGGAAGGAAGGGAGGTAGGAATGAAGTAACTCGTGTTAAGAACACATTTTGCCATGGAGGTTAGACTGAGGCGCTCACCTGTTCGTCCTTGGGGTGTGTGTGTGTGTGTGTGTGTGTGTGTGTGTGTTGAGGGGGGTGGGGGACATGGCCCCTGTGCTCCATAGAGGTTAACCAAGAGGGCAGCGGGGTCTCTCCAACCCAGACACCGAGAACCTCGTGTACCTCGGAAAGGATGGCCCAGGCAGAGGACCCCCACCCCGAGACCGGAAAGGGGGCACGGGGACCATGAGAAGGATCCCACGTTCCTAAGACCCAAGACCGCAACTTGGGTGCCGCTAGAGGTCAGCGGCGACCTGGCCAGCAGGTGCTTAAATACGCATCCCCCAAATTTCTGAGAAATGGGGGTGTGAACTAATAGAGGTTGTCGTAAGAATCCGTGGTAAAACCTTGTGCATTTTAGCTAATGGCTGACAACAGGGCCGTGCAGTGAGGGGGCTGGACCACGGGGTAGGGTTGCCTGCTGTGAGCCGGCGGGTGGGTGAGTCCGTCCCTGGGGTGGGGGTGGTGGCCTTCACGGAGGCTCTGCCTTTGAGTAACCCGGTCTGGTGAGTGCTGAGGAGGCTGGCCAGGAGTGGCGCCAGATACTCCCACACGCGACCTTGGGAGGGAACCTCGGGAGGGAGCCTGGCGATGTCTTCTTGGGTGTTCTCTTGACGGCTTCCCGTCCAACCCCCACCCTCGAATGTCTGGAGGACAGAGTTCATCCGGCGATGCGGTCAGACAGGGCAGACACCTGCGGTAGGAGAGCATGCGTGCACCGGGGAACGACCGTCCCCCGGAGTAGGCGGGGGGCTTTGCTCAGGCACGGAATTGCAACCTGCGAAGCCCTCTTGGTTCCTCAAGAGTAAAGACCCTATATATTTTTTAAAAAATATTTTACATATTTATTTGAGAGCACAAGCAGGGGGAGAAGCAGAGGGAGCAGCAGGCTCCCCAGCGAGCAGGGAGCCCAATGTGGGCCTCGAACCCAATCGTGACCAGCAACAGGTAACGACTGAGCCACCCAGGCGGCCCGAGTAAAAACCCTTCAAAGACATATACCTGTGTGTGCACGCACACCCTCTCCGTTCTTTCCCAGACTCCCCTAAAGACAGCTTGAGCAGCGTTCCTAATACGTGAAAGGTCAAGTCTTTAGAGTATAGAAATTCCATTTTCTCTTCTCATTTTTCCGAGGTTTGGCTACGAAAAGTTCCTGCGGACAGAAACGGGTCAGGATAAGGAACCCACAGAACCTTTGTGGGACTCTCCAGTGAGATCTGGCGGCTGATCTCCACCCCGGGTCTCCCTCGGGTGGATCCGGGGTTTCAGGACACAGCTGTGGGTGTGCAAAACTCAGGGTCAGCCCCTCCGGGGGTCGTGGGGCCGGGTCCCTCTGTGCAGCCGGGACCCACGGGGGCTTGGGTGTTCCAAGTCACGGCAGCAGGCACCAGCAGTGGTGAGACGCACGGTGGGTTCTAACAAAACCCATGTCCTTGAGACAGCTCACGGGCCAGCCCAGGGGCCGGACAACAGGTGTACGGGGAACACCCACTGCCGAGGCCACAGCTTTCCACCTATACAAAAGGTCCTGCAGGAAACGCCCTGTTCTCCCAGGTGGGGAAGGACATGACCGGAGTGGCCCAAGGGGACCGTGTCAGTGTCCCCCAGCTTCCCCCAGCTGGGGCCAGTTCACGGCGGATGTGAGCCCTGGCCAGTGGGTGTGGGGACTGGATGGGGTGGAGGACGGGCCCCAGGGAGGGAGGAGCATCTTCCCTGGCGCCTGCCCGGGGCCGGGAACAGGGGACAGAGGAGCCTTGAGTCCTTGAGCTTTGTTCTCAGCACAGGGCAGTCATGGGCGCCCCGGAGGACAGCACGGCCCCTTAGATCAGCGTCTCATTCCCTTCTCCCACTCCAGCCTCCTACGGAGACACACCTTGTGATTCAAAAGAAAGAAAGAAAGAAAAAAATTCGGACTTCAACCAAAAAGTATGCATTTATGTCTGCGTAGAACAGATACCGATAATACACAATATATAGAATTTGCATTATAAGTATATACCTCTAGAATTGCACATAAAAGCTACATACTGCATGGTTTTACAAAATAGCTTCATACACAGGAAGCGTTAATCTGCATAGATTTGTCTATGTTTAAGAAACGTACAGTGTTTTATTTTCACTCTTATTGGTTTTCAATATTAATTTTTTTCAAAAGACTTGATTCACTTATTTGACACAGAGAGAGGCGGAAAGCGCCTGTACAGGACTGAGGGAGGCAGAGGGAGCAGCAGACGGTCCGCTGGGCGGAGAGCCCGACGCGGGACCCGATCCCAGGACCCCAGGATCATGACCGGAGCTGGAGGCAGACGCTTCACCGACAGAGCCCCTCTGGGTGCTGCTGTTATTATTACTTTTTAAAGAGATTTATTTGGGAGAGACAGAGAAAGAGAGAGCAGGTGCATGTGGTAGGGGTGAGGCATGAGGAGGAGAGGATCTCAGCAGCCTCCCCTTCGAGGACAGAGCCAGACCCGAGGCTCCATCCCACCACCCTGAGATCGCGAGCTGAGTCGAAGCCAAGAGCGGAGGGCTCGGCCGACCGAGCCCGCCAGGCGCCCCGGAAGGTAGCTGTGAGCCGCGAGCACGGGCAGAGAACGCCGCCAGGCTGGCCTCGCCGAACGTGGCCCCTGTGGGACCGGCCGGGCCGTTTCTCCAATCATCCCGTGACGTCAAGGACAGACGGCTCGTGGGTCATAAGCATTTGCTGCTGCCCCCCACGAGAGAACAGGGACACACCTGCCTTCTTTCAGACAACGAGGTAAGTCAGGGAACATACACGAGAGACGTGAGCGAGAAACCGGTCGGCTGGGGACGCGGGTTGGACGCCGCGGGAGCTAACCAGCTTCTTAAAGACGTGAGCTGTCCAAGGTCGCGGGGGGAGGCCGCGGCCCTGCTCCCAGCATCCAGGCGGAAAGGGTAGGAGACGGGGAGCCCCAGGAACCCGGCACACGGCAGGTGTCCCGCGGGACCGAGCGGCCGGGAGTCACACGGACACACAGGTCTAGAACAGGTGTGAAGGAGGCGGCGGCCGCAGGTTGACTCCTGCTGGAGAGCCAGCCATGTAGGTAGGTCCTGGGGTGCGCACCTGGCTGGTGTTGCCCACCTCCGGGCACAGCCTGCTCCATCTCGGGACCCACAAACGAGCTTGGAGCAGGTGCATTTTGCTGCTTTATTCTGTGTGGTTCCACGGTTGGTGAGATGCTGTCAGTCCTGGTGGTACCTAGGGGTTGACCCTGGGGACGGGGCCGCCCGTCGGCCTCCTGGGAGAGCAGCGTCTCATGCCGGGGGCCTCAGGGTGGCGAGGCTCTGGTGCCCAGCATCACGTCCAGCCTGTCCCCCGCGTGTGCGAGCCGCACGTCCCGGAAGCCGTGGCGCTCCAGCAGCCCCCGGTACTCGGGAAGGCCGCGCTCTCTCCCCTGGGTCCGCACCAGCAGGTTCAAGGACGCCGGCAGGCTGCCCCGTGCCGCTGGCTTGTCCTCCAGGATCTTCTCAGCCACCAAGATGCCGCCGCCTGTGAAGAACACAGTTAGCTAGAGTCACAGACAAGATTTCGGCAGGGAGCCTCGCGGGGGTGGCCGGTTTCGAGCGGCACGGGAGCTGGGGCCGACTTGCGGGGAGGCTGAGGACACTGCCCGCCAGCCTGGGGAGCCAGAACCGCAGGGGGACAGACAGAGACAGACATGGAGAGAGAACACAGAGATAGTGAGGGGTCTCACGGGCCAGCCTGGACGGGGGCTCAGTCACACAGACGCAGCCCAGGGCTCCCCTGAGGGTTCCCCGTGTGGGGACACCAGCCAGAAACGCTGGGTGCAGGGTCCCGTGGTCCCAGCAAGGAGCACGCATTCACCCTGGAAACCCCAGGAGCACACCCGGGTCGGCACCTGCTTCGGGACACGGCCAGGACCAGGCACGCCAGACCCAGGAACCCTTACGTGACGGGTGCACAAAGCGTGAGAGCTTCAAGAACAAAGTGTGTGCGTGTGTGTGTGTGCATGTGTGTGTGTACGTGCCCCGTATGCGTCTGTCCGCGTCTCTCCATGCAAAGCCCTTCACAAAGGACGGAGAAACCAAGCGGTGGGAACTCAGCTCCCTCGGGACGCTTCGGAGCCCGGCAGGACGTAGTTCATGTCTGCGTTCTGGGGTGGTTGTCCTTCCCCTGAGATCCACAGGCAAGGGCCCAGTGGTGGCCGTTGCTGGGACAATTCTGGGGCGTCTTCTCTTGCTGGTTCCAGGCATGCAAGGGAACGCGGGGTAACCGAACCGGGATCGGAGCATTTCTCTAGCGTATCATCCATCTTGGCGTTTTTCAAACAAATGCACACGAGGGGCTAACACCACAGGCTCCAGAAGACTCAGGTTAAACCGGGCACTTTCGGCTCTGTCCTGTGGACCCCCAGGACCCTCCACTCTGCCCTGGGTGCGGCTAACCACCCAACTCCCAGCTCTGGGGGCGGACGGGAAGCCCCGGTTCCTAGCGGCTGCCACGGCCTGTGTTGTCAGGTCGTCTGTCTCGAGGCCAAGTTCAAGCTAACAACTCGGCACGCACGGGCAGGATGGCAGCCTTCCAGCGGGTGGGGGCGCTTTCACGATCGTTTCACTCGCAGCTTTGTGGACATCCGCTCTGGGCTGGGCTCCGTTCCAGGGCTTAGGCACGCTGCAAGGAAGAAACAGGCAGAAACCCGTCTTCCCAGGACCACGTTCTCTGCGCGGAGCAGCCCGTGTGCCCACGTGACACGGGGATGGCCGCGTGAACGCCTGCCTCTCCCCGACAGCGTGCGTGTCCTGGGGCTGTGGCAACAAGTGACCACAGACTGGTTATTTATTCTCTTTCAGCTCTGGAGGCCAGAGTCTCAGGCCCAGGCGGGGCAGGGCCGCGGAGATCCAGGCGGGGCAGGGACTGCCTCCCGCCCAGAGGCTCCAGGGGAGGGTCCTTCCTGCCTCTTCCAGCTTCTGGGGCTCCAGGTGTCCCTGGGCTGGTGGTCACATCCCGCCCGTCTCTGCCTCCATCTTCAGGTGGCTTCTCCTCTGCGTCTGCGTCTCCTCTTCTGTGTCTTACGAGGACCCCTGTCTTTGCATTCAGGACCACCCTGACCCAGGGTGAGCTCATCTCTCAGCCTTCCCCTCACCACCTCTGCAAACACCCTATTTCCCAACAAGGTCCGGTTCACACGTTCCCAGTGGACATGACTTCGGAGCGGCGGTGGGGGTTCGGGAGGCGGGCAAGTTGCACAAGCCATCCAGCCGCACAGACCAACAAGGATGCCCGGACGCCACCGCCTTTCTTGGCACGGAACTTGGCTCACTGAAAAGCAGTTGCTCAATTTTCTCTGCGGCGCTTGTTAACGTGTCCCCAAACGCTCACGTCCCCAGATGCCCCAGGAGATGGGTCCACGTGTGGCGATACTGTTTCCAAAAGCTCCGACGTGTGACGTCCCGCACCTGTGTCCGAGTCTCTGCTAGTCCAGCCCACGGGACTCTCCACGCACCGTCCGCACCTGAACCATCACCTGAGGACCCTCAGTGCTGTCCCGTGGTGGGAGCACCGTTGTGTCTGGTTCCTGGGCAGCATCTGGGTGTACTTCACTCCAGAACGTCTCCAGGAGCCTCCTCGGAATGGCGGCGGCGGCGGGGGGAGCAGTGCTCAGCGCTTTGAGTCCACAAACGCCTGTGGGGCTTTCTGTCTACAGCTGTGAACTGGTAATTCGCTGTCTCAGTTGCATTTTTTTTTTAAACATTTTATTATTTATTTGACAGAGAGAGAGAGATCACAAGTAGGCAGAGAGCCAGGCAGAGAGAGAGGGAAGCAGGCTTCCTGCCGAACAGAGAGCCCGATGCGGGGCTCAATCCCAGGACCCTGAGATCGTGACCTGAGCCGAAATCAAGGGTCGGACGCTCAGTGCCCCCCAGACGCCCCTCCCCGCTGAAGATCCACCATGGCCTTGCTGTCCTCACTCTCCTTTTGAGGGACCCCGTGTGTTTCTCATGCCCATTCCTGGTGCGGGACTCCGTCTCCACGCAGGCTCACGTCTGGATCCCCGGGATCCCGAAACGTCGGCTTTGTGCCCAACGCGGGATGCTTCCCGGATTCCGGGTCCCGGGGTCCGGCATGAGGGCTCCCAGCTAGAACCCTAAATCGTCTCACTTTCCTGGCACGGCTGTCGGTCCGCTCCGTCTCTGCCTTTTCCCCCGTTTTACTGGTTAGAACTTTCCTGCTGTTTGCTCCTGCCGCCACGCTCTGTGCACGGAGCGGGGGACGGACTCTGCCCTCTGCCTTCTGCGAGCCTGTTTGTCCCACGGTCCCCAAGCATACCTTTCAGTTCTGGATGCCTGTTTGCCTGCGCAGAGCGGGGGCACCGTGTGGAGCTAGGAGACTCTCCATGTTTCTCCCAGACTCTGCTCTGGAGGGTGGGCGTGGGGGGTACCCCGAGCGGCCAGCACGTGGAGGAGCAGGCGGATGGGAGGCATCGAAAATGCTAGCTGAACCTCATGCCGAATAATATGTCCCTGTGTGCCCTCTACGGGGCCCTGTGTCTGAGCTGGGGGCCACAGATAACATGGCCCTGCCAGGGGGCTGCCGGGGGTGATGTTTAATTGTACGGGTCATCTCAGCTGGACCGCGGTGCCCCAATTCGTGGCGGAGGATCTCTCCGGGGGTTTCTAGGATGGTTCCTTGAGGATGAGATTCACGGTTCAGTTGGCAGAAGCAGGTGGTGCGCCCCGGTGTGGGTGGGCCTCGTCTCATCAGTTGAAGGTCTCGAGAGCAAAGAGACTGGCCTCCTGCAGGAAGAGGGAATTCTGCCTCCGGCTTGTGTGCAGACTTGAGCCTCAGCAGGAGCCTGTCCCCGGGTCTCCGGCTGCCCGGTCCACCAGCAGACGTTCGACATCCCAGGCTACACAATCACATGAACTGACTCCTCGGAACAGACCGGTCTCTCTCTCTTTCTCTAACACTATCCACACACACCCTGTTGCACTTCAGCTTTGCGTTCTCTGTGTGCGAAAGAGGAGCTCAAACGCGCGGGGCGTTTCCCGGCCGCCGTGGAGCGGAAGGACCCGCGAATTGCTATAGTGTGTTTCTTCCCTAAGTGGACCAGGCACAGGACATGGGAGTGAGGGCTGTGCTTTGTGGGACTGGGGACCTCGAGGGCCTGGTAAGGGATCCCAGGAACTGGGCGTGCCCCTCTTTGTGGCCTGATGGGCCATGATGGCCCTGAGTGGTTGGACATGGTGGCGGGGACAAGGGTCGGCCAGGACAGCAATCGGAGAAGCATCCTGGAGACTCTGGGGCCTGAGAGCAAAGATGCCGTCACTGGCTTTATCGGGACTGGATGAGGGGATCCAGGGAGACGTCCCCAAACCTTCCTCCACCCCCTTGTGGCGCGAGCACATCGTCAGCGGGACGCGGTAAACAGCGCCGGGGGCACGGCTCTCTGTACACATCTTTGTTTCTTTGTAAGTGGAAACGGCGTTTCCGTTTGCAAGAAGGACCCGGTCGCGGCCCGGACTCACCCGGCTTGCAGCGGCTCGAGACGCGGCTCAGCAACTCGCAGACTTTGTCGTCCGGCCACTCGTGCAGGATTCTGGAAAGGATGTACAGGTCTGCCTCCGGGAGGTCATCCTTGAAAAAGTCACCTGGTGTGACAACACGATGTCAGGAGTCCGTCAGGGACGCCGGACCGGGTCCTGCCCCTGCTGGACACCGGGGGTGTGCCGCTCCCCAGAGCTGCTGGAGCAGAAGGCAGAGACTGCCTGTGGGGGGAGAACGGTGTCCTGCACCCCACAACCTGCAGCGGGGAACCCCGGGCCCGCCACCTCGTCGGCCCTGGGGCTGGGTGTTCCCAAGATTCGGGGCGGGAGCGGTTTCACGTCCAGCTGCCCCCACACTGACGGCTGCCCCTCCTGGAAGTTCTCCCTCACATCGAACTCAAGGCCTTCCTGCTCTAGCTTTTGCGGAACTTGCTTTTGGCGTTTGGGTGGGCTGTAGACACCTGGAGATGCTCACGTCGGCCATTCCACGTCCCACCTGCCCTCCCACCGTGACGGCTTCCAATCCCACTGCCACTCGCACTCCTATTCGCAGGATTTGGAGATGCGTACGGGTGTGCACATACACACAGAGACCCACATGCACGCACACAGACAAAACGCAGATCTGCGCAGGGACATATACGTATCTGCACGGACACGCAGACAACACACGCATATATGCACAGGCACACACATATACATAGACACGAATACACAGACCACACGCCCATGCGTGCATGTGCACAGAGAACAAACGCACCATGCACACACATGCAGAAACACATGTGCACACACAGCACACAGGCAAAACCACACAAGCATGCACACGCACAAACAACACTCGTGCGCATATACCCACATGCAGAAATAAGTGCACACGCAGCACTTGTTTCTTGTTTCATATGCACGCACATACAACACACATGCGAGTCTGTGCACACCCAGGCACACAAACACAGAGACATATACACAGGCGCACATTTGCAGGCATACAGACAATAGGCATGTACATGGAGACACACATATGCACCCACAGATGATGTACACGTGCACACACATGCAGAGACAACACACACATGCAGAGACAACACACACATCTGTGCACACACACAGAGACACAGGCAGCACACACAGATATGCACATATGCAAACACACATATACACACACAGACACAGTCACACACAAAGACGTGCACCTGCCTCTGTACAAACAAACAAGGCCGGCCGAACACTGGCTCACAGCAAAGACCGAGACGCGTCTACCTGGCATGAAGCTGATCCGGTCCGTCCGCCGTCCTTCGGGCTGAAAACACGTGACGTGCTCGATGACCTCCGGGAGGTCAAACACAGTCACCTTCAGACGCGGGTACTCCTGGGTGAGCGCTCGAGCCAGGGCACCTGTGCAGCCTGCGGGAAATGCCAACACACACTTCGTGACCCGACCTGCCGGCACTGATGAAACCCTCACCCGTCTCCCAAATTCAACCATGGTAAAACCAAAATGATGCCTGAGCACAGAGACTGAGGTCAACACCGGGAAAGAAAGCCAGCCGTGGCATAGATCTGTGTGGTCTCATGCAGGCCTCGCGGCCTCTTGAGGTCAGGACCTCACTTGCTGGTGCCAGAGCCAGTGCTGGTCCAGCACTGAGCAGGGGTGGGCACAGAGTCATGGAGGGCGAACAGAGCCCAGCTGTGTGGTGGGGAAGGGGAGGCTGCACCTTATCTCCTTTCTGGTGCAAGATGGTTGGTGTGATGGCTGGTGCACCAGCAGCCACTGTGGGCCACCAGCAAGAAAGGTATGCGGCTGACAGGGAAATAACACCTGGTCCTCTGGGACCCCAATCCCACTGGACCTCTTAGGCAGGCATCTGCTTGCCCCGCGTGCTGTCCCTGGGCTAGGGAGTGGGTTGGGATGGGCAGGAAAGTGTATGAGGCACAATTAGAGCTGATGGGATGGGGGCAGATGGGGTCGCGATCCTCTTCCCACCACTCAGCATCCACCAGAAAGGGCCCTATAACCTTTGTGGGGGTCCTTGCCCGTCGCTAGAACCTCCTAGCACTTGGGGATTTCTGCCCAAGCCCCGGCTCCCACCATGGCCAAATTCAGGCCTCAGATGCTTCCTCAAGAGGGAGATGCATCCTGGACATCTTAAGAGCACATGAGGTGAGCATGACTTCACATAAGAAATGCACAGAGCCCTTTGCTCCCGATTCCTGGCGGGAGCGGGCGGGGGGCGCTACGCACCTCCTAGGTCACAGGCGGAGGTGAACTGGGACAGGTCGAAGGCGGTGGCCACCTGGCGTGCCGTCAGCATGGCGAAGCCGTGCATCGCCCTCATGAACTGCAGCGTCTTGTGCTTGCTCTGAAAGAGAATGGGGCGTGAGGAGAGCCCCCACCGAGGCCCGGGGAGCTCCTGCACTCTGGCTGGGGGCCACCGGGCGTTTCTGCAGGTGGGAACTCAGCGGGGCTCACGGGGAGGGGAGCGTCAGGGCACAGCTGCACCGGGGAAGGGGTCTGGTGGGGAAGCGGGTCGGGAAAGGGGACCTGTAGGGCAGAGCTGGGTCGGGAGGGGGTTGGGGAGACACAGTGAGGCCTGGGTCGGGAGGAGGTGGGTGGTGCAGAGCCGGCAGGGGAAGGGCAGAGCAGGGTTAGGGGCAGGTTGGGGTAGGGTCGGGCAGGAAGCAGACTTGGGGGGTCCGAGGGGGCAGGACCTTGTCCAGCCCAGTGCTGCGGGTGTGGGTTGGGGGTCCAGCGGCACTGGAACCCCCCCTTTCCCATCCTAACAGATGCCACGTCTAAGAATCTGAAGTCAGTCGTCGAGGATGGTCACCCTGGAGGCTCCAGACCCCCCACAAAGGGTCTCTGTGGACAAGGAGGAGGGGTCCAGGGTGGGGTCCCCCAGGGGCCCCTACAGCTGGCTCCGTGCTGCTGACTATCTCAGCAAAAGTCAGACCGGAGCCCCTCGCCCAGCTCCCCTGTGGGGTCCCCGTGTGGTCGGGACCTCCGCAGGGCAGCATGTAGGATGGGGTCCCCCGTTGGGCAGGGTGCCTCCTGGGGCCCCCAGCGCTGCAGGGTACAGCATGGTGAGGAGATGCTGGACGTGTCCCGGACTCCCACAGGGACAGACGGGGCCGCAGGCAGCCCACCTGAGCCAGCCCACCTCACAGGGGTCCCTCCCTTCCTCCTGGCCCTACACCGCCCCACTCTGTGCCCAGGGAGCCCCGTCTGTGGCTTCTCTTCTCTGTCTCCACCCGACTGGGGGTCTCTCTGCTGCGTCCGACTCCCCTCCCCTTCCCAGGTCAAAACCTAAGCCCCACGGGGATGGCGGTCAGAGGTGGGCGTCTAGCAGGGGACGGGGTCATGAGGGTGCAGAGATACCTGCCTCCGTCACCCGGTGAGGACTAGAGAGAACACAGTCGAGTTCGAGCCAAGAGACCCTGAGTCTGCAGGCGTCTTGACCTTGGATGCTACCCCCAGAACCCTCAGAAGGAAATGTCTGTTGTCCGTAAGCCCCCTGGCCTGCACCCTCCTGTGACCGTCTGTCTCTGTCCCTGTTGCCTAGGCTGGGTACAAGCCCCGTGCTCTCACGGTCAGTTCTGGATCCCGCGGACAGCCTGGGTCAGTGCCACAGGTCTCTGCCCTCGGCCAATGCTGCACCCCAAACCCCCAAAGCATTCTGGAAGGGGAAGGGGAACGAGGGAGAGACACGGTAGGAAGGGCTCTGCGGACCGTGAGCTCGAAGGACAGGGTCCCTCCGATTTAACCACAAGAAGGAAACACGGTGCGTTAATTCTGTGCAGGCCCAAGTCCGGTCCGACAAGCACTGTCTCTTCTCGGGCACCACCTGGCCCTGGTGGTCACGGGACCACCTGGCCCCCATCTCCCTGCCCTGCCCCTGCCCACGGGCCTCCCTGCACGGCTCCTGAGGTCACAGGAGCCAACTCTTGTGGTTTTCTAACAGGTCCCTGTTAACCCACTGGCAGGGCAAGGGTTCTGCACCCGTCGGTCCTTTTGGAAGATACGCCCACGACGTGGCAACAAACGTTCCGAGTCTCGGTACCTGAACGGGCTCTTCCGCCTTCCTCCCAAAAGCCGCGCTGGCTCCCTCCCGCACGGCGAGCTCCAGGTCCGTGAAGAGGCTCCAAAAGTGGTCGTTGCTGTGCATGGCCAAGCTGTGCAGGGAATACTCGCCGTCCGACGCCAGGTGCACGTCTGCCAGCTCCGTGTTGCGGTAACCTGACGTGACAAGGCATCGTGGGGGCTCCTAGCAGGGACGCCGCAGCAGAGCCCACGGCGTGGGTCTTGACATGGGGGCACAAACCTCACCTGCCTGACTGGGGCACAGGGCATCCGCTCAGGGGCGGCTCCATGGAGAGACAGCCCAGACCCAGCATGCAGGTGGACTCCTGTGTTAACCAAGCAGGTGGACATTCCCAGGGGAGATGCCCCCAAACCCCCTAGGACAGTCACTTGGCTGGGACATGGTGCCTGGATCTTAGGTACAATGCCAGGAGGGACGTTGCTGTGGAGTGTTTTGACATATAGAACTACAGGCGACCTTGGGCAATGTGGGTGGATCACATCTAATCAGGCGAAGGTGCCAAGAGCAGGGATGACATTTTGCTGAGCTAGAAGACATTGTGTCTCAAGACTTCAGGGTCACTGTGTACTGATTTTCAACCACCCCACTAGCATAGCGGGATGAGCCATTTCCTTGCTATACACCTGCAGGTCTACAGACCACGGGTTCTGTTTCTCTGGAGAGCCTGGACTGGTGGTGAGTCTCTTCCTGTCTCCACCCTCTTCGTGCCCAGCTGGGCTGTCTGTAAGACCTGGCCCATGGGAGCCCCTCTGGGACACCTGCATCTGGAGAATGGGAGACTGGGGGTACAGGTGATGGTGGGGAAGACCCTATCGCTCCATGGAAGGTTGCACAGGCTGAGAAATGAAGAATTATGAGAAATAAAGAACAGCACCGAATCCCTTTTAACACCTCAGTGTCCTTCTGAGGCCTTTGGAAGAGCAGCAGTGCCCCCTGTGCATGTGAGGGAACGGTTCACGGGGTTTGCCTGCAGAACCCTGCAAGGCATCAGTGAAAACGTGTGGGAAGAAGGTCCCCGGGGATGAGAAATCTGGACACCTGAAACTTTCTCGAGGTTCAGTCATTATTTTGGACAGAAGAGATCATCGTTACAATGATCTGGGTGAGGAGAAAGTTCTGCTTTCTAGGCTCCAGATCGCAATCACATGTCTGTATGACTTTTGTACAAAGGGCAGGTTCTGGGGCTTTTGCCAGCACCCCGCTTTCCTCCTCATCACAGAAGGGAAGCTGCTTCTCCTGCCCGGGGCCCTCGATCCCACCTCCCCCCCACCATCACTCCCAAGGTTTCCACAGAGACCATCCGGAGGATCGTCTGCTCTGAGGCCAGGCTCAACAGTCTGGTTCATTTCAGCAAACAGTGTCACCCACACGGTTCATCTGTCCACCCATCCATCTTCCTACCTACCCATCTATCCCTCCTTCCACTCATCCATTTACCTACTTACCTACCTATCCATCCACCCGTCCAACTGTCCATCCATCTACCTACCTACCCATCCATCCATCCATCCATCCATCCATCCATCCATCTGTCCATCCACACATCCATCCATCCATCCATCCATCCATCCGTCTATCCATCAAAATCTCCTGTTACTTACCTACATATTTTTCATCTCTATTACCAAGCTATTATCTGTCTAGGTGTCCCCACCCATTCATCTCATCTGTCTAAATAAGCAAAAACAAACACGTATCTATGTTCTGCACACACATATATTCCACTGGTTTTGTTTCTCTGGTGAACGCTGATATAGGTCGTTTGAGAGCAGAGCCCATAGAGAAGTCACTCTCCTAATACACCCCCACCCCCCGCCAACGCACACCTATGTCTCCTTTCTTCCATCCTCTGCTTCTCCCCTTGGGGAAAAGCCACGTTCTGATGGTCTCGTCCTCCCCGCCTTGGCTCAGAAACCACCTTCACTTGGTGACTTACTTCCACCTACAAGGATTCTCAGCAAGACACCTCAGATGTCCTCTTACCTCTGTCTGTCTTCTCCAGCAATCCCAGGGCCACACAGACATCCAGGAGCCGTTCAGTTCCACACACAGAGGCATCGATTTTGCCTGCGATATCCACGGCCTTCAGTGGGCCGTCAACTTTTAGTACATCAAACACATTCAGCTTGCAAGCCACGAACAGGGCCTATCCATTAGAAACAACTACAGTTAGACTTACTCCGTGACTTATCAAGGACTTTTGACTCCTGTGGACCCAAAACATGGAGGTCAAAGCTGTGAAACATATTTAACTTGTCAACGGAAACTCCTCCAGAGACAGTAGATTTAGGCACCAGCTGATACCAGGTTTGCACAAGGCAAAAGCACATCAGTGAATACCAAGCAGAAAAACGGTGCCATGGGGGGAAGGAAAAAACAGTGTGCTGCGGCTTTAGGCTGAATGGTGTTTCCACCCAAGATCTGTAGGCTGAAGCCCTAACTCCCAGGACCTCAGGACGTGACTGTATTTGGAGGCAAATGGCTGTCCTCAAGTGCAGAGTCTCTACAAAGCTCAGAAGAGATGCCCTCTGGTGACAGCGATTACCTTGCTGCTCACACTGCCCTCACCTCGTGATGCCAAAACCATCTGTGACAACTGATGCACGTTCTCAAGGGCCCGATGCAGAGCTGCTTCCAGAACGAACCGTGACGGCCCTGGTGAGGAGACACGCTCCCAGGCTCCTTCCTGCCCCTCAGCTTGGTCAGCTCACCTGACCGCTGGGAGACCTTTGTTCAACACAGCGATGTAGTAAGCGGGCAGACAGACACACAGGTAGCTAGGCGGACAGATAATAGATCAGATAGGCAGACGGGAGATAGGCAGATAATTGATCTTTGATCACAGGTACATAGGTAGATAGATCCTAGCTGATAGTTTGAGGACAGGTAGATAAGCAGGTAGATCGACAGGAAGAGAGGGACAGCGTATACGTCCATCAGGTGATGGTCCAATGCACTATCTTTTAACTATCACTTTGCAGAGAAATTTGAATATTTTGAGGCATAACACAGAACAACCACTTCTCCTAATCACGAGAGCTTCTGCCCCAGACAAGGCCAGGGAAGTGGCCAGGGCTGCAGTGTGGGAAGGGGCAATCTCCAGTCCCCCCACCCAGCACCCCAGAGCCACTGACGTGGTCCCTGCGGAGCCCAGGCACGGGGAGGGCCGCATTCCAGCTCTCTCTCTGAAGCCCAAAGCTGCTCAGACGGGTGGAAGGTCGGCCGAGTGGGACAGAAGAAGGTTGGAGAGATGTAATGGCCGTGTGGCGGCATGGATGGCCGCACCAGCCCTGTCCCTGACGGAGGTGGCGGAAGACGACCAGGTGGGCTTCTGCCTCAGAGGCTGTCCGGTGTGGCGTGGGTACCCGGGTGTTTCTGGGAAGTGTCTATGACCTCGCAGGAAGGACTGGGGCGGCCACAGCCACAGGCACCAGCTGGCTCCAGAGAGCACCCAGTGGCCTGCAGGTTCCCTCACCACCTGCGACACCCTCTGGCTGGAACAGGTGTCTGGGATCCCAAAGCCACAGTACGAGGAGGTCACAGATCCCTCCAGGCAGCTAGTGACCTAGTGCTAGAGCCCACCTGGCCAGGGGCATGCTGGGTTCCCCGAGGCTGCTGCACGGTCAGCATTCTGGCCTCGTCATCCTGGGCTGGGGAGAGGCCGGTCAGCGATGCCCTGTGTGCCCTGTGCTGAGGTCATGAGACCGCTGCTCACCTTCAAGTAATCACAGACAGCTCGCCCCAGCTGGGCACCGGACTCGGCCACCACAGCCCTGAGCACGAGTCTCACACGCCACAGTCTGAGCCCCAGCAAATCAGGTCACAGCCTCTGTGACCCCCAAAGTCACTCTCTCTCTGCCAAGCCACTTCACGAAGGCAGGAAATCAGCTGGGGACACCTGTATGGGCTGAACACCGGCCCCCAAAAGATAGGCCAAAGTCTTGGCCCCTAGAACCTGCAAAGGGAGATCTTATTTGGAAATAGGGTCTTTGCAGATAGGATGAAGGGAAGGATTCTGGATGAGCTCATCCTGGATCGGGGTGGTCCTGAATCCAAGGACGGGTGTCCTTGTAAGAGACAGAAGATGAGACACAGATAAACCATGTGAGGACAGAGGCAGAGATGAGAGGGACGCGGCCACCAGCCCGGGGACACCCGGAGCCTCAGAAGCTGGAAGAGGCAGGAAGGACCCTCTCCAAGAGGTTCAGGAAGATGCACAGCCCTGCCCCGCCTGGATCTCAGTGGTCCTGCCCCACCTGGATCTTAGATCCTGTCTCCAGAGTTGAGAAAGGATGAAACTGTGGGGTTTCCAGCCCGCAGTCTGCGGTCATCTGTTACGGCTGCCCCGGGACACTCAGACAGGTACCTTTGATGCTTTAAAGCCGTCTATGAGTTCCAGAAGGCCCGCTGGGAAGGGGGGCGGGCTTTCTCCTGTCCCGTGAGAGTCTGTTCCCTGCGGGCCAGCAGGAGCCTGTGTCCGGTCCCCGTCCGCCTCTGCCCTTCCGTGGCCGCCACCGTCATCGCCCTGAGCGGGGTCGGAGCCGCTCCCTTCCACGTCGCTCAGGTTCTCGAACGTGTCGACGGGGGGGATGGAGTCGTGCTTGACCCGCCGCAGGTCCTCGCGACGGGGCAGGGAGTACAGCTCCACCAGCTTCTTGCAGAAGTGGTTCAGGGGGAAGCCCACGACGTTGAGGAAGTCTCCGCGCACGTGCTCCACCAGCATGCCGCCCAGTGCCTGGATCCCGTAGCCGCCGGCCTTGTCCCTGCGCGGGGAGGAAGACGGTTACAGGAGAAATCAAAGTCTGAAGGGTCAAAAGACGGGTGCCTGCTGGATGGCTTCACTCCACGTGATCAGACGGGATGGCGGGCGGGAGCCCAGCGATCCCCCCGGGCTGCTTCAGTGACGAGTCTAGTCCCATCCTGGGCGATGACGTGGTGTCCCAGACGGCCCCTCGGGGACACTGCCCCCCACACCAGGCCTGGGGCAGCAATCTCAGGGGCAGTGCCGTGAGGACGGCCCACCCAGGCCATGCTTTTGTGCCCGCCTGCATCTCTGGTCCTGCAGCTTCTGCCGAGACCTCCTTAGGCACAGAAGAGGGCACTTCAAAGGTCCTTTCCTGGACCCTGACTTGAGCACCTAGCACGTTCTACCTGACCCTCCGTCGTCTGCTTCCCTTTGACCCCAGTCCTTAAAATGGCAGGAGTCGTCGGTTCGGGGCATCCTCAGCACTGGGACCGTCCCCTGGCATCTGTACTCAAGCACCTGTCCCCCACCTGGCCCCGTTCCACGTGGGGAACAGAACCGGGAGCAGGTGAGCTCGGCCGTGTACTCACCTGCTCACCGGACCGCAGCCCAAGACCGCGTCTCACACTTGGGGTGATTCGCACTCACTGTCCCAGGCCAGGGCAGCTCAGGTCCTGACACGGGCCCTGCCAGCAGCCCCTGACCCCCGCTGTTCCTCCAGCAAGCCCATCACCCGGGTCCCTGCACTGCCTAACTGAGCCCGGCCCCCGGTGTAATCAGGACAGTAACACGATGACCATGAACCAGATGTCTGTGTCCCCCGCACCCCCAAATTCATATACTGAGACCCAACCTCCAAGGGGATGGTGTTGGGAGGTGGGACGTTTGGAGGGGATCCTGTCCTGAGGGTGGCCCACCCACGCGAAGGAATGAGTGTCCTCATCTGAGGGACTCACATGGGCTCCCCGCTGTCGATGTATTCCCACAGGAGCTCCTCCGACAGCTCAGAGAACTTCACCGTGGTCTCCTCGTGGAACTCGGACACCTCCAAGTCGAGCTGCGCGTCTGCAACACAGGGCGGCCGGTCAGGGTGCGCAGCCTCAGGGCCCCACCGCTGGGCTCTGTGCACCTGGGGGACATCGGTCCGGGTTCTCAGTTCTTAATTAGGGGCAGGAGGAGGCTTCAGGCAGGAAAAATTAAATTGCAAACTCAAGCATGCAAAACCATGGAGGAATAAAAAGTTGCAACCTGCAGGGGGTGGGGTTTGGGGAATAAAAAGTTGCAATCCAAGACCCAGAACAGTGGGGGGGAGGGTGGGTAAGGAAGTTTGGGGGATACAAAAGTTGCAACCTGCAGACCCAGACCTGGGCTTTGGGGAATGAACAATGTTGCAAGCGCCCAGCACCCAGACAAGCATGGGGCCTTGGGTTTTCCCCCCAGAAACAGAACCTCGGGGTGGGGGCGGGGGGGCATCGCCTGGGTGGCTCAGTCATTATCAGTCAGCCTTCGGCTCAGCGGATCCCAGGGGATCGAGCCTGGCATTGGGCTCCCTGCTCAGTCAGAGGAAATCTGCTTCTCCCTCTCCCACTCCCCCTGCTTCTGTTCCCTCCCTCAACGCATCTCTCTGTCAAATAAATACAATCTTAAAAAAAGAAAAGAAACAGAACTTCCGGGCTGGCCCAGAGACCTTGGCTCTGGGGCTGGAAAGCCCCTGCTCGGCCCGCGGGGCACATTATGCAAAGCAGCTTTTGCAGACAATCCTTGGGGTTTCGGTCCTTTTTAAAAAAACCTTCATTGTCCTGCTGTGATTTCCGGCTGGCCGGCGTGAGCCAGCCCTCTCTGTCTTCCGGACGGAAGGTCTGGAGGGAAGCACCTGCGTGGGTCACACTGGGCGGGCGAGCCCAGCTCTGTCAGGTGCTCCGAGGCCTCTGTGCAGCCCCGACTTGCCGAGGCAGGAGGGAGGGCGCAGGTCTGCAGGGTCACCGGCTCCGCCCGCGGTGGCCCCGGGCCTGGGGAGGAGGCCGGCGGTGCTGTACCTGTGGTGCAACAGTGGACAATGGCGACGCCCGTGAAGACGCTGTGCTCTTTCCCGTTCAACCTGCAAGATGCAATCGGCACGACCGTGTCCCCCTGGCCAGAGCCGTGCTCTGCGGCACATTCCCGCCACCCTGCTCTCAGCCGTCCACCTGCTGTCCTGCAGCAGAGTGAAACGTGGGTGCATGGAACATGGCACGGCCCCGGGGCTGAGACGCGCTGAGGTAGAGGCTGAGCTCGTCCGGCCCGGAGGGAGACTGCCCGTCTACCTGTTGCCCGAGCAGAGCTCGTGGGGAGAGCCGAGCACATGGAGGTGCACATGGGGAGATCACCACTCAGAAGTAGGACAGGAGACCAGGAGTAAGAGCTCATGGACACAGGGACAGCCAGGAGGGTGGCCAGGTAGGCTGTGCACAGACCCCTCCCCAGGCACAGAACTCACTGGACCTGAAGTCTGCCCCAGAGGCAGTCCCTGCCCAGGGCCCTAACCTGGGGACCTGACCCCACTGTGGACATTGTCCCCACCCTAGGTGCTCTCCCTGCCTGGGACCCTAACCTGAGGACCTGATGCCACCCAGACATTATCCATTCCATCCTAAGCCCCAACCCCGTCCCAGGCCCTGACGTACCCCATGTACGGGCCCTGCCCCAGTCCTGCCCCAGTGCTGTTCCCAGGGGGACGACCGTCTGCACCCACCTGGAAAGCATCCTGTATGCGTCCTGCTTGTCCACCGGCTTCTCCAGAATCAAACCCCCGATGGTCTGCGAGAGAACCAGGGAGGGATTCACTCTCACTCAGCTGGCTCTCCCTGTCCGCACCTTGACTTCGGTCACCAAGCACACACAAACCAAACTGGAGGCCAGAACGGGGGCCCCGAGGTGGGGGGCACTCACCACAATGGTATCGGCTCCGATGACAACGTCGGGGGCCCGGAGGTCCTTCTGCAAGAAATCCAAACCCAGCTTTAGAAACCACGTCCCCGTGCGTCTTCCGCAAATACCCCGGTGGGGTGACGGGTGGGCACGAGGCCACTCTCACTTCAGAAACTAAGACGTGGGTGTCCTCAATGTCCCCAACAAGGACACGAACGTGACTCCAAATCCTCCCCAAGCTATCCTGAATTAAGGACAAAGCCGGTGTTTTCTGGCCCGCTCAACATTAAGTTGAAACTTGGTCAATACACTGGACAATAAAATAAATCCAAGTAGAAAATTCAGGCTTGGAGCTGAACATGGTCATCGGGGATCTGTACGGAACCTTGAACTTAGCTTGTCCGTAAATATTCACTTTTCCACTGTCGAAAATCAATTGATCAACACTTGCTTATTTCTATCAATACTTCTTCTAGCATTCAGTACCGTGCATTTGTTATGCTCCGTTAATTGCAACAGGATATTATCGTAACACTTAGCAATAACAATCTACATTAATTCTGAATCATAAATGATGCGGTTATTGTCACTAACAGCACATCACATAATAACATATAGTAAGAGTTAAGGTACGTCCATTCCATGTCGTAAGTGATACTGTTGTCATCATTGTAACAGTATATTATATAGTAACGGTCATAGTTCAGGTCTGTTAATTTTGTATCATAAATAATGACATAACAGTCACTGCTACTATATATAGTTTTATATAGTAATATTTTTTATTACTATATAGTAACATAGTTTTATATAGTATATATAGTTTTATATAGTAATATTTTAGGTCTGTTAATTCTGTACCATGAGTGATGCTCTTATACTCATCGCAACAGTGTATTACACAGTAACGTATAAGAATAGTTCAGGTCTGTTCATTTATTTTGAGGGATGCTGTTATGTTACCCACAAGATTCCTTGTATAGTAATACACAGTAGTAGATCATCTATATTCATTCCTTATTATAAATGATACAATTATGTTAATTGTAATAGTATTTTACATAGTAGCACATAGTAATAGATGAGCTACATTAATTTTTTTTTAAGATTTTATTTATTTATTTGACAGACAGGGATCACAAGCAGGCAGAGAGGCAGGCAGAGAGAGAGGAGGAAGCAGGCTCCCTACTGAGCAGAAAGCCAGATGCGGGGCTCAATCTCCGGACCCTGAGACCATGACCTGAGCTGAAGGCAGTGGCTTAACCCACTGAGCCACCCAGGCACCCCAAGCTATGTTCATTTTTTTTTTATGGTAAATGATACCACTCTGTTAATCCCAATAGCATGTTACAGAGTAACAGATGGATATGAACCATGTTATATCAAAGATACTGTTATATTAATTATAAAAGCAGGTTACACTGTAACACTCATTGGTAGATGAGCTACCATAATTGCATACAATACAGAAAACGGCTTTTATCAACGGCATGTCCACGGAGACCCCGAAACCGCCCTCCCAAGCAAGAGAATTCTGTGAAGACGCAGGAGCAGAGCCCCCTTGCCTGGTGCATCCTTCTGGCGACCTCCAGGGCCTTCTGCTTGGCTGTTTCGATGGCATAGGCATAAGGCGTGGGGAAGGATGCTTTATCAAGCTTCTCTTTGAACCTGGAAGGAACCACCTCGAACCGGAGACCCTGGAAAAGGGGAGATCGGGGTCTTGAGGGTTGGCAGGAAGAACCCAAGGACGCAGAGCAGCAGGGCGCCCGACTTACAGTAAAGGTGGCCTTTGCCACGTGCTGGGAAGATGCCAAACGCTGACCAGGGCCAGCTCCCAGCCGGCTGGGGAGGCGCGGGGGCTGGTGGGGGCCCAGCGCACCTGCCGGGAAGATATCGGTACACAGAAGCCAGCAGGAAAGTTTGGCTAGGGCACTGGGTTGTGAGGCTCTGTGGGGTCAAAGGGCTCCCGGAGTGTCCCTGAGGCCGGCATTTCATCCCCACGGTGTACAAATAGCTAAAAACATCCACCTGCACAAAATGCCACAGAGGACTGACCGCAGTCCCCAAACATGTGTGGGCAGGAATGTGGGCCTTGATCGCAAAGGGTCAAACTCCGCCCACCTCTGGGCAGTGCCCCTCCCCCCGAGAGAGCTCCCCTGAGTGAGGCTCTGACCATCCCTCCCATACCTCTCTGAGGGCCCCCCCCTTGGTCCTTGGCCTCCTATACCCCGTTTTCCCTGGATCGCCTTGTGAGCCGTCTTCTGGTCTGTACCCACCCCAACCCCTCCTCCTATCTCCAGTACCCTACCCCCAGACGGGGCGTCCCCACGGAGACCACGTCCGCTCCACTCGGGCTCTGTCCGTCCCCCACTACCACCTCCAGGATGGACACAGGTCAGGCACAGACATGGCCTTGGCCCGGGAAAACCCCCGCACCCCCCGCCCCGGCCAATAGGTCCTCGGCCACTTGGCCTGGCCTGAAGACTCTGTTCCCAGACCATGCAGACTGCTACTACCGTCAGTCCCTGGGACCCTCAATCACTATCCACAGCTCCAACAAAGACCCCTGTCTGCAGAGCCCTGTTCCCCCATCACACAGAGTCCCACTTTCCCCAGCCTGAGCCACAGGTCGCTAGACTCCAGTCAATGGGTCCCAGGGTCACTAGGGCTCCTGGCACTCGCCTAGCTGGTCTGGTCAGTAAGCCCCCAGCACCGGGCCCTCCTGGGTGAGCAGGGCCCTTGGCTCCAGGGACCAGTGACCAGACCACCTGCGTGGGTCACCAGGTCTCTGGTCACCATGAACCTGGACACCCGACCACCAGGCACCAGTCCCTTCCTTTCACTAGGTCCCCAAGCCCCTGGGAACAGGCACCAGGCTCCCAATCACTAGATCCCCCAGTCACCAAGACCTCCCCCTTCCATACCTCCCCCCACAGTTACCCCCTGACCTCCCCACCTCCCAGGTCTCCAGACCCCTGCCCCAAGCCCCGGGGCCGCAGGACAATGGGTCTCTGGCTTCCCAACCCCTCTCCCACGCCTCCACAGCAGAACCAAAATCCCCAGTCACCAGAGCTCCAATCACCAGGTGCCCCACTCCCCGAGATCACCAGAGTCCCGGGGCCCAGTTCCCCAGTGATTAGAGCCCCAGATCACCAGATCCCAGCTCCAGACCCCCGGATCCACAGGTCCCCGGATCGCTGGGTCCCCGGATCACCAGATCTCCAGCTCCAGGCCCCCCCAGAACACCAGGTCCCGGGATCACCAAATCCCCAGCTCCAGACCCCCCCAGATGACCGGGTCCCCAGTACGCAGAGCCCCAGGTCACCGGACCTCCGGGCGCAGGCCCCAGGTGCCCCAGCGCGCCAGGCCCTCAGGCTCCAGGCCCCCCAGGTGCCCAGGTCGGTAGGCGCCTGGCCCCAGGAGCCCCCACTCTCCTCCGCACGGCTCCAATCCCCCGGGTCCGCAGACCCGGAGGCAGCAGACTCCCGGGCCCCGGCCCCGCCGCAGACCCCCCGCCCCAGGCCCGGCGCAGGCCGCTCGCTCACCGCGTGGCTGAGGATCTCCCGGCGGCGCGGGGAGGCGCTGGCCAGCACCACGCGCTTCTGCAGCAGCTTCCCGATGACCGGGCTCAGCACCATGGCGACCCGACCCCCGCGCCGCGCACCCGGCCCGCAGCCGGACCCGCAGCCCGACGCCCGCGCCCGCGCCGCGCGCTCCGGACCCAGTGCGGCCCCGCCCCCAACGAGGCCCCGGCCGGCGCGACGCCCCGCCCATGCCCCGCCCGCGGAGCCCCGCCCCGCGCCGCGCTCGTCTGCAGAGTGAGGCCCCGCCCCCAAAGCGCCCCGCCCGCCGGAGCCCCGCCCTGCGCCGCACACGTCGGCCGAGTGATGCCCCGCCCCCAACGCGGCCGCGGTCCGCTCGACGCCCCGCCCAGGCCCCGCCCCGCCCCATCCGCCGGAGCCCCGCCCCTGCCTTCCGAGTCCGGACCCCAGGCTGCGCGTCCCCACCGCCCCGCGCCCCAAAGCCAGCTGCGCCGCCGAGGGGCTGGGGGGGAGGTCGTTGCGGACGATCTCCGAGAACCCGATGTCCCGGCACCCCTTGGGGAGCAGTGGGGGGCGGGCGCAGGGATGGGGGCGTCTCCTGCAGCCGGTGGAGGGGGTGCGCAGATGGGGTCCCCGGGGCACGGCGGAGGGGGGAGATGGAGTCCCCGAGGGCACAGTGGGGCGTGGAGGGGAGGGTCCCTGAGAGACAGGTGTGCCCCGAGAGGCAGTGGGCAGAGATGGGGGTTCCCGGGGCGGGGGGCGTTGCAGACTGGCCCTCGGTGGACAGCCCCGCCGCATACAGATGGATACACAGGTAAACAGGTAGTGGATAGGGACAGGGAGAGGGAGACTGTCCTGCGAACTGTGGGGGGCTTCTCAGCCTCCGCACTACTGACATTTGGGGGGCAGGTCGGGGCGACCTGCGCACACCACGGCGTCCAGCGGCAAGCCCAGTTTGCGCCGCTAGATGGCAGTGGTTTCCTTTCGAGTTGTGACCACCCCAGGTCTCTCCAGACATTGCCGCGGGGTCCCCTGCGGACAGAATAGCCCTTAGTTGACAACCCTGACCATAGACATGATAGGTAGATAGGTAGATAGATGATAGATAGGTGATAGATAGATAGGATGGATAGATATGGATGGATAGATACGGATGGATGGATGGATGGATGGACGGAGGGACGGACAGGTAGAAAGATGATAGGTGGGTATGGATAGATACATGAGATGGATCGATGGATTGATAGATGGTTGGATGTATGGTTAGATAGACGGATGGATGGATAGATAGATGATAGATGGTTGTGTAGATGGATAGAAGAATGGATGGATGGACTGATAAATGATGGATGGATACGTGGTTGTATAGATGGATGGATGGATGGATGGATAGATAGATATGATGGATGATGGTTGGATGGATGGATACATGGATGGATGGATGGATGGATGGTTGGATGGTTGGATGGATGGATGGATGGATGGTTGGTTGGATGGATGGATGGATGGATGATAGATGGTTGGATGTATGGTTAGATAGATGGATGGATGGATCGATAGATGATGGATGGATACATGGTTGATAGATGGCTGGATGGATGGATGGTTGATGGTTGGATGGATGATGGCTGGATGGATGGATATATGGATGGATGGATAGATGGATAGATGGTTGGATGGATAGGTAGGTAGATGGATAGATAGTCCTTATGCATGGTCCAGGCTTCTCAGCCTGGGCACTGTTGACATCTTGGACTGCATGACTCTCTGATATGGGGCTGCCTGGGCCCTGCAGGTGCTACGCTGTAGGTGTCCCTGTCTCTATGTCCCACATGCCAGTCACACACCTCCTCCCCCCCCCCTCGTTGTGACCACCATAAGTGTCCCCAGAAGAGTATGTACACAGGCATATAAACCCATATTGCACACCTATACATGTATGGAGGTGGTGTGTCTGTGTATATGTGGCACACACATACTTCCACGTGACAGCCTATGATGTATTTGGACGGCATTGTTCCTTCTCATGTCTCCCCCTTCGTGTTCTGTGCTGGCTGATCTCCCGTGAGGCATGGGATGGGGTTCAAAGGAGGTTTAGATGTCCATAGTGCGTGTCGTGATACAGACACAAGGACCCAGAATCCCCAGTGGAGCTGGGGGCCGGGGTGGTGGGCATGGACCCAGACCCTTCTTTGCTGGGACTGCTGAAGACTGAGTAGGGGGAACAGGCTGGCTGGTGTTTTGATGGTTTGCTCCTCTGCAAAATGGACCTAACCCTAACTGTGGGATGGACAACGGGAGCTTGTCTTGGAGTTTTCTCGGTGGTCTTTTCCAGAAAGAGCAAAAAAGGCGGGGTCGAAGTAGGTTCCCAGCAATTCGTGACGGAGGCAGAGTTCCCGATGTCCTGGCTACTTCAGCCCTGTTGTTCTGGGTATTTCGATTGGACCCTTTGCTGGAGATTGGGGTCAAAATCTGCCTAAGAGGGCCTGTTTGGATTCTGTCCGGCATGATGGACACGAGGCGCTCCCCCAGGCCACGGAGCAAGGAGAGAAGAATAGCGTAAATGTTACCACACAGGATGAACCCCGAAATGCCCTGTTGAGAAATAGACAGGATGGCAGCACCCCCATGTGCCCTTTGATCCCACTGATGTCACAGAGACAGGAAGGACACGTCCAGAGAAGCAGAAACAGTCGTGGGCCCTCGTTTGGGGCTGGCCGTAGGGATGGGGAGAAAACGGGCATCGGGCATCTTTTGGGGGCGATGGAAATGTCCCATAGCTGCACTGGGGTGTCTCGGGGAGGCCTCTACAAACGTACCGCGCGAACCGTGTGGGGGGCAAATCGTACCTGGATTCGGCGGTGACGTGGGCGCAGCTGGAGGACGTGATGGTCAGTGACGTAAGCCAGACACCAACGGACAAATGCTTTGTGATCCCACGTATAAGAGGCCCCTGGTGGCATCACCTTTATAGGGACAGGGAGCAGGTGGTGGGGGATGGGGTTCCTTGTTTAGTGGGGTCAGAGCTCCCGTTGTCCTCGATGAAGGATTCCGGACATGGACGTTGGGGACGGTGGCACAGCTCCGTGAAGGTGTCGGACACCCCGACCTGCACACTTAAACGTGGATAAAATGGTGAGTTTTGTGCGTATGTGTTTTACCGCAATATAATTGGGAGGAAAAGAAACAAACAAACAAACAAACAAAAAAACCCAAAAAACAGAACAGCGAGGTTGGGAACGTTTGCTCCTTGTACGTTCCGCAGTTTGGAGAGGAGCCACTGGGCAGAAGTCGATGTCCCTGTGGGACGTTTCCCGAGATGCCTCGTTTTGTTAAAGTACAGGTGTGGTCACGTAGGCTTGAAGGACAGAGCGTTATAGAACGGAAGTCCCGGCCCCTTCCCCCAGCTTCAGGCATGACCAGGGGTCAGCCTTCTCCCGTTTTCTCCCCCATGTACGCATGCCCACATGTGTACATGTGTACGTGTGTGTGTATACGCATGGACGCCCATATGTATTCATGTGTGCCTGTGGATACATCGTGTGCATGGACGGGTGTGTGCATGTGTGCACGGACGGACAGATGCCTACATGTGTGCATATGGGTACGTTGTGTGCACTTTTGCATGCGTGTGTGCACACACGAATAGATGCACACAAACCTGCGTGCGTATGGATATATATGATGCATGCAAACGTGGGTGTACCTCTGTTTGTTCCAGCATTTTAAGCAAAGCATCAGACACCATACCGTCGGACACACGAGTCTGTACACGCGTACGTCTTACAAAAAAAGCATTTCTTTTCAAAAGCTCCATCATCTCGGGCAACAAATCCCTGATTCCACCGCACGCCCCGTCCGTGGCGCGCTGCCCCGATGCGTGCCGTGTGCCTCCCAGGAACCCGAATCCACGCTCCGTGGGGAGTCTGGCCGTTGCAGACCCCAGCGCCCGGCTTCAGCGTGAGCTTCAAAGGGAGATGGTACGTGTCTTTGGAAAGCCGGGGTCTCGGAGGCCAGAACGAGACGTGCCGTTCCCCTTCTGCGTGGGGGAAAACTCAGGGTTGGCGTCCAGGGTCCTATGTCTCAGGCTGCCTCTGGCTCGCCGCATGCAATCAGCGGCTGAATCCCGGTGCCACGGCTCTTTAAAAAGTTCACACCTGGATGCACCCGTGCACGTGTCTACTTTTATTGGCTGCTTAACAGGAGAACAGGTCGGGTTTCTGGGGAACCCACACGCACATGCACACGCACACACATGCACAGAGCACACCTTATTTGCGTGTGGAACTAGAAGCCAGGCCAGCCCTGGGATTTCAGACGATAGGACAGACACGGAGGCGTGAAGCAGGGACCCGTGCACTGGGATTCGCAGCAACAAGAAGGACCCGGTGTGATCGCAACCCCCACCTTCCCGCTAACACCCCACGCTGAGATCTGCCCGCTGGCTGGGCACTGACCCCGCTGACAGTCCCCTCGGTCCCCCGAGGGTTCCAGAGGCCTGACATCCCGCGGAGGAGGAGATCACGTAGACAGACTTCCTCCAGAATCGGGGTGTGCGGCTTCTCACGGGCCGCCGGCGTGTTCTGTGCGGCTGGTTTGAGGTTTTTCACAGCTTTTGTGCACCAGATGCACCAAGGCCCACGCCCAGAGCGTGGCTGAGGGCGTCTTGCTGGCTCAGGATTTCCAACTCGGCACGCGGCTGCTGCCTCGACGTTGCTTTCTAGGGTTTGGGTTTGGGAGAGTCGAGAAGAGCGGCAGGTCCGGGCTCTTGCCCTGCGGAGTTCGGGTCCCTCGGGCCAGCCTTTTTGGAGCCACCTGTGTGCCCTCAGGTAAATCCTTCTCCAGGTGAGTCTCAAGCGGTGTCTCGGAAGGTTCCTGTGGTGACTTTGAGTTCCATGCACGCACCTGGGCATTCAGCACTCATGTGCTCAGGTGCTGTCCCCTGTGGGGACGTTCCTGCTGCAAGGCGGTGGACAGTGACTATGTGTAATCCCAGAGTGTCGAGGGGACCCCGAAGGCTGACTCTCCGTTCCCAAGGGCGAGCGTAGCATGCACTCACCTGCTTTCCCCCTGCACGTGCCTCTGCACGCCCCAGACAAGCACGGGCACGAGGCAAACCTACAAAATTGGGTTTCATTCTAAGACCACGCCCAGGGAGGGGGACTGGAGCCTCCAGAGGCTGGTGTTGAGGTCCCCAGGGTATACACTAACCTCTGGGGTGCACGGCACATAATGGGCAGCTGGAACCGAGTAGTTACTCCGGGGGCAGGCGTCCCTGTGAAGTGTGGCCCTCAGCGTTGTTTTCAGATTCCACGCGTGGACGTCACTATGTACGTGGAAGAGGAGAGAAGTCACCTCTCGGCCACGTGGTCTGGAGGACTGAGGAGCCTGTGGGTGGGGAGTGCCCGCTGGGACTCAGGCCTTCTCTCTGCAAGTCGCCTTGGGGAGCCTCTAGCTTTGGGGCCCCGGACATGGCAGCACCCGTCCGCCTGGGAGGCCCGTTCCGGAACTAAAAATCTGGAGACGGTGTGCAGAAAGGCATTGGCGGTGTTGGAAATCTCTGGGGCCGTGTGTTGGGGACTCTCGGGGCAGCTCCGTGGCCTCACGAGGGCAGACCCTGCAGGGGTCCCGAGAGCCCTGCATGCTAAGAGATTGGGTCCCATGACCCAAGTTGCAATTTCAGAGTGGCCCAGATGCAGCGTGCTGGGGAGGCCATTGCAAACTGGAGACTTAAACCCACCAGGATTCATTCCCTCCCAGCTCTGGAGACCAGTCCGAGATCCAGGCGGGGCAGGGCTGCTGAGATCCAGGCGGGGCAGGGCTGGGCTCCCTCCTGAGGCTCCGGGGCAGGGTTCTTCTTGCTTCTTCCAGCTTCTGGGGCTCCCGGCGTCCCTGGGCTGGTGACCACATCCCTCCCATCTCTGCCTCCGTCCTCACGTGCCTTCTCCTCTGCATCTGTCTCCTCTTCTGTCTCTTACAAGGACACCTGTCGTTGGATTGAGGGTCACCCTGACCCAGCAAGTCACGTTCTGAGGTCCTGGGTGGACACGGGCTTGGGGTCACTGTTCGCTCGAAGACAGCTGTGTCTGTTTTCCTTCCTAAGCAATGACACCAGGACCAGGCTCCCCCTCCCCTCAGGGGTCCATGGGCAGCAGCTATCACTCTCCACCTGTACTTGGAACCTGCCGTGGGGACGCTGTCTGCTATGCAGCCGCTCCTCCCCAGAGGTCCCAGAGTCCGGGCCGTGCATGCCATTTTTGCTGAATAAAGTACCCAACTTTGCTGTTTCCGGCAAATCCTGGGCTCCTGGAAACCCACTGTTTTGGCACCCCAGACCCCCCGGGGATGGGGTTCCTTGTCTTCCCGAAGCAGCACACGAGTCAGGGCTGGTCCAGATGTGCCCTGGGCTCAGGAAGACACAAGGATGCCCCTGCCCATATAAAGAGGCAGCCGACAGGCACAAAGGGGTCCCAGGCGCTGATCCTTCCCCAGGCTTCTGTGGTCCATGGTCTTGCGGGGTGTCCAGATCCCAGAGGGTCCCATGGGTCAGGATAGGTGCGCAAGCCCACCTCACATGCCGAGAGGCCTTGCTTGTGACTCAGGGGCTCTCGGCTGGGAGCAGGAGGCCAAGAACGAGCCAGAGGGCACCTCGGGGCCAGCTGGACCCGGAACCATGTCCAGGAGCCCGGCAGAAGGTGCGGATGGCCATTGTCTTTCACAGTGCTCAGCCTCAGCAGCGTCTCATGGGCCTGGAGACCCTCCACCCGCGTGGGGGGCCTGACCTACACCTTCGGGACGGATGTCCTTCCCGTCTGGACCTTGTGACTCATGACATTTTTGTAGATTGTGCAGCTGGAGGAACCAGAGTGACCAAACGCTTTGGAAGCCTTGCAACGGTTGCTCCTGTGGGGACCGGGTGACATGGGGTGCAGGGGAGCCTGTGAGGTCTGGGAAAACAGAGGCCAGAGAGGCCCGTCTGCTCTGGCCGGGGTACATCCCAGCACAGACAGTGACCGAGGCTGGTAGGAACAGCAAGTCTAGGCGCTGCTAGGCTGGGGAGCAGCATGTGTCCCCAGCGTCCCCGAGCAGGAGGCACAGAGAACAAGGCAGGCGGGTGTAGGGGGTCGATGGGGTCTCAGCTGGGCTGGCTGGATGTTCGGTCAGGTTGGGTCGTCATCCTCAGGGAGCAGGACCAGTCGGCCTGGCCCGCTGTGTCCGGTCCTGTTACACCACGGGGTGTTCCCTCTTGTTGCTCTGCGGCTGTGTTGGGACACCAGACTCAAGCCCACTTGGAGACCCTCTCTGTGCGCACCGGCGGATGCGTCCTAGGAGCAGCAGGCCCATCTGGGGACCCTCTCCGTGTGCACCGCGGCGGACATGGCAGTAGGAGCAGCAGGTAGGCCGGCGGGGAAGGGCCGACCCTTCCGTCCCCAGCCGTTCCCCCACCCCCACTCTGGCGGTGGGGGGCTCAGAACACGCTCTCCTGCCTCTGGAGGCAGGGCCGGCTGGGGCCGTCCAGCCCCTCGCCGTGGCCGCTGGACATGGAGCGCGCCGACAGCGTCCGGGCAGAGAAGAGGGCATCCCTGCGCGCGTCCTGGCCGCAGGCCTGCAGCCGCCCGTAGCCCAGATAGCGCCGCAGCCGCAGCTGGAACTCGCGGGACGCAAAGTAGTACACGAAGGGGTCCAGGCAGTTGTTCACGCAGCTGAGGCAGAGCGTGAGCTTGTACACGTGGTAGTAGCTGCCGCCCAGGAACAGGCGGCTGACCATGTGCACCAGCAGCACGAAGTTGTTGGGCGCAAAGCAGGTGACGAAGGCCAGCAGCACCACGACGGCCAGGCTCACCGCGCGGCGCCGCTGGCCGCGGCCGTGCGGGTCAGAGGCGCGCAGCAGCGTCAGGATGGTGGCCGTGTAGCAGGCCACGGTGACCACGAAGGGGATGAAGAACAGCACGATGAACAGCGTGAAGAGGAAGATGGCCCACATGGCCACGCTGGGCAGCATGGTGGACTTGAGCACGTCGAAGCAGGTGACGATGCCCAGCGCCTCCACAGTGTAGGTGAGGTCGGTGCGCGCCAGCGGGGACAGCGCGGCCAGCAGCAGCAGCCAGACGCAGACGCAGGCGGCCACGGCGTAGCGGCGCCGGCGCCAGCGCGCGGAGGCCAGCGGGTACACCACGCCCAGAAAGCGCTCCACGCTGATGCACGTCATGGTGAGGATGGACGAGTACATGTTGGCGTAGAAGGCCACGGTGACCACGTTGCACAGCAGCTCCCCGAACACCCAGTGGTTCCCGTTGCAGTGGTAGTAGATCTGGAAAGGGAGCACGCAGGCCAGCATCAGGTCCGTGACGCTCAGGTTGATCATGAAGATGACCGACGGGGACTTGGGCCCGATGTGGCAGCACAGGACCCACAGGGAGAAGAGGTTGCCCGGGATGCTGACCAGCGCCACCAGCGAGTACACGACGGGCAGGACCACCGCGATGGTCGGGTCGCGCAGCATCACGATGGTGGCGTTGTCCGGCCGGGTCATGTTCATATCCATCCTGGCGCGGCTGCTCCCGCGCTCGCGCGGGTCTGGAAGGCAAGGGGCGCTCAGGTGAGGAGGGGAGCAGGGCGGGACTCCCTGCGCGCCTCCCTCTCTGGCCTCCCCAGCAGTCCCGCACCCTTGTGCGCACCGGCTGTGGTCCCCCTGGGTCACGGAGCTGAGCGGATGCGCGCTACACCCTGCAAAGGCGCAGGACTCGGACAGTCCCTCCCGTCCTGCTACTGGGACGCGCAGGGAGCGTGCTGCAAGCTACGGCGCAGCGGCTTTATCGTTGGGGCCAGGAGGACGCAAGAGGAGGCGCGCCACACGGTTGGGGGGTTACAGACTTACGGAGGCGCAAGCCGGGGGCTTCCAGCCGCGCAAGTTTCTCCGGGACCCCTGGAAGGTGGAGGAGGCGACCCCAGGCCCTCCTGACTCTCGCTGGTGCTCTACCTCGCCTCACGAGGGCGCTGTGTCGGCAACCACGAACGTCCCAGCATCTCCGCCCAGGTCACCTGTTCCTGGCCTCCTGCTTTCTTCTGTTTCGCGCTTGGACACCCCGGGTCCGCTCACCTGCATCTGAGGCCCTAATCTTGGGGTGTCCATTGCAGAGAGGATGAAACTTTGGAGGCTCTGATGAGGGCTCTGGGCGGGCTCCACGCAGACCAAGCAGGAAATCCCCTGCTCCCTCACCAAAGGCCCCGCAGCCCCCGCTCCCCATCCAACGAAGGGCATGGCCACGGGTGGAGGGAATCGCGTGCCCATCTGCCACACAGCTGTTTCACATCTCCGCTTCAAGGTAACAACACCCACGCGCTTGTTTCAAGATACAGCACGTATGCACCTGTCCCCGCGACCAGACCAGACACAGACGCCTCCGGTGTGCTTTCAAAACCCCAGCGCCTTCTCAGGTCCAGGAAGCCAGATGCCCAAGGGGGCAGCCCTGTCCAGCTGGGGCAAACAGAGTGCCTGACTGGTGTCCACCTTACCATCTGGGTCTTACCGCTGCTTTGTTCTCTTGATTTCTCAACTCAGGTCCTGTGCCTTTCCCCCCTGGCTATGGGCTGGGGGTGGGGGTGGGGTCCGTACCTGTCAGAATACACACCAGGAGGGGAGCACATGGCAAACTCTGGGCATTTTGCTTATCCAAGTTTTTCGAAAACAGGGATATGATTTATTTATTGTGGTCCAGGGCCAGGGGACCCCGGTCAGGCCCCGTCTGTGCCCTGTCTGTGATCGGGGGCCTATCAGGCAGGGCTGCTGGGGGCGGAGGTCTGGCTGCGGGAGGTACAGGTTGTCTGCGCCATGGGTCCCCACTGATCCAGCGGGGTATGCCTGCGAGGGTGTCTGTGAAGGGGTTTCCTAGGTGCGGCTCTGGAGCCAAGCAGCTGCCTTGAAGTAAAGACATGATGCTCTGTCCTGCGGTGGGCCTTGTCTAATCAGGGGAAGGCCTGAAAAAGGAAACTCTGAGGTTTTTGTGGGGTCAGGTCTCTCCTGAGTCTCCAGCCTGCCCCCCTGCCTTGCAGATTCTAGGCTCACCAGCCCCGCCTTCCTGGGAGCCCAATTCCTTGGTGTAAATTTGTGTGTGTGTCTCCATCTATACATGCATGTGTGTTTATACAATATATACACATACATGTTCCGTTACTAGATTTATGCACATGTATGTGTACGCAACCATGTCCAATCGTGCATGCAATGCATTGCATGTATTGTATATGTACCTATACACAGACCATGTTTATCCTGTTGCCTATGTACATGGTCCTTCTATAGCACATGAATGCTACTTCATAGAAATGCATGGATGTGTTCACACATACATGCTATCCTGTGTGCATTCTATCTCATGTGCACACGCATGTGTTTTCTATTACATATATGTTTGCACACACAACATCTAGAGTTCTTGTCCTGCTGCACATATGGGTACGCGTGTAGACACATGCACACAGCATCGTGTGCGCTCTGTGGCATACACACGTTTATACATACATGCACACACGCAGGATGTGCATTGTGTACAGGTCTTCCTGCGTATATACACACACTTGAATGGATTCACGCACATGTAACCTCTCATGTGTGTATATATATGCACACACGTGTGTATCCTGTGTATGCGTCCTACATGTACAGATGCGCACACTACACACACGTGTGTTCTGTGACATGACGTCCCCTGTGCATGTCCACATGAATGGAGGTGTTAAGCACGGATGTGTGCACATGCGCACTTACATGCACACGTGCACAGATGGACCTGTATGCATATGTGGTCATATACATGCATGCAATAGGTGTACACGTGCATACATGTGCACGGACATATGTGTATTGTTTATATGTGCGTGTACATGTTCTGTGCTGCACACACCCTACTGCGTTCATACACGAACATCTAGATGATGTGCAGCCACAGATGGACATACGTCTCCTGTTTCTCTGCAGAACGCTCGCTCCTACAAGGATGATGGACAGGTCGCCGAGGGACTTCATGGTGGCCGGGAGGTAACTATTAGCTGTTCCTTCCATTTGTGCCGATTCTCGTCTTAAGAGACTGTAGGTCCCTCACACAGGCTCTCACAGGCAGTGTCGTGGTGGGGCACCAGCTCCGGCCTCTGACCTCCATCCCCAGGAATGTGCAGAGGCCCAGCCCCTGGCCTGCTCCTTGTCAGGACACGGGTGCTTCTCCTGGGGGATGGGGTCTCCTCTGATGGTGCATTTGGCCCCAGGCGTGGTGCACAGCCCACAGGGACCTCAGCAATCAGGGTGCCTGCCCCATGCGGCCCGATCTCTGTCCATCATGTGCATGAGGCTCAGACATGTGCTGCTTTTCCCGACGGCCTCCCCTGTTTGTCCTGGGCCACACATTTTCTCTGACGAAAATCCCTGTGTGGTTTACTCCGGTCAGCCCTGCCCCTTGGAGCGTCTGTAGAGACACGGATGGAGACGGACCCGGGGGGGTTCTCTGCAGATGTTGCTCTCTGCCCTGGAGGAATTTCATGATGTGTGAGTGCAATGTAGGACCCCCTTCCCACGTCTTAGTTATCTGTGTCCACGTGTGCAAGCGGGGCCTGGCCCAGCGGGACCTGGTGCAGAGAGACGCGGCTTGGCCTTGCAGACACCCAGGAACGTGGGCTGGAATCCCCGCGGGGGACCCTGGAAACCCGCTCCCCTGCCCCCTTTGCAGCTGATTTGAAGCGTGGTGGAAGGACCGAGGGCGAGCGGGTCTCCAGGAATCCGCCTGGAATCTGGAAACCACATTGGCCGCAGCCGGTGAGAGCCGTCTCCCGCTGCTGCTGGAACGGAACTCGCGATTCTCCTGCGGACCGCCCAGCCCGGGCTCTTCCGCTCCCACGGACAAGTGTGCAAAGCTGTACACCCGGCTGCTGGCCGCCCGTCCCTCGCACCCCTCCCTGAAAGTCGAGGTGTTTCCTTTGGTTTAAACAGTCTGGGGGGATTGCTTTAGCGGTTTCCTTCTCCCCTGCGTCCGCCTGGACCGTATCTAGCTTCTCCACTTTCGAGTGCTGGAAAAAAGCCGTCAAACGTTGAAAGTCGGGGGGAAGAGAGAGAGCACCGTGTGTGCCTTTTCTGGGTTTCGGAGACAGTGCCTGCATGGGGCAGCCTGGCTTGGGTTCAGCAGAAGATGTTTAGTGGGGGCTCGAGGACACATCTTTAGGGTGTCTTCAGGGAGGGTGACATGTGACGTTGAGTTGACGGTGCAGCCGGCACACCATGGCTCCTTGGGGACATGGGGCCGTCTGCAGGCCAGGAGGAGAGGGTCTCCCAGAACCCGTCCATCTACGAGAAATGAGTGTCAGTGAAGCCGTCCTGCCCGTCGGCGTGATTCTGTGATAGTGGCTTGAGCTGACCCATCCAGTATACTGATGGCCTCAGACCATAGCTGCTGGCCGTGCTCCAGCTACACTGACGGCCTTAGTCCATTGCTGCTGGCCCCTCCAGCCATTATAGTGATGGCCCCAGGCTGTTGCTGCTGGCCTCTCCAGATGTTATGCTGATGGCCTCAGGCCATTGCTGCCATTATACTGACGGCCCCAGGCCATTGTTGCTGGCCCCTCCAGCCATTATAGTGAAGGCCCCCAGCTGTTGCTGCTGGCCCCTCCAGATGTTATGCTGATGGCCCCAGGCCATTGCTGCTGACCCCTCCAACCTGATGGCCTCAGACCATTGCTGCTGCCTCCACCATCCATTATACTGTTGACTTCAGACCATTTCTGCTGGCCCCTCCAGTCACTATACTGATGGCCTCAGACCATTGCTGCTGGCCCCACCACCCGTTATACTGATGGCCTCAGACCATTGCTGCTGCCTCCACCATCCATTATGCTGGTGACTTCAGACCATTTCTGCTGGCCCCTCCAGTCACTATACTGATGGCCTCAGGTCATTACTGCTGGCCCCACCACCCGTTATACTGATGGCCTCAAACCATTGCTGCTGCCTCCACCATCCATTATGCTGGTGACTTCAGACCATTTCTGCTGGCCCCTCCAGTCACTATACTGATGGCCTCAGACCATTGCTGCTGGCCCCACCACCCGTTATACTGATGGCCTCAGACCATTGCTGCTGCCTCCACCATCCATTATGCTGGTGACTTCAGACCATTTCTGCTGGCCCCTCCAGTGACTATACTGATGGCCTCAGGTCATTACTGCTGGCCCCACCACCCGTTATACTGATGGCCTCAGACCATTGCTGCTGCCTCCACCATCCATTATGCTGGTGACTTCAGACCATTTCTGCTGGCCCCTCCAGTCACTATACTGATGGCCTCAGGTCATTACTGCTGGCCCCACCACCCGTTATACTGATGGCCTCAGACCATTGCTGCTGCCTCCACCATCCATTATGCTGGTGACTTCAGACCATTTCTGCTGGCCCCTCCAGTCACTATACTGATGGCCTCAGGTCATTACTGCTGGCCCCACCACCCGTTATACTGATGGCCTCAGACCATTGCTGCTGCCTCCACCATCCATTATGCTGGTGACTTCAGACCATTTCTGCTGGCCCCTCCAGTCACTATACTGATGGCCTCAGACCATTACTGCTGGCCCCACCACCCGTTATACTGATGGCCTCAGACCATTGCTGCTGCCTCCACCATCCATTATGCTGGTGACTTCAGACCATTTCTGCTGGCCCCTCCAGTCACTATACTGATGGCCTCAGACCATTGCTGCTGGCCCCACCACCCGTTATACTGATGGCCTCAGACCATTGCTGCTGCCTCCACCATCCATTATGCTGGTGACTTCAGACCATTTCTGCTGGCCCCTCCAGTCACTATACTGATGGCCTCAGGTCATTACTGCTGGCCCCACCACCCGTTATACTGATGGCCTCAGACCATTGCTGCTGCCTCCACCATCCATTATACTGTTGACTTCAGACCATTTCTGCTGGCCCCTCCAGTCACTATACTGATGGCCTCAGGTCATTACTGCTGGCCCCACCACCCGTTATACTGATGGCCTCAGACCATTGCTGCTGGCTCCACCATCCATTATGCTGGTGACTTCAGACCATTTCTGCTGGCCCCTCCAGTCACTATACTGATGGCCTCAGGTCATTACTGCTGGCCCCACCACCCATTATACTGATGGCCTCTGGCTGTTGCTGCTGGCCCCGCTCACCCTGTGATTGCACGGGAGCTCTTGTGATCCCATGGGTCACACCAGCTCCTCTGCATGGCCGGCTCCCACGGCACACTGCCCCTCGCCCATTCTGTGGTCCCTGCTACCATGCCCAGAGGTGGTGAGGTGGGCAACAGGGTCTCATCTTACAGATGGGAGCTCAGAGGTTGCAAGAGGGACTCGTTAGAGCAGGGGTTTGGATGGGCCCAGTGCGTGAGCCTCTCCACCAGGATACTGACCGATGGCCTCAGGCCTGGACGGCCAGCAAACTGTTCCGGTTCTGACCGGTTCTGTCCTCAGGAGCCCGGGCCTGCTGCTGCTGTGCAGACCGTCTCAAGTAAAAATCAGTGGGTCTTTTCCTGGAAGCTGGACAGTGCCCCGCAGGAGGAGGGCTTGGGACTCGGGCTGCTGGGGCCGAGGCCGCTTTCCCTGACCTCGCTGGCTTGTGATCCGGACGTGGATTCCTGCTTGCTGTTCTGCAGGGGGCTGAGGCTGTGGACTCCCCTTTTGCACGATGTGGGGGCTCCTGAGAGCAGGGTGTGGGGCTCAGGGTGGCTTCTCCATAGCTCAGGCCTCCCATTTATGGACGGGAGCCCCAAAGATGCTCTTGGGCCCCTGGCTGGCCTTACAGCAAGGACACCAGCTAGTCTGGGTGTCGGCCGTTTCGTCCTAGGGGACGCCGTTCTAGGGGTGTCCACCGGCAGGACGTGCAGGGTCCGTGTTCCAGAGAGGCCGACACGCCATCTTCAAAGCCTTTGCATATCTCAACCTGTGGCCCCAAGCGGGTGTTTCTTCCTGCCTTGAGGTATTGCCATCTGCCACCGGCATCCGGAAGGTTCCTCCAACCGGTTTTAAAAATGGCCCCGGGTTCCACGTTGAGCTTGGTGCTTTCTGCTCTTCTCACGTACGCTCAGGTGTGCATTGCACAGTCACCCTGGGGCTGCCTGGGTCCACGCGGGGTGTCAGGAGCCAGAGGGATCCGTGCTCCTTGGGATCTCCTGGGGTGCCACGGAGGGACACACGTGGGGAAGAGCAGACACCCAGAACATGCCGGGTGCAGAGCGTGAGCAAGGATGCTGCTCTGTGCTTGGGGGACGTGGGCATCTTGGGGACATGTCCACTGCCCGTGAGCGGACGTCCTGGTGCCCACGAGGATACGCAAGAAAGCACATGTCCCATGCACGTGCCGTGGTCTTCCCAGCATGGGGCGGCATGGGGCGGCATGGGGGGAAACTGTTTCCTGTTCCGCTTACAGACCAAGGGACGTGGGCGTCCATTGTCCCCCGTCCAGATGGCCGCTTGTTACCGTGCGCATTTGCATGGTGTGCATCTGGGTGGAAAGCAGGCGCGTGTGACGGGGGACGGCGGGAGCAGACGCTCCACGGTGCAGCCCCCTGGGCCCGTCGGCCCCCGCGTCCCCCGTGAGTCACCCCAGGAGGGCACTCAGCCCCGTCTGCACTCCACGAGCCCCGGCGGCGGCCCCCCTGGAGGCGTCTGCTGAGCGCCACGGGTGATTAATAAAGAAATCAGCTCTGGCAGCCCGGGCTGTTCTGAAACGCGCGCTTGTGGTTTGAACGAAGCTGTTATGAGAGGGACGCGGCCCGGGGAGCCCGGCGCCCTCCTCCGCCTCCCAGGAAGCGCGGGCTGGTCCGAGGGCACGGCGGGCCACTGCTGTCCTCGCCGGGACGGCTCCTCACAGCTCTTCTGATGCGTGATTTACATACTGTCAAGGTACAGCCGTTTACAGTGGACAGTTCTGTGGTTTCTGAAGACACTCAGAGATGTGCAGACGTCGGCGTAAAGCCGTCCCACGACGTTCTGAGCGGCCCTAGGGGAAATCCTGCGCACCGCAGGACCGTCACACCTGGCCCCACGCCTCCCCGATCTGAGACCCCGGGGTCACCGTGCACCCAGTTCCTGTCTCTGCGGACGAGCCTGTCGGGAACATTTCAGGGACGTGGGATCGCGCTGTCTGTGGCTTTCGGCGTCTGCTTGACCATCGTGACTTCAAGTTCCATTCATGGGTCGACAGGTGTTAGGCCTTTGGTCCTTTTCATGGCTGAGGCCTGTTCCCCCCTTGGATGGGCCCCCATGGGGTTCCTCTGTCCCTCCGTGGATGGACAGTTGGGTTGTTTCTGCTTTTTGGCGATTGTGAACAATGCTATGGATTGTGCACCCGGCATCGGGCCCCCCACTTGAAGGCTGAGCACGGGGGTCCTTCTGTGTCCCCGGCGTCTTCTCTCAGGGTCACAATTCCTGTTTCCTGCCTGCTGGGGGCTGTTCCAGGTGCTGAGCTTCCTGTGGGGACAGGAGGCCACGAGCCGGGCCCCGGCACTGTGGGCTGGTCTCCCTTCTGGGGGTCTTGGGCTTTTGTGATGCTTTGTTATGGCGGCCCCGGGAGAGTCCGGCAACCCCGCACAAAATGCCATGACTTTGGAGACACGGTGCTGTTGGAGAATGCAGATGGGAAATGTCTTTTGTCACGTAGGAGAACGTTTAGTCATGGGGCACGCATGGGCTGAGCTCCAGGCAGCCCTGCCATGAGCATGGCACGGGCAAGATTCTGCTTCTCTTGGGGTCTTGATCACCAGACTGATCCTGGGTCGAGCTGAGCTTGGCGCAATTGCCACCAGACATGGGAAGCACTGGTGCCTCGCAGCACGGAGAGTGCCCAGGGTGGTGTCTCCACCCGGACCTCCAGTCTCCTCCTCAACTGTCCTCAGAGGCTTGCTGTGGTGTGGTGTGACCCAAGGAAGAGAAGACACGTTGTAAGGTGTGCTGTGCTCTGTCAACGTGGTTAGCTAGTCCATTACTGCATGCGTGTCCTGGAGCAGTCCTGATAAGTGACCACGAGCGGGGGAGTTAAAGTCCCAAGGATGCATCCTTCCCCAGCTCTGGAGACCAGAAGTCCGACATCCAGGCAGCGCAGGACCACTGCAGGTGGGGCAGAGCCGAGCTCCCTCCAGAGGCGCCAGGAGAGGGTCCTTCCTGCCCCTTCCAGCTTTGGGGGCTCCAGGCGTCTCTGGGCTGGTGGCCGCATGCCTCCCAATCCTGCATCCGTCCACATGTGGCTTCTCCTCTGTGTCTGTGTCTCCTCTTCTGCATCTTATAAGGCCTGCTGTCATTAGATGTAGGGCCACCCTGATCAAGAATGAATGCATCTTGGCTCCTTCATGAATCCTATCTGCAAAGACCGTATTTCCAGGCAAACCCCATTCCTCGGTTCTGGGGGATATATGTTTTGGGGACCCCCATTCAGCCCACTGCAGGAGGTGTCCAGGAGGAGAACATTCGTAAGAGCTGTTTGTAGCATTTCCTGGGTCCCCCGTCTTCCATGAACAAACAGAACCCATTAAGCATCCACCGGGACTGCCTTGTCTTGGGATGTCATCAGCAGGAGCGCCACCCCCCTGAGACCCTCCCTGTAGCCAGCAGCTGCCGACCCTCACTCATCCCAGGGCAAAGCTCCCGAGTACAGGGAGACCCCTGCTAGTGCCGAGGGACCTCCTTGGAGAGAGGACTCCCCAGGATGCCCAACCTGCAGACATAGAGGAAGCAAGACTATGGTTTGTAATCTGACCGTGACACCCAGAAGTTCTGGCCATTGACTCATAAGCTCCAGGGAGCTGTGTACCCCATCACCAGCCTGGTCTGAGGGACCGCTTCTTGCCCACAGCGGCAGGACGTGAGCAACGTTTGTGAAGCGACCCAGACAGGAAGCTGCATTGGGTTTTCTGGTCAACTGTGGGCAGCTCACCAAAGACACAAGAAAGTGTGTGGTTGCCACGGGCTAAGTTGTGCCTCCCCCAAATTTGTATGTTGTCCCAATTCCCCATACCTCAGAATGTGACCTCAGTTAGAAATAGAGACTGTGCAAGTTGTTAAATTCAGAAGAGGTATTTCTGGAACAGGATGGGACCTGACTCCAGTGCACCTGGCGTCCTTACAGAAAGGAGACATTTGGACACAGGCAGGCACACGGGGAGGAGGCCACATGGAGATGGAGGCAGAGACAGAGACAGAGGTGATGTTCCTACAAGTCAAGGAACACCCAGGACTGCCAGCAACCACTTGAAGACAGAAGAGGTATGGAACAGACTCTCCCCAGATGCTCTGGAGGGAACCAGTCCTGCTGGCACCTTGGTCTCAGACTCTGGTCCCCAGAGATAAGGGAGAATACATATATCTTGTCTCAGCCCCCAGTTTGGGGTAATTTGATACAGAAAATTTCTGGGAAGCTAATAAGCAAAAAAGGAGGGAAGGGGTTTCGTTGACAGACTCCATCAAGCTAAAGAAATGATAGGAACCGTGATCCGTGTACATTAAAGAAAGGGAAGAGCCTCCGAGAAAAGATAAGGCATGGAAAGGGTAGGAGTCAAGGGAAACAGAGAGACGTGAGGAGCCACCAGCAGGTTCAGGATCTGCATGGAACAGGACAGAAACGTTTTGATCATTGATTCAGAAAAAGGACAGGTCGTCTAGATGGTACGGGGGCGGGGGAGGGACAATATACATCACCTGGGGGTAAGGGTTCTCCCCTGGGATACTTTGCTAGACCCACCAGGGGACATTTGATGACATCTGGAGACAGTTTTGGTGGTCACCACTGGGTGGGGATGGGAATGATACTGCTGTCTGGTGTATGGAGACCAGGGGTGCTGCTCAACATCCTGCAGTGCATAGGACATGCCACCCCAGGGTCATCTATCTATCTATCTGTCTATCCATCCATCTGAAAGTCCCAGTCTCCCTTCTTCTCTCCATCCACCCACCCATCCATCCATATTATCTATCTATCTATCTATCTATGAATCCATCCATCCATCCATATCATCTACCTATCATCTATGTATGTATGTATTGATCTATCCATCCATACACCCATTTATCTGTCCACCTGCCTATCTGTATCAGTTTATCTATCTGTTCATCCATTATGTATCATCTATCTATCTATCATCCATCCATCCGTCCATCCATCCATCCATATCATCTATCTTTCTATCATCTCTCTATGTATCTATCAATCTATCCATCCAGACACCCATTTATCTTTATCAGTTTATCTATCTGTTCATCTATTATCTACCATCTATCATCCATCCATGCATCCATCCATCATATCTATCTATCTGTCTACATCCATCCATCCATCTACTTATCCATCCATCTGTCCATCTGTCCATCTGTCCAGCCACCGACTCATCCATCCGTCCACGCACCCAACTTGAAATTCTGTTGGTGGTGTTCCATGTTGCATTACCATTTTATTTCTTTATGCCACAAGATCTTTCCCATGAGGCGTTCTGTATTTTTACACCTCCCTTAGGTATACACGACCTTCTATCTTCTCCACGCAGTAACCACAGAACATTCTCTCCCCTCTTTTTGGAGGGCTTTCACAGGTCTTTAGTTTCCAGTTGCCATCCTCAGGCTGTTGCCCAAGCTGTCTCGTAATTGTCAGGACACTCATGTCATCATGCCTGCTCTTAACCCAGGCCAGCTGTCTGCTGAGTGAAGGTATGAGTGATGGGATCTAAGAAAATGCAACGTAAAATCAGAAAGAAATGGTACCCGAGAGATCCCTGACCTCACTCACCCATCGGAGCTTGACTGCTCCCCCAACTGGGGTTCCAAGCCATTGCCTTAATAGGTCATGACCTGTGTGGGCCTAGGGGAGAGATTCCTCCAATCCCAACACCTCCTGACGAGATGTTGGGATGTTGACCAACTGCTCTGAGAGTTGACCTAGAGGGACAAAAGATGAGAATAATCAACCCGGTAGAGGTTGGAGGGCTGACCAACACGAGCAGGATTCATGACTTCCTATAAAGCTACAGCAATGAAGACAACACGGTATTAGCCGAACGGTGGAGAAACGGACCCAGGGCATGCCACGAGACCCCAGGAACAGCCCCGTAAGAATAGTCAACTGAACTCTGACAAAAAAGGCAAGGGCAGTAACCTGGACCAAAGATAATTTCTTCAACAGATGCTACTAGAACAACTGGACATCCATATACAAAACCCCCAAAAACAAACCAACCAACAAAACCCCCCCCAAAACCCAAAAAACTAAGAATCTAGACACAGACTCAAAAGAACTCAAAGTGGGTCACAGACTTTAGTGTAAAATGTGAAACTATAAAATGCCTCCAAATTAACACAGAACAGAATCTAGATAACCTTAGGCCCAGGGATCACTTCTTAGATCGCCAAAGGCACGATGCATGAACAAAAGAATGGATACGTCGGAATTCATCAAACTTAAAAACTTTTGGTTGGTGGGACCCCCTAGCCTCCATGATCCTGCAAGCCAATGCCAATTCCCAGTTTTTATATCTTATATTTAAGTTATATATATGTACATATCTTATATATGGATCTCATCTTATATGTACATATGTGATCTTATACATTTGTGTGTATATATGTATATTAAAGGTATTTTATATTAAAAAAAAAAAAAAACTTTTGGTTTGGAAAAGACAATGTCGAGACCACGTGAGTACAAGCCAGAGTGAGAGGAGGTATCTGCCAGAGACAGAAGTAAAAAATATGTATAGTTGTATAAACACACACACACATCTATATATCTAAAATTTACAAAGAATTGTTAAAACTCAACTATACGAGAGAACAACCAGCCCCATATGAATCATGGGCTAAAGGTCAGAACCCATAACTCGCCAAAGAAGACATAGGGATGTCACAAAGCCTACTGAGAGGTCCCACCCGTGGCGTGTCCTCAGAAAAATGCACGTTAGCCCCACAGTGAGATGCCACGAGACAGGTATCGAAATGACTGGGGTCTAAAAACACCGCCAACGGCAAAGTCTGGTAAGGCTGGGGAATGGTTCTCGGTCCACACGGGGCCTTCCTAAGTGGGAGTTTGCATCACTGGGGGCCTCCTGGCCACTTTGCACCTGTCACTGCGTCTTCAAGGGTGACAGGGTACCGCCAATACCTCCACGCTTCAAGGTCCCTGATCTCTGCAGACCCGAGTCTCACGTTACTGCTGCATCGCCTCTGAGCGAACAGTGTGTTCTCAGACTTCAGAGAGGGGCTGAGCCGCAGTCATGGGGACAGCTGGTGGGCGAAGCTAGCGGTGGAAGACGGGGGGCCGTCTGTCTGCTCAGATCACAGTGCAAGAACCCTTCCCGCTAAGCACACATGGGCACGTGATGGTCTTATCACTCTCTGTTCTATTTCCCTCTGCATTGCACAACCCAGGTGCGCTGTAAATTATGGGTGATTTGCATGCCATTGTCAGTCTAAACGCCGGTGGGGCGTGTGCCGATTTTAATCGCCGCCTCCTGCGAGACGGCAGCCGAGTTCGCGGTTCCTTGCCTCCTCTGTCTTTTTCCCAGAGTGGGACACGCGCAAAGGGCTCCCTCGCCAACCAGAGACCAGAATCTCTGAAATGCAACAAGTCCCTTGCTTTCTGTTGGCGTGACATCGTTGGTGGTTCTTGTTCTTTTTTGTTTTTTTTTTCCATTTTTCAAGCTGCACCCCCTACGCACATGTTCCTGAGCAGTTCCGTCACAGCCAAAGCAGGCTCCGTCTGTGAGGCAGGAAGTGACCAGAGGCACGCATTAATTAACGTGAACAGCCATTCTGTGAAAGAAAACCCAGCCGGCCTGGGGGTTGGGGACCTGCCGGGAAGTAGCAGTTGGCAGGCGGCGCATAACAGGAATTTCAGGCCCCTCCACCACCACGGAACCAGAACGGCGTGAATACGTTGGAGAGGTTTGCAGAAGGAGTGGAAGCAGAGAGGGGGTGAGCGGGTCCACAGGCAACAAACTAAAGCTCTCCTCCGCTCAAAGACCTTGATTCAGATCTCTTCTGTAGGTCAATAGATTGTGATGCCACTTAATAGTTGAGCCACCACAGGGTTCGTGGTGCCCATCCAGTTTCTACCAACATGTCCTGCAAAGCTGCCAAACCGAAAATGGTCCAAGGCACGTCTGAGGAGAAGCCAAGGCATCGCGATAGTCTCACAACTGCTTGAATGTGACGGGCACTTTCCCTCGTTCTCTTGATTGAAACACCCAGGGACAGGAGCCCTTCAGTGGGACATGCCCTGGGTATGCACATTTCCCTGCTTTCCAGATGGTGTTTAAGCCTCTCTCTTGTGGATGGGAAGAACTCCCCTAACATGCTGATGAAGACAGATAGAGGTGCATCTCCAGGTCATGCCAGGCAGGGCTTGGGGTCCAGAGAAGGGTCTTTTAAAAAAAGGAGCTTGTATGTGTGCAGATCAATATATAGATAATAGAGACACGTAGATGGCTGATGGAGTATAAGGTTAGACAGATAGGTAAATGGATGATAGATACAGTTCGATGGATGGATGCATAGACAGAAGATTGGTGGCTGGTAGACAGATAGATGGTAGATACATATATGGGTAGGTAGATATGTGATGGATGATAGATGATACATCATGGATACGCAGATAAGGAAATACAGGTGAGTAGGTGGATAGATAAATGGATGGATGGATAGACAGACTGATAGATGATAGATTGGTAGATAGAAAACAGATAGATGTAGGATGAATGGATGAGTGATGGATGGATAGATAAATAACAGATAGATAGATACATATATATGGACAGATGAATGGATGGATGGATGGATGGATGGATGGATGATGGATGGATAGACAGATAACAGATATATACAGACAGACGGATGGATGGATGGATGGATGGATACATATGATAGATGGATAGATAGATACATAAGTATGGATAGATAGATAACAGATAGAGATGGACAGATGGATCCATGAACGGATGGATGGGTACATAGGTAGATCTACATAGACAGATGGGCAGATGGATGGATGGACAGATATGAGATAGATAGATGGACAGATGGCTAGAAAGGTGATGGATGGATGATGGGGATAGGTAGATGTGTAGATGAGAGATACAGACAGATAGGTGGAGGGATGGTTTAGAGACATGGATGAGAAGGGGAAGCGCATTTGCCTCAAGGATCTCCCTTTGTCTGCCTTGTGTCAATGCACAATTCATGATCTTGCTCAAGAAAGACCTTGCTTGTTCACTGAAACCCGTCTACTCCAAGGCCCCATCCACGGTTCAAATGGATATGAAGTTAGATGTTGACTTTACTGTTTCATCAAAGAAGCAGTGTCTTGAAATGAATGAAAGGAAAACTGGTGACTTGGGGCAGGAGGAAATCCCCTAAATGGACCCATTTACATTTTTTTTCCGTGCGAAATTGATGGCCTGCCCTACCGTGTGTCCATGGAGGCGTGATGGCCTGGTGATGAGCAGCCTAGCCTTGGTGGTGGGGTGGGGGGTTGGTTAGCAAGACGTGAGTTCAAGTCCCAGCTCCTTTAGTGGGAGATGGATGGCCCCATCCAGGGACTTCCCTCTGTGAGCCCAGTTTCCACCATGGGAGATGGGACAGTATTGCTTTCCTATGACTATGACAACACATGACCACAAATTGGGGCCTTAAAACAATGGAAGCTTTCTCTGTCCCAGCTCTGGAGGCCAAGAGTCCCGAATGAAGCTGTCGGCAAGGCTGGTTCCTTCTGAAGGAGGCTACAATGCACACGTGAGTTCTTCCCCAAGTAGGATGGTCAGCCGTGCATTGAAATGAGGCAATAGAGGGGCAAATATGCCATGTGATGTTCCCACTCACTATCTAGACTGTCCATGCACCTACCCATTTATATCTGTTATCTATCTATCTATCATCTGTCTATCTCTATCCATCAATCCATTACCCATCCATTCATCCATCCATCCACCCACCCAATCTATGTGTCTGTGTATCTCTGTATCCATCTCCAACCACCCATCATTCATCATTCTATCTATCCATCCATCCATCATCTGATTATCCATCATATCCATCCATCCATCCATCCAACCATCCATCCATCCATCCAACCATCCATCCATCCATCATCTGATTATCCATCATATCCATCCATCCATCCATCCATTCATCCATCCATTTATCTGATCATCTCTATGTATCTGTTCATTTCTCTGTCTCTCACTTAGCCATTCTGTCCCGGGTAAACCCCAAGAGAAACGAAGATCCACGTCCACACACAAGCATGGACACGCATGTGATAACAGCACTATTCAAAGCAACCAAACGGTAGAGACAACCCAACTTTCTATCGACAGGTGGATGCAGAAGCAGAAGACGGTCCATGCCTGCAACGGAATATTACTCAACCATGAAAAAAGAGTCACGTTCCAACACCTGCCACCACGTTATCGGATCTTGAAACACGACGCTTCCAGAGAGACGCCGACACCAAAGGCCACATTCTGTGTGACTCTATTTATGGGAGACGTCCAGAACGGGAAACCCACTGAGAGAAAGCCGATTGCTGGTCCCTTGGGGCTGCACAGAAAGCACGGGAAGGGACTGCCCTGTGGGGCTGGGGTCTCCTTGTGGGGCAGCGAGAGTCTTCTGGAACCAGGTAGAGGCAGTGGTCACATGAGATGGTGAATGGACCAAAGGCCCCCTGAATTATTTACTTGCTTGTGTGCTATGTGAATTATAGGTCCATAAAAATGAAGGCCTCAGAGACCCCGGCGGGAGAAAGCCTGAAGATGTTTCTGCTGAGCTTCCCCATGTCCTACTGGGCTCTCACGCCCTCATGTCCTCCTGGCTGACTGCTCACCCCAGCTTCTGAGAATTCCCTCCTTTGTCTCCGGCGTCCCCGCCCTTTGGGTCACTGGTGGGGTGTCCGCAGCCGGCCACCCACGTCTGCTGGCCTGTGGTTTCCACGGCCCTTTACACCCGCAGCGGGACCTGGGTAAAGAGGAAGGGGTGACAACGACCACCTTCACTCATGACCTGACACTTTCCCCGGGAAGCCGGCGTTTGTGGGTTCAGAGTTCCCAGAGGCTCCTACTGTTTTCATTTCCTTCTGTCCCGAGGCCGCAGACAGTTTCTCTCTGGCTCGCATCCCCTTGGGGGACGGGAAGGCTTGGGCCGAGCATCCCCGAGCCTTCGGACCATGTCTGTGGTGTTTCTGGGTGAGCCCTGCTCCTGCCCTGGGTCTAGCTGTCCCATCTCAGCGTCTGTTGTCCCCGTGTCTGGGGCCACGCTGTGTGCTGAGGAGCAGAGGGGGTTGGCCCGAGACCGTGGCCTGCACCACGTATGACCAGCCGTGGCTTTCCCTCATGCACGGAGCTGTCCTCACTGGAGACCGTCGGCCGTGATCCCCCAGGTGAGGTGACACCTGCTGTTTGGGGCTGTGAGTCTCAGGCAGGGACACACGCCAGAACACAGCGACAGAAGAGAGAGAGGGTGTCGGCAGCGTCCCCTGTCTGGGCAGCCCTCCAGGAGCCCCTCGGTTCACGCAGAAGCAGAATGGCTTGGCCGAGCCCACCTGCTCCCCGAGTGTCCCCGTCGTGACCCGTCTGGGTGTCTGTCAGTGCGGCCCCTCGCCCCTCGGACTGGCGGAGGCCTGCGGGATCGCGCCCACTTTGCTGGTCTTTGCCCGCTGACCAGCAAGCACCCAGGCCTCTCAGAGCACCTGCGCGCATCTCAGGGCAGGGCACCGAGACCGCTGTCTGGGGTCGGCGAGGGCCGCAGTCCTCCAGGCCAGGCCTGGGCGACGCACAGCTCTGTCCTGCGCTTAGACCCGGACACACGGGCGTCCTCCTGCAACGCAGACGGAGGGAGTGAACGGCACACGGAGGTCCCCGTCCGCGCACAGAGGGACGCACGGGCGCACGGATGAGCGAGAGGAGGGACGGAGGACGGAGGACGCGGCCCGTGAAGGCGGCGTGAACGTGTGGACGCGTGAACGGAAGGACGGAGGGGTCGGTGCACGTGTCCACCCAGAGCCCCTCCTGCACCCTGGGGCTCCTGCCCCGGCTCCTCGGACGCGGCCTGCCGTTCCGCTGACCGTGCAGCCTGCACTGTCTTCTCCCCTGTGCTGTCCCCTGCCGTATCCAGCCCCTGCCCTGCTGTCCCCCTGCTGCAGCAGAGCCTGGTGTCCAGCCCCCTTTCCTCCCCTGCAGTCACTCTGACCTTTGTGGTCCACAGGACTGTGCGCCCCACACGCGCGAGATGCGGCCCCCGCGAGTCCCGCCCCAGAGTCCCAACACTGAGCTCCTGGGGACTTCCCCAAGGCTTAGCCTCATCTGACCCTGGTATGAGCAACACAACCATCCAGACAGGCTGGTCCCTCTGAGTTCTGCTTTCCAAAGACGGGGTTCAGCCTACCAGGGAATGTCTTTCCTTGCACACAGGGCGAGCAGACTTCTGCCAGAGACCCTAAACCCACAGTTGAGGGGTGGGGGGAGCCGAGGAAGGCGGAGCTAAAACAGGGGACGGGAAAGAGAGAGCGAGAGAGAGCAGGAGCTGACAACATTTACGCTCCTGGATCCAGCCGTGCCTGAAGCTGTCCTGAAATCCGTAAGTACCCAGTTAGACAATGTCCACCTTGAGTCAAGTGTCTATTGTGTGCCACCCCAAGAGCTGTTCCTCACCCATTAGGAGCCGGCGTGCACCCCGTTGGGGGACAGAATGGCAGAGGAGGCAGATTTGAGCCGGGGACACCGCGGCTGCTGCCTCGGCCGACACACAGTCATTCCACGGTAGCCCGACGCAACAGCGCCTGCCTTGTCGGAGGTCACCGAGTCCCTGCACGGAACCCTGGTGACAGGGGCCCGCGTGGCCGTCCGCCCTCCGTCCGTGCCAACGACAACGCGGAGCAACCGAGAACAACGGGCTCCCACCCCTGTGAAACCGTAACCAAAAAAAGAAGAGAAAAAGAAAGCACCGAAGGCAGGTGTGCAGCTCCAACATCTCATCCCAGAGACGCCGGGATGAGACCGCGAGCTCGCGTGTCGGGAGGGCCGGAGCGGTCTCGGCAACCCGGCTAGACCACACCGGCCGGCGGACGGACGCCGGGCGCCGGCCAGGGGAGTTGCATTAAAACCCACGACACACTGAGCCATTGTCTGGTTTGCGTGTCCCGAGACGTGCGAGGACGAGGGGTTTCTGTGGAGCCCTGACACCCGCGGGCCCTCCACCCGAGGCCTGGGACCCTGCGGCGGGCTCTGCGTTCCCCCCGTGCACCCCATACATCGTGGGTAGGACACGGGGGCGGCCAAGGTTCTCGCAGCCCACGCCCCCAAGGCAGCTGACCACCAGCCCCGCGACCCAGCAGCATCTTTAGGTGGACGGCTGATTCCCTCACCCGGGATTTGTCCTGCCTCCCTGGGGGACGGGGGGGGGGCCCTCGGCATGACCCAGGCTTGCGTGCCCCCCTCCTCGGGTCCCGTGACTTACAGTGACGGTCCTGGGCGAGCTGCTCTGAGCGGCCTGTGGTGGGGACCCTTACGCTGGTGCACGGGCGGCGGTCCCTTCAGAGAAAGGACCCCGTGGCGGTCCGTCCGCGACACCCGCCCCCCAGCAACGTCGACACGGTCCCCGGCCCCCCAGGGGACCCAGCCGCCTGCCCGAAACGGCAAGCCGTCATCTGCAGATTTAATTAAACACACAAAGGTTGTGAAAGGTTCCTCTTTTTCGCCGCGAATCCGGGGCCGGGCGGGGGCAGGGCGCCGTCCCTCCGTGCCGGGGATTTCACAGATTTATTTTTTTTTTCAAGTTTACATTAAAAAAAAAAAAAAAAGGTATTTATTAAAAAACAAACAAAAAAAAGCTTTGCTGGAACGTAGTCAGGGCCCGACGTGCGGAGGCTGAGTTGGTGCTGAGGGCGGGGGACACGTTGCCGTGTGGTTTCCTCTGGATACATTTTAGACCGTTTGGTTTGACTTTGTAAACAGCCGTTCACGGTAATGATCGAACGCACAGTCCCGATCGGAACGACGCTCGTTAATGCCAAGGAAGCTGCTGGACTATGGTCCGTTTTCTGAGTTTTTTCCCATTATGAGCTGAATTGTGTGCCCTTCCCTGCCCCCAACCCCAACCTCACACGCTCGAACCCTGACCCCCAGGAACTCAGAATGTCAGTGTATTTGCACGCGGGGTGTTTGAGGAGGTAAAGCCTGGATCTCAGCTTCCCAGACTCAGCCCTGCCTGGATCTCAGCCTCCCAGACTCAGCCCTGCCTGGATCTCAGCTTCCCAGACTCAGCCCTGCCTGGATCTCAGCCTCCCAGACTCAGCCCTGCCTGGATCTCAGCTTCCCAGACTCAGCCCTGCCTGGATCTCAGAACCCCAGCCTCAGCCCTGCCTGGATCTCAGCCTCCCAGACTCAGCCCTGCCTGGATCTCAGACCCCCAGACTCAGCCCTGTCTGGATCTCACACTCCCAGCCTCAGGCCTGCCTGGATTTCAGACCCCCAGACTCAGCCCTGCCTGGATCTCAGAGCCCCAGCCTCAGCCCTGCCTGGATTTCAGACCCCCAGACTCAGTCCTGCCTGGATCTCAGAGCCCCAGCCTCAGCCCTGCCTGGATCTCAGACCCCCAGACTCAGCCCTGCCTGGATCTCAGACCCGCAGACTCAGCCCTGCCTGGATCTCAGACCCCCAGCCTCAGCCCTGCCTGGATCTCAGAGCCCCAGTCTCAGCCCTGCCTGGATCTCAGACCCACAGACTCAGCCCTGCCTGGATCTCAGCCTCTCAGCCTCAGCCCTGCCTGGATCTCAGACCCACAGACTCAGCCCTGCCTGGATCTCAGCCTCTCAGCCTCAGCCCTGCCTGGATCTCACACTCCCAGCCTTGAGCTCTGGGATCCATAAATGCCTGTAGCTAACGCTGCCCCGCGTGGGGTGTGCGTGGCGCCATCCCTGAGCACACGGTTACATTCGCTTCCCAGAAGGCAGGTTGGGGACAACAGAAGAACCGACTCGGGTTTTAAATAGAAGCACGCCGGGTGCAGGCCACTCTAGGTACCTCAGAAGCACATGACGGACGCACGGACGGAAGGACTCGCGCTGGCAATCTGGCCGTCCACCCTGCAGAACCCTGAAAACCATTGCCGGGGCGTCGGGCCTTGCGTTCTGGCTCCGTGGCTCGGCTGCACGTTGACTTGTGATGCTGGAGGGTAGGCAGAGCCACGGGAAAGGATTCTGCAGCTTTGGTTAGGGGAGTCCCCCAGGAGGGCCCCCACTGGGCTGCAGCCCCCTAGAGGATACATCCTGATGGCTGGTGCTGCTCCCTCCGGAGGCTTTTTCCTCCCCTCTTCCAGCCCTTCCCACGGCCCCAGAACCCTCCTCCTGCGGCCTTCGTCCGCTGCCATTCTGCAGAGGAACAGGTTAGGAAGACGGCCCTTCAGCTCCAGACGTCCCGCGAGCGGCGGCCTGAGGCCTCGTGCATGAAGCCACAGGACGCATTTCATGCCACGCGGACTGAACCCCTGATCACGGCTTCCCCGGAAGCTTTGCCCTATTAGCGTTTTAAGAACAAAGTCCCTGGAGACCCCCCGCCCCAGGGATGGACGGCGATTATTTACCATTTCCTAGTTTCTGAGTCTGGCGTTCCCGTCGCAAAATGCACGGGGAAATCCGGCTGGGAGAGACGTGCATGCGGGGTGAGTTCCCCACGGGGACGCCATGGCCCGACCCAGCTCCTGGAGCCCCGTGTCCATTAGCTTGGGCTCTTTCTCCCCCTCTGCAAAGCCTGCTGCGCACCCTCGAGTCTCCTGCCCGACGTCCTCTATCCTGCTGCTGTCTTGCACGCCGAGGGACCCTTCCTGCGTGGGACCCACCCCAACAGGACAGCCCTGGGTCACCCGCCCACCTCCATTGCGCTCTGCCGACGACCAGCCTTCACGCCGTCGGCAAACCCCAACCTCCTGTTTGCAAAGCCAACAGGACGTACGCCCAGGGTCTGAGGATTCGGACGTGGACCTCTTTGGGGGTGGGACGGGGGGTCTGCCTTCCCCGGGGCGGGGGGCTTGCAGAATTCATTTCTGGACCCCCGCCGCTGGGTCGGATACGCGTCCGTGATGGCGGGTGGTGAGTGTGCACGGGAGGGTGGGGTGTGCCGCAGAGAGAGAGGGTGCAGGGCTGAGCTCAGGCATGTCTCCCAAAGCTGGACACCTCCTGGGTCTGGTGAGGCTTTTGAGAGGCCACCGTGAGGACGATGAGGGGAAAATAGGCAGGTAGGACCCAGGGGAGCAGCAGGAAGTAAGCAGAGCTGTGGTAGGGGGCGAGCGTCTTGGGGCATAGGGAGAAGCAGGAAGGACACGGAGCTTAGGAGCGTTTGAGGCGAGCCGGGGAGAACCAGCCACCGCTTCCCCCCGGCCTGGACTTGGGACCAGGGAATGTAGATTCCCTCGACTTTGTAGGACCAGAGATGGGGCTCACGGTCCTGTGCCAAGAGCCCAGGGATGGCTCAGCCCTGCATGGGCTCCTCCCCAGTCATCACTTGGCTTGTGTTGCCATCTCGGCGACGGGTCCTAACGCTGCTGTGGTCGCGGGGGAGCCCACACGCCTTCGAGGTCCTGCCCTCGCTCCTTTTGGGAATCGCCGCATCTCAGCACAGCTCTGTGCAATCGCTCGGCACGTGATGAGCAGAACGAGGTTCCCGCACACGGAGGCTTGACAATGCAGGACGGCGGCACCCGTGCGGACGTGAACGGAGCTCGAGGACACGGAGCTCGGTGACATCAGTCAGATGCCGGAGGAAAAATCCTATGTCACTCCACATACACCGGGACCCCAGAACCATCAGACGCACAGGTGGTGGGTGCCCGGGGCTCGGCGGGGAGGACCCGGGGTGAATGTCTCATGGGGACAGACTTCCAGCTTTGCAAGATGAAAACATCCCTGAGGGACGCCCGGGTGGCTCCGTCGCTGAAGCATCAGCTTTGGGATCAGGTCCTGAGATTGAGTACCGCGTCGGGCTCCCTGCTCGGAGGAGAGTCTGCTTCTCCCTCTCCAGCTCCCCCTGCTAGAGCTCTCTCTCTCTCTCCCAAAAAACCAAATAATCTTTAAACATTTAAAAAAAAAAAAGGATTTAGGGAGCAGCATCGAGCTTATCGACAGCAGGATGTCACGGTGCGTGTAGAGGTCGGCTGAGAAGGCAGGTACCCTACGAAGCCTTCTTACCCCACACACACAAATGAAAGAAAAAAAAATATAAAATAAGTTCAGATAAAAGCACCATAAAATAGCAAAGCTATTTCCCCCGGGGGTGAGGGGACGGGGTCACTGCGGAGTCATCTTGGGGTTGCCGTGGCCGGTCAGATAGCAGGACTCTGCCGGCACGGGTGTGGGTCTTCTGTGTTCAGCGATGTCCTCCGGGGGGACGGGGATCCTGGGTTCGCCAGTGGCCAGTCCTTGCATGCAGGAGGGAAAAAACCCTAAATGGTATGCATGCTTTTTTTTTCTTTTTTTAGGGTTAGGAGCACCTTGGAGTTCCCAGATCAAAGCAGGTGCCAGGGGGCCGCTGAGGCTACGGTGACGTGAGCTGGTGTCGCCCAGCGCTGGCTTCCAAGAGCAGCGTCACCACCGACCTCCACACCCCGGAGTCTGGTCCTCCGAGGGGCCAGCGTGGGTTCCTGGTTGTGACCACCGACAGGCCTGGTTAGTGGGGACTCCGGGGGCTTCCCGGGAGAGTCCCCCGCAGCAGCTCGCGGAGCTGGACACCCCCGTGAGCGGGATGTTGGAGACCCACAGGCACACACACACTTGCACCAGGAGGGAAGTGATCCCTGTGCACAGCCGGGGCGCGGTGCCAGACTTCCTGCCCCCTCCGCCCTGAGGCCAAAGTCTCGGTTCTGTCCTGTGGGAGGTGGGGATTTTCAACCCTGACCTTTTCACCGGCCCCGGGGCTGGGCAGGGCTCCGGCATGGCTGAGGGTGTGTGTCCTGGAGCCGGCTGAGTTCCGGGGGGCCTCCTCTGCTCGCACGCCCGGTGGGGGGGGGGCGGTTTGCACGGTGATTCCCGGGACCCGACGGCAGGAGGCGGAGATGTGGGAGCCCCGAGGACATCAGCAGCGTCCGTGGGAGGGACGCTCAGACCTTTGTCCATGTTTCTGTTTGGCTTTCCCGTCCGTGTTTGGATGTCCAGCCCTGTCTAGGGTTGTGGTGGCCGCGACGGTGTCCCCAAGGGCAGACTGCAAAGGGAATGGGTTTATGTGTCCCTGTTCTCTGCTGCTCTGAGCTCGGCTGCCCTTCCTCCCCCACAGCAAACTCGGCGTTGGGGTTTCTGACAACTGGCCGGGGACTGGCCCCACCTGGGGCTGCTTCCTCTTTGCGCTCACCTTCACGGGCACAACATTTCCCCCGCAGCGTGCCCTGCGGAGGGCTCTGTGCCTGCTGTTCTGCCTGCCTCTTGTCCCCAACCGGCCCTTTTCCCCTCCCCGCCTCTGGCCGTACAGGAACGAGACCACGCTGACCGCCTCCACCGAGCCAGCCAACCCTGCTTTGTGGCCTGCCACGGTACGGGGGGAGGCAGACAGGAAACGTGACCCCAAAAGGATACGTCCGCATCCTGATCCCCGGAGCCTGGGCATGGGGCTTTCTTGGGGGGAGCTGGGTCTTTGCAGATGTGATTAAATGAAGGATCTGACCTCATCCGGGATGAGGCTGTCTTTCTACATCCAGGGACGGGGTCCTTGTAAGATTTGGAGGACAAGAGACACAGACAGAGGAGAAGCCACATGAGGACGGAGGTAGAGATGAGAGGGACGCGGCCACCAGCCCGGCGACACCTGGAGCCCCAGAAGCTGGAACAGGCAGGAAGGACCCTCCCCTGGAGCCTCAGGAGGGAGCAGGGCCCTGCCCCGTCTGGATCTCAGCATCCCTGCCCCGCCTGGATCTCAGACTCTGGCTTAGACTTGGGAGAATTTCTATTGTTTTCGGTCACCCGTGTGTAGTCCTCGGTTGTGGCTGCCCCAGGAAATGACCACCAGTGTCTTCGTCTGCGCAGCCTAAAGCAATATGGACGCTAGCAGCCAACGCCGCCAGTTTTAACAGATGCAAACCACTCCCGACCCACCGCGAACGTGGCTGTTTAAGAACGCGACGGCGAGGCGACCGTTCTGAAGGCGTCTCGGATGGTATCACCGACCGATGAACGGACTCTTGGAAGATTGGACAAGGTCACACGATTTTCTCTCTCTCTCTCCTCAAACTGCCATTTTGTTATCACCGTTTTTGCAGATTCTGAGCGTCTCAGGGACGTGCTCGAAACTCTTCGGTCTGCGATCGCGTCCAAGTCACGACCACCAGAATAGGTGTGCGCGCTGTAACGCACACGTGTGTTTCACTTCCCGTCCGTCGGGCCCTCGGCGCCGAAAGGCTTGTTCGGAGTCATTGTGGTCACATCGGTGCAAGAAACATGACTCTGTCTCACGCCTAGATACACCTAACAGTGGGGGAAAAAAATGTATGGGACACGACTTCCCGAATGAGGTGGACTGTGGTCAGGATCTTCCCACACGTTGAAGAAAACAGAACATTCGTGCACCGAAAGAAACACGTATTCTCTCATTTTCGCTTTCAATAGGCATTGAATTCAACACACATCTTGCAAGCTCCCCCAGGACGAGGGCTCAGTGTCCCCCAAGCCGATAGGCTCTGATTCGGTTCCAACGAGGGCTCGCGAACTCACAGAGTAGCCGATTCGGAGGAGAGGGTGCAACAGTTTCATCCGTGGGATTCCCGCCCATGAATCTTGAAACTAGTAGGAGGTGATCCCGCCATGTTGAAAAGTCTCCATGGGTCCGACGGGCAGCTCTAGCGTCCTTGGGGCGTGGAGGAGGGAAGGGTGACAAACTGGACATGTGAACATTGTCTTTGCTCCGGGGAATTCAGACGTTTCCCTGCATGGGCCCCGTGCACCTGCTTTGTGAGTGAGTCACCTCCCCGGCCGTCGACACAGGGGCGACCAGGTGGGTGACACGGGACCCTTCAGGATTATGATACCCGGGGTTGACTATTAAGAAGGTGAGCACCTCCTTTGGGGTCACTGGGGACATGCGTCGTAGTAGGATCTATCCTGGAGGAGGGCTAGCTTTCTCTTGTTCACCCAGAATTCTAGAACTTTCTTGAACTTGCATTTGAGTTGAACGTTGACTGGAAAAGAAACAACCTTATCTCCGTGGTCACACGTGGATTTTTTTTAAATTAAGTGTGCGCAGGGACCCTCCTCTGCCTCCGGGCGGTCTCTGGTGCATCGGGCATCTCAGTTTGAAGGACCTCTACTGCTCTCAGTCTTCACGCATGGAGAGGGAGAGGTCACCTGGGACTTGGGGGGAGGGGGCAGTGTGCAAAATTAGTTCTCAGTGAAAGCGCTTTTGATTTGTTGGTGGTGGTAAATGGGCGCCGAAACGTTCAACAGCTTGGTGAGGAGGCAGGATCTCTCTGCTTTTCTGAGAAGGGGATCTGGGTCACAGGAGGTGACAAGGCTGTGCTCTCAGCTTTAGTGTCTCTGTGAGAACCCAACACTCACTTGCAAGAAACAGTGTCTGCCGGGAGAGGGGGAAGCATCTTACAGGGACTGTGCCCACCGCCAACCTCCTGACTCCTGTCCCCACAGATGGTGGGAGCAGTTCCACCAACAACTGCCCAAAACTAGCTTTCCTATTTACAACAAAGTTGGGTGCCTTGAAGTCATTACCGTACTAAGCAGGGCGAAAACACAAATTCACTAAGCAGTTGACTAACCAAGAAAATGAACCGTTGGGCTTGGATCTCACCGATGGTTCGAGAGTTGTTTGTGTTTTTTCTCTTCCTGGTGGAGAGGGGGTACAGACAGGAGGCAGATATGTCACAGCAATGCTGTTACGGACAAACGCACGTTACTTTCCGAGGGTGTTTCCACAAAGCAAGGTGTCACTTGCTTGGGAGCGTCGGGTTGTAAATTGTGGGTGTTTACCGGGCATTTCCAACCAGCCGGCCTTCAGCTGGTGCGTCGTATTCAACCCTAAGAACAACTCTATGGTGGGAACCTAAACTCTGGATCCCACAGGCATAAGGATAAGCTCTGCACATTTTCCTCCCCAGTACATTTTCCCCCTCTGTTCTACTGACCTCTTTACTTCATCGTTTCCTTCATTCTACCTTACTTTGGTTTCAGCTAGCTCTTTCTAGATGCTTAAGACGGACTCTTGGGCCGTGGACATGCAGTTTTTCTTCTTGTTGCATCCGTGGATTCAAGGCTATGAATTTGCCTGTTTTCACCACTTTGGTCTCCTCTTACGTACTTTGAGGCGCTGTGTCCTAATTATCGTTTGCGTGAGCGTCCTACTGTGACAAAGCACGACAAGCTTTAGACAACGGAGATCTGCTTTCTTCCCGCCCAGGTGGCCAGAGCCCCCAAATCAGTTTTCCCAGTTAAAAGTCAAAATAGTGACCAAGCTGGCTCCTTGTGGCGACGCTGGGGGAAAATCTGTTTGCTTGTCTTTTCAACATTATTCATTCAAAGTCTTTCCTGTTTTCATCGCCATCTTTGGCCCATGGGTTATTTGGAAGGGTCCAGCGGTGAATGAATCTCTGGTCAGCTGTTTGTTATTATTTCCAGCTCAATTATTTTGAGTTCAGACAGTAGCATCAGGAATGCATCCAATCCTCTGAAACACGTGAGGCCCGGTTCTGTTTGGTGACTCTGCAGAGATGATCCGTATGCCTGTGGGGTCCAGAGTTGAGACAGAGAAATCTGGAGTGGCCTGAAGCCATGGCCCATCCATATATTTTTTCTCATGGCTTCTGACCCACAGGGTACCTGCTTAGATAGTTGATCGGAGAGAGACCACCATGGGGCAGTGCACGTCCATCCATCTATTCCAGACAAAGCTCCAGCTCGAGGTGGTCATGGATATAAAGAGTCCCTCCTGAAAGCCATCCACAGACCACACTTGAGTACAGAGGCCAGCAAGGGTTGCAGTAGAGACAAGCCACCCTTGACCAGGCAATGATGTTGTTCTATCCTCTGTGGGATTGTTCTCCATTTCTGAGAAATAGCAGGTTAGGGCAGGAAGCAGAGAAGAAAACCACAATGGTTGGAGTCCTAATGCTGTGTAAGAAATTGTCCCAACTGTTGACGGTATGGGTTTCCTATGGTTGCTATAACAGAGTACCTGAGTCTGCAAATTTGTTTTCTCACAGAATAATAGATAGATATTTATGTCTCCCAATCCTAGAGGCTGGGAGTCCTGAGATCCAGGCAGGGCTGAGGCTGGTGCCCCTCCTTGGTGCGTAGACCCCGTCTTCTTCCTGTGTCCTGATGTGGTTGTCCTTCTGTGAGTGTGTGTGTGTCTGTGTCCAAATTTCTTCCTTTTTTAAGGACCACAGTCATATTGGAGTAGGGACCCACCCTACTCCAAGGTGACTTCATTTTGCCTAACTACGTCTGCAAACATCCTATTTCCACTTCAAGTCATAATCTGAGGTCTTGGGGTGAGGTCTCCAATAGGTGAGTTTTGCAGGGATGGAATTCAGCCCATAATAATGCAATCCTGTATCTCCATGGGAAACCTTGTTGCAGTCACAAATAGCCCTGGGACCTCTCTAACCAGGTCCCTTGTTGTTCTGTGAGCTCTCAACTTAACAAGTTACATACAGCTTGCCCATGCACACGCAACCTTTTGCTGTGCTGTCGGCTGCTAGTCAGGGAGGCATGTGGCCCTACAGATGCAGAACCCCATGCCCTGCCCCATGAACTGCACGGGCTTCTGGAGGCAGGAGAAGGGCTGGGTTTCCTGGGTGGTGTAGAGGCCATTGGGCTGAGGGTTGTGAAACTTAGAAGATCATGAGAAACAGATTTTTATCTTTCTGTGAAGATCAGGCCAAGGATCCCACAGTGGGGCTCTCTTCATCTTTGGGGTCTCCATGACACGCATGCTACCCACTTGCTGGATTTCAGAACGTTCACCCCATGGAAGAGAATTGAAAGTTTGAGCTACCCTGTCCTGATACATCTGATAAGTCTTTGCACACGTAGTGAAAGATGTCACTTAGGTTTCTAGTGACAAAGCTCTGAGGGTTATCAGATCAAGAAAATGCAAGAGGACAAGTTTGCCAGTGAAGTGGTTGTAATTCTTTGGTTCACCATGCAAACCGTCTGGGGTGTTATTCCTTATCCCCTCCTAAAACTTAATAACACAAAACTGGGTTTATGGATTCAAACACAGCTTCTTCGTTTCCTTTTGAATGCTCCCATATCCATATATCCCATGCTGTATTATGATGTTGTCCCACTGCAGCTCATGAAAAGCTATATGTCAATTATATCTCAATATAACTCGGGGGGAAAGAGAGGAGAAGATATGTCCACACAAACATTAGCGCAAAAACCAAAATGCAGCAAACTGACCACCCTTGTGCCCTTCTTTACAGTAAGATGAGCCACAAGGTCTGTTGCACAAAGGGAGAAAGAAGCTCAGCTCCTCGATTGGGAGCTCTCGAAAGAGTCCTCTTTGCATTGTTGCCATGTGACAGTAAGCGTTACGTGGTCCACTTGGCAGTACCGTGGTATCCGGATCCGTGGTCACACACGAGTCAACATGTTGCTGTGTGTATTTCTTTCGGATTAACATTTCAATCAACAGACTTCAGGTAAATCAGGTGGCCGCCGTAATGGGTTAGGTGGGCCTCGTCGGATCAGTTGAAGGCTTTAAGAGGAAACAGACTGACCTCCTCTGAGGAAGTGGGAATTCTGTGTCTCCGGATAGTGTTCACACTCAAAATGCAGCATCACCGCGTCCCTGGGCCTCAGCCTGCTAGTCAACCCTGCAGATTTCAGACTTGCTGACCTCCAGTTATAAGACTCATTTCCTTAAAATAAATCTCTTTCTCACTTTCTCTGTTTTTGTCTCTCCTATAGGCAGACATAGATCTTTCCATGTATCATCTATATATCTATGTATTTATGTATGCGTTCATCCATCCATCCATCCATCCATCCATCCATCCATCCATCGATGTATCCATCCATCCATCCATCCTACCTACCTACCCATTGATATTATCTATCTATCTATCATCTATCATCTTTCCATATTTCTGGTTCTTGTAAGAGTCAGCATTCTGCAGAGAAACAAAAGCAGTAGCATATATGCACATACACACATATATAAAGAGAATTATTAAAGGAATTGGCTCACATGACTGTAGAGGATGAAACATCCCACAGTCTCCTGTCTGCAGGCTGGAGGCCCAGGGAAGCAGTCTGTGATGGATTCCCATCAGAAGCCAGGAGAAGACATATATCCTGGCTTGGAGACAGTGAGACAGAGGGAGCTGATTCTCCTTTACCCACTGTCTGTTCTCCTTGGACCAGGAAAGGATTGCCGGCTTGCCTGCGGACCACCCACACTGGGGAGGTCATCTGCTTTACTCGGTCCACTGATGCAATGCTCATCTCACACAGATACACCCATGTATCATCTATATATCTATGTATTTATGTATGCGTTCATCCATCCATCCATCCATCCATCCATCCATCCATCCATCGATGTATCCATCCATGTGCTGAAATATCTGGGCACCCTGAGGTCCAGCCACATTCACACATAAAACTAACCACCACAGTCTGCTTCTGTTGAGAACCTTGATCGATACAGAAACCCTCAGAAAAGCAAGACCCTAGGTGCTGATCCTAATTTTTCCCTGGGCAGAAGAAGATGAATGCATTTCTCTCTCTGACCTCTGAGACCCCTGCTTTCCAAAGACAGGACCTATTTTGCATTTGAACTGACAAGTTCCCCTCCAACCAGACCTTATGATTTTCAATGACAAGACTCTCCATGGATGGCAGAATCAGGTAACTTGGAACCACCCACCATGAACCAGGACAGCTTAACACGGATGTGGTGTGGGGAGAATGTGAGACGCGATTTTGCCAGAAGCATCAGAGACTTGGGGCCCAAGGGAGTTGGGCAAGTCTAAGGAGGTAGACAGCTTGGCTTTGGGAAAAGTTCAAGGGAGCGGGTCCATCAGTGTTCTAATCAGAAGCCAAGTGGGTCCTGAAACTCTGTTCCATCACCAAGAATGTCTGGGAGTCCTCTTTCCAGGCACACCTGTCACTGACCAGAGCCAGGAGGGTCCAGAAGGTGGGGAGAAGGAGAGGGCCCTTGGCATGTCCTGGAGGCCATGATGAATTTACATTGACTCAGGTCCTGAGTCCTGCAGGGGATCAACCCCCACTGCTCATGGACTGGGTCGTTGTGTGAAAACACTGGGCCCCCACCCAGCTTTGATGGGAGAACACCACCATGGAGCTAATAGTGCATGCTTTCTAATTAACCATATTTTCCTGTGACAGATGTGGAACTGAGTGAACTCACAAAACCCCATGGAGTGATGATATAGCGTCATACAGATCACTAAGCCGAGGCTGGGTAAACCCATGGTCCAAAACTGCCGAGCCGAATTCCTTCTTGTTGGCATTCCTACCGCTCAAGGGCGTCTCATTTCTGGGGTCAGCTCCTTGTACCTGAGCAGGCTTATATCCCCTGTGGCCTGAGTGTTAGCCCAGCATCCTCAAGAGGACGGAAGAGAAAATAGTGTTTTTGTCATGTCGCAGAAGAGGAAATAGAGGTTAAGCGTTAGGTCAGAGCATGGCCGCGGTCAGACTCACAGCTCGTGGCTTCTGAAGATATGCGCAGAAGAGACAAATGCACATCAGGCCCCATCTTACACGCTCTTGGTGAGACCACACAGTGTTTGGTGCACGTTGGGACCCTCCAGGGAGCACATGGTCCACACCTGCCACATCCTGGCCTTCACATGGAATCAGAGACTGGTCCTGATGGAGCCCCAGGCAGACACCCTGTGCTTTGGGGGAGGAAACCCCCGGGGCTGGCCTTGGTACTAATACACTGCATTCCATACCATGTATGTGGATTTTTCTGGTCAATATAATTAGGTGCTCCTTGACACCCCAAGGAGAGCCTAGTGTCCCTCAACCCCGTAGGCGGTTGGTCCATGAGACGTAGGGAATGTTCCTGCCCAACAGGCTCGGTATTGGAGAAGGAATTTCTACCTGGGGGTGACTGGGCCCCCAGGGGATGTCCCACAATGCCCAGGGCTATTTCTGTTGGTCACACTAGAGTAGGGGGTTGTTCCTGGCATGTGGTTGGTGGAGACTAGAGATGGTGCTCAGCACCCTACAGTGCCCAGGACGCCCTGCCTCAGAGCCCTCCAGCCTGAGATGTCAGTAGTGTTGAGGCTGAGAAGTTCTGGTCTAACATGAGAGACTATCTATCTATCATCTGTCTATCTATCTGTCTATCTATCTATCTATCTATCTATCCATCTATCTATCATCATCTGCTTACCTACCTACCTATCCATACATCTTTATATCTATCTACCTACCATCTGCATGACCATCCAACCATGCATCCACCCATCCATTCATCTATCCCTATATCTATCTATCTATCATCTACCTACAAGACCATCCATCCATCCATCCATCCATCCATCCAACCATCCATCTATGTCTAGCTATTATCTCAGTATCTATCCAATCTTATCCTGTATCTACACCTCCTACCTCTACCTCCACCATGATGTGGCTTCTCCCCTGTGTCTGTGTTTCCTCTTCTGTCTCTTACAAGGACACCTGTCATTGGACTTAGGGCCACCCTGATCCAGGATGAGCTCATCTCAGATCCTTCCCTTCATTACATCTACAAAGACCCTATTTCCACATAACTTCCACAGGTTCTGGGTGATTAAGACATGGGCATATATTTTAGGGGTCCACCATTCAACACACTATACCCGTTTTTGCCTGGACTACTCCCATTTTGTTCCTGAAGTCCTGCTTCTCAGGACCCCCAGCTTCCCAAGCAAATCTACATGGCAAATCACCCTACCCATAACATTTACACCATTCTGTTTAATACCCAAGCCAAGTTAGGCCACCAAGTGGTGCTTTCTGTGGATGCCTGAGTTCTCCACTCCCTCCCTCTGCAGGGACCATGGAGGTCTCTGCTGACCAGGACGTGGGCTTCCCCCAGACACAGAGTTGCCACCCCAATGGACTAAGACATCCCCGTCCCCATTACAGACACCTCCCACTGGCACCAACAATCTGGTTTTTGTCACTGGATTTTCCAGGTTTGCTGTACACAGAAATGTTCTGCACATTTCCTATAAAAAGAATTGCACACTGTGTGACTATGTGTGTCTACTTCTCTCCCAGAGCATCATGTCCTCAAGGTGCATGTGTCGTGTAACCACTGTGTTTAACGGGGGACCTGTCGTGGAGTATGCCATCCAGGTGCAGGAGGTGTTACCCGGTGGGTCGTACCCCAGGGTGTTGTGGGCTACTGCACACGCTCATTATCGGAAGTGGTCACGGAGCCAGGGGATGGTGTGGAGATCCTGCTGTGCTGCTAGGGCAGTGCAGAGAAGGTGGGATGAGATGTTCAGTCCACACGTGGTGGACAGGTAGCCATGGCAGTGTGAAACCAGGACTGGGGCGTGCTTGGATGGTGTGAAGCTGGACATTCAGGGTAGTGGGGAGCGTCCAAGGAGAAGCTCTGAGCATGACACGCAGATGTTGCCCATCACGTGGAGGGCAGCACTGGGCGGGGGCTCAGGAGCCACCCAGCCTGTGCCCCCCAAGTGCCCTATGGGAAGTCCCAGGCACCTGATGTTCCGCCTCTCAGAGTCCGAGGACAAGTATAAGGCACTACGGAAGTTGTCTGATGTGCTGAGCAAGATGGAAACTACTTTTAATGGGAAAGAGGATCTAGGGGTAATTCTTGTGTTGGGCTGGGGTACAGGTCAAATGCTCTGCGTGGGGTCATTGTACCTGAGCCCATGTGGCCCGTTAACATGCTTGGGCAAAGTGGGGTCAGCTGGTCCCTATGACCTCAGTGGGTTTCCTGAATGTGGATCACAAAGGCCATGATCTTGGGCATGTATCTCCAATAAGCTCTGTTCCCCCAAAGTATGTGTCTTTATAATTTTCTCTGGTACCTTAATGATCTCTCTGCTCTCCCGTTGTCTCTCCCCTACAATCTGTTTTCACCAACGACAGTATGCGCAGGGCCTGGCGTCCATACACAGCAACCAGCTTGGAGCCCAGTGGCGAAGGAGGTCACCGTGAGCTGGAAATCAAAGCCTCGGCTAGATGGACACACACAGGGGGGCTGCACACAGGGGGCTGCACGCTCCAGGCTGTGCACGGCCCCGCAGGCAACAGCTCAGCTTGTCTGCTGTTTGCATGCCTGTTTGCAAGTGGGGACGGCCGTGTCTCCTTAGGAGGGAGTCGTGCTCAGGGAAGGAAACCAACCAGCCCTTCCTCGGGACGGGCATCTTGTGGTGGGGTTTCAGAAACGCCCTTCCGCAGCTTCCTGTAAGTGTGACTCAGAATCTGTAGCACCCGGCTCACTGGCAACGTGTCCTGCAGACAGTGTTTATAGCCCGGGGTGAGGAAGTAAGAGCACGGGCATCGGACGGCCCTTTGTTTCCGCTCTCTCTGCTTTACACTGATGCATACTTCATTTCAAGGTGAACACTGCAGTGGCCTTGGGCGCATTCACCATGGTGGCCGACCACCGCCTCTGTGTAGCTCCACAGCATCTCCAACATCCTTGCCACTGGTTGTGGTCACTGGTTATGGCTGTCCTAAGGAACAGATCTGGAGGGAAGGATGGGCAACCTGCCTCTTCTCTTGTTTTGTGGGTCCATGTGTACAGCCCCCTCCATCTCATCCTTGTGTCCGTTCATCCTCCATCCATCCATCCTTCCATTTGTCCATCCATGCACCCATCAACCCATCCAGGTACCCATTCATCCAGCCTTCCACTCACCAACCCTTCTTTCCATCCATCCATCCATCCATCCATCCATCCATCCATCCAACCATCCATCCGTCCAACCATCCATCCATCCATCCAACCATCCATCCGTCCAACCATCCATCCATCCATCCCTCCATCCAATCCACACATCCATCCATCCATCCATCCATCCATCCAACCATCCATCCATCCATCCATCCAACCATCCAACCATCCATCTACCTGCTCACCCACCATCCATCCATCCATCCACCCACCATGCATCCATCTACCTGCTCACCCACCCTGCAACCACGCATCCATCCATCCATGCATCCATCCGTCCATCTTTCCATTTATTCATCCATTCATCTTTCTATCCATCCATCCATCCACCCACCCAACCACCCATCTACCTGCTCACCCACCCTGCAACCACGCATCCATCCATCCATCCATCCAGTCACCCACCCATTTCATTCATCCGTCAATCATCCATCCTCCAACCCATGGACCCATGCCTTTATCCTTCCATCCATCTGTGACTAACCCATCCACCAATTACTAAACTCACGGCGATTTTTTCTGGGGTTGTCTACAAAGCCGCAGCATATGCACTCACCGTAGGCATGGATTGCCTATGGCCATGACTACTAGGTTCTCTCCTATCCCATCCCGCATCTGTGCCCTGCTGGTTTGTCCCTGTCCTGAGTGCAGGGGTGGCCTTGCTCCATGCCCTTCCCCCACCAGCACATACCTGGAGACTCCAGGCCTCCAACTGCAGAGTACTTGGAGGAGACAGCACCTCCTGGTGGATGGGACACATCCAAGACAGTGAGTGACCAGGCTGGCTAGAAGCCTGAGTCCCTAATCCACATACTTTACCTGTTCTCTTGGTGGGGCAGAATATTACAAAAGTTTTCCTATTGTTCCTGCTTTTTTAGTAAAAACGCCACTTGTTCAAGCCAGGATTTTATTTTTCGTCAGATTATCTTGTGCTATAGGATAGCACACACACGCCACAGGGACCTTCCTGTGGGAGCAGAGCAGAGTAAACCTTGGCTCATTTCTCCCTGGATGTGGCCTGCGTCTGCTTGTTCTGTAATGAGCTCTGTGCCCTATCACCCCTATACTTTCATCACAGAAACAAAAACATGAGACAGAACATTAAGAAATGGGAGAAAGTGTCCCCGAGCACCCTGGCCCAGCCCAGTCCTCTCCCGGAGACCCAGAGAATGTGACATGGTCTTGCAGTTCCTCCCAGGCCTCTGGCGGTGTTGTCCCTTGTTCCTTCTCATCCTCTCCCTTGGCGGTTCTGAGTTGGGGGTGATTCTGCCCCATAGAAGACACTTGGGGATGTCTGAGGACAGTTTGGGGCATCATAGCTTGTGGGGATGCCCCTGATCTCGGGTGGGTGGAGACCAGAGACACTGAGCACTCTGTAGTTCCTAGGGTATCCCACATCAGAGGAGGGATGCAGCCACAGATGTCAGCAGTGCTGAGGCAGACACACCTTGGTCTACATGGGAGACTCTGTTTGTCTATCTATGTATCTATCTATATCTATTATCTATCTATCTATCTATCATCTATCTATCATCTAACCATTCTTCCTTCTATCCATCCATCCATCCATCCATCCATCCATCTATACATCCATATCTATGTATCTATGTATCATCTATCTATTATCTCTCATTGATCTATCTGTCCATCTATATATCCATCTGTCCATCCATATCTACCTGTTGTCAGTCTATCAATCTATCAATCTATCATCTGTCTTTCTAGCTTTCTACCTACTCATCCACCATCCATCCATCCAATCTATCATCTGTCCAACCCTGTCTATCTGTTGTCTGTCTGTCTGTCTATCTGCCCATCCATCATCTATCTATCACACTGTATCACAAGCAGCCAAGACTCTGCGCCGCCCCCCTGGGGAACATTTCTGGACATTCCAACTTTGGGGGGAAGAAATGGGACTGGCATCTGGAGGGGGCTGACTGCAGGTTGCGCCCAATGCCCGTGCCATAGCAGAGAGACCGTGCGCTCGCCCTGCACACCTGACACTTGGTTCTGTCCCAAGACACCCTCCCTTTGCCCCGTCTTCCTTCAGCCCCGCTCTCTGTCAGGGGTCCCCCCATAAACATCATCGAGGTCACCCAGGGTCCCTGCCATCAGGTCCGAAACCGTGAGGCTCTCTGCGGGTCCAGTCAACACCAGCATCTGCACAAAGGCACCATCTTCAACAGACCCCACGGTCCTACGTCGGTCCATGCCTCGTTGCCTGCCAGCCTTAGGGCGTCACAGGGGACTGCCCGTCCTCTGGTCCAGCCGCCCTCCACCCCAGCTAGCGAACCACACACTCCCTGTACGTGGGCACCGCCCTCCCGGCTCTCATCCCCGTGCTCAGACCAGGGCCCCGACCCAATCTCTTTGCAAAGCTCAGCTCCACAATCTCCAGCAATGCCGGAAGCTTCCTTGGCTTTTCTGGGCTGGGTGCTAACGTGTCACCTGTCTCCTGGGATCATCCCCAGCCGTCACCCAGAACACACACAGCCCGGGCACAACATCGTTGGTGCTACACGGACCCGGTGAGCCCCGCCTCTGCCAAGAAGCCCTCCTGGGTTTCTTCCCACCCCCAAATCCTTGCAACCTGCAGCTCAGGTCAGCATCTCAATTATGTTGAGTTCTCTCCCCCGCCCCTACGGGGAAGCACAGCCCTGAGCCCGGCCTGTGACGACTTCGTCAGCCTCTGGATCGAAGGGATGGCAGGCTAGTGGACGGGCAGCAGGTTGAGGAGAGGACCCTGGAGGTGGAAAGTCTGGGTCTGGTGCGCTTGGGTGACCGTCTTCGCCCCTTCTCGCCTCCGTTTCCCCATGTGGAGTAGGAAGACGCTGGGGACACAGTCACCTCCCACCCCTGAGATCCGTGCTTGGCTCCAAGGCGTCCACACAGTTGTGGGATCTCTCCGTTGCTCCGGAGAGACGACCCCCCCCCCCCACCGTGTCCGTCCGTGTGGCCAACGAGGGTACAGACACACACGGCTGGGGGATCCCAGTGCGGCCCCGGGGACGTCCCCACAGCTGCTCTGTGAGCCTGGTCACGGGCTCACGATTCCGTATGATGTTGCCGGCCCTGGGGAGAGGCCAAGACGAGCCCTGACTGGTGTGGGTCTCCTCCCGGGGGCCCTGTCCTCAGTCAGGGCGGCAGAGCGAGCCGGCAGGTGCACGTCGGGCCCCCCGCATCCTGCCCACCCACCTGCTGCCTCCAGGGGCGTGAAGGGGGATGTAAAGGGAGGGCCCAGCTGCGACGGCTTGCCGGTCGGTGGTGACAGCGAGGAGGCGGCACAGACGGACGGGCCGGACAGGAGAGCCGCACCCCAGTTGGGGGACCACGGGAGGGCTCATCTGCCCTAACCCTAACCCTTCCTCCGTGTCCCCTTGTCCTGAACACGACCACCCAGGGTGTGGTTGGGTCTGGGGTCCCGGGAGAGCCTTACGTACTGTCCATCTGCGGCACGCACGTCCCTGGGCTGTGGCTACGCAGGGGTCTTTCCGACGGCCCACAGACCCTCCTAGGCTTCCCCAAGCACCATCCAGAGGCCACATCCATCCCCCGGATTCCTCCCGAGACCCGGGTCCCATCGGGCTCCCCAGACGCAATCAGCAGGATTTGGGGGCCACCGTCCTGGAGACACACCCCCCTTCCCTGCAACAGGGCTGGCACCGGCCGGGCCCCGATGACCCGCCATTCATCCAGCGTGCAGACATCTAAGGGCAAAACAACAGACACTCGTGTCCGGCATCGTGGGCACAGTGTCCCGCACGGCCACAGGCTTCTTCCCGGGCCGATGCCGTTTCTTAGCACCCGGTGCCGGGGCCCTGCCCCCGACCGTCCCACTGCACAGACACGACGGGGACGCAGAGAAACCGTGTTTGCTTTGCCCGCAGAAGCACGTGGCCCAGGGTTCCGCCTCCTAACTACCAGCGAGGCTGACCGCCCGCCCTGCCGACAACCGTATCCAGACGGATGCTCTAGCTGGGGCCACACGCTCCCTGCCGCCCAGACGCCGCTGGAGGGCGGCTTGGCACATGCTCCAGGTCCCCGTGTTTGCACATGATCTGGCACCCGTGAGCTTGTCTGTGGGGGCTCTGTGCCCCCCACCGTGGCCATCCGGGTGTTGGCCCCATACGCCCGCCCAGTGCGGGGCTCGGCTCAGCCGGCATGGGTGCCTTTCACCGGATGAACGTTTGCAGGAGAGGTTCCCCGGTAGGCACCTCTGCAAGGTCTCTCTGGGGGTTGGCCCGGCTGTGCGGACAGCCTCCCCTTTTTGCCCATATCTGCACCCCTGAAACCCTGTCCCCGTTGGACCTGCCTGATTCCCAACAAGGCACGGATGCAGCACGGGGCAGAGAGCTCACCAGGAGTCTCAGAGGGCTGCCGGCAGCTCTGTCGAGGAGCCTGGCGTCCGGAAGGCGGCGGTCCTCATTCTGGAAGCCGGCCGGCGGTCAGATGTGCCTCAGAACCGTCCGTGTCCACAGGAGGCCGGCCCGAGTCACGGCGGCTGTCCTGTGGCTGCTCCGGCAGGTCTCATGGGGGCATGGCCCGGCCGTTGCGAAATGCAAATACGCCAGGGTCCACCTCCGAGCCTGGCAGCCACGGTTGGGAGGCAGGGTGGGGAGAGAGGAAACCCGTGTTGAAATTTCCTGTGTAACTAACCGTCTGCTCGCTCGCTCACTCCCGTGACGGCGAAGCCCGTGAGGCCGCCTGTCTCCTATGAGGCTCGCTGCAGCCCTGCGTGGGGTGGGGTGCCTGCGTCACAGCCTCCGACCTCAGGGCTGCTTTCAAGAGGCCGCGAGGAGACCCTGCCCACCTGGCCAGGGTCGCCTGCAGGAGGCAATCCCGTGCACGCAGGCGGGGGGCTAGGACCGTCCTCCTAACTTAACAGGCAGAGAAGCAAGCGTCCCCTCCCACCCAGACAGGGCTAATTCCTGTTTTTTCTTTTGTTTTTTTAAATTTTAAAAAAAGTGAAAAAATTGCTAGCAGAACATATTTCCTTTTGCATCCTAAAGCTGTGTGCATTGCGACAGCCAGGCCACGGGGCAGGGACGGGCGATGCCTGACCTTGATGGAGGGTGGGGGCTCCCGGCTCACTCCCTGCATGTCCCATGGTGGCGGGGGTGGGGGCCGTGGGCATCCACAGCGGCAGACATTTTCACGAGGCAACGGGGGCCAAGAGTAATGCGGGCGAGATGCGGAAGCTGCTGGAGAGCCAAGGTCTGAGCTCCCTCACCCGTGTCCTGTGGACGGTGAGTCACTTCTGGGGACCCAGGGATGATGTCACCTGGCCACTCTTCCACGGGGAAATGCAGGGTTAGCCGTCTCTCTGTGTTGTATAGACTTTCCACTTATCTGTATTGATCTGCCATCGATAGACGATATGTAGACTGTCTCTATCTGCCCACCATCCCACGTATTTCTACGCATCCTTTATCTAAGTACCCTCCAACTATTTTCTATCCACTGCTTACCGACGTGTACCTGTCATCTTAATCGACGTATGAATTCTATCATCTGTGTATCCGTACGCATTGATAATGTGTAACCATTGATATCTACCAATATCTAGCTATACCTATTAGTATCTACCTGTACATCTATCGAGATCTGTCAATATTTATCCAGCCATCATCTGCGTATCTAGGTATTATCTACTTATCAATCATCTATTACCCATTATGTTTATCTATATTTATCTTCTCGATCATCTATCTATGCATTTACCCATCCGTCCATCCATCCATCCATCTACCTATCCATCCATTCATCCATCATATCTGTTTATGTATCATCAATCATCTATCCAACCAACCATCCATTCATCCAACCAACCAACTGTCCATCCATTCATCCAACCATCCAACCAAACAACCAACCGTCCGTCCATCCATCGTTCTATCTACTTACACATGTCATGCTTCTGTAGACTGTGGTGCTCCTAGGTTGGAAGTTCACACTCATGGTGGAGGGGTTGGCCCACACAGAGGATGTGGTTCTGAGATGCTGCAGAAGGTGTGGGCACATCTCTCTCACAACACCGTTGACGGTTGCCCGTTGACAGTCCAGGCTGCCGGGCCACTGGGGGATGGTCATATTGATTAGTAGGATCTTTATCAAGAGGATCTATTAAATTCTGGATCTGTAGGGACTATAGGCCCTACTCAAGACCCCCGAGCCCCAGCTGGGCACCTGTACCTGCTAAAGAGGCCATCACATCAGTCATATGGCTCCACTGACCTGTAGACAGCCCAGTAATTCCCTTACACATGTCCCCCTGTCCCCAGTATGCAAGCCCCCAGAAGCAGCCCCTGGGCCTTCCAGCCCCTAGAAGGTGTCATGGACAAGGATGTGGAGGAGGGAAGTGTGGCTGAGGAGGGGTCAGACAGAACCTGCCCTTGGAGGGGGACATGTTTACCTGTTCTTGTGCCTGGGATGGAGTCCCTGGAAGCACCTGGTCCTTCTGGGTGACAGTTTCTCTCAGGGGGAAAAAAGTGTGGGTGACAAAGCTCCTTCCACATCTTGTAGGGCACTCAAGTGTCTTGCACGGGACTGATGTTTCAATGCTTGGGACCTGTCAACAAAAGGGCAGGGAACTCATGCGTCTCCAGGGCAATCACACACCTCACAGTGCCTTCTGAAACCTGAGAGTGTCTCTAGACAGGTCCTGTGTCTCAGATCCTAAGTGGTCGCAGGGGACCCCACCTCCTCGGGCCTTGGGAGGGGTCTTTGCACCTACATGTGACATCCAGTGAGGGCTGGAGGAGCATGTCCCTCCTCTCTGCACAAAGAATGACTCGTTAAAAACGCTTCCAGCAGCAAGTCCTGAAAACTGGTGGCCGAAAGCATGAGATTAGTAGTATTTTTTCTTTACTTAATAAGAATTCTAGAGATGAGCTCTTCAGGGTGTGTTTGACAGCTTCATGATGTCATCAAGATCCTGTCTCTTGGGGCGCCTGGGTGGCTCAGTGGGTTAAAGCCTCTGCCTTCAGCTCAGGTCATGATCTCAGGGTCCTGGGATCGAGCCCCGCATCGGGCTCTCTGCTCAGCAGGGAGCCTGCTTCCCCTGCCTCTCTCTGCCTGCCCCTCTGCCTGCTTGTGATCTCTCTCTGTCAAATAAATAAATAAAAATCTTCAAAAAAAAAAAAAAGAACCCTCTCTTTTTATCCTTCTCCACCACCCTTCTTAGCAAGCTGGCATCCTTGCCTCGTGGCACAAAGTGGCTGCCACGGCACCGGGCATCCCATCTGCATCCAGGGCAGGAGAAAGGAAAAGCGCTGTGCCAGCCCTCTCTCCTCTGAGTCCAGCCGTGTGGTAGGAAAGCGGCATCTTGGTCAGAATCTCCATGGCCGACTTCATCTTCCATCACTGTGGTCAGAAGCGGGTTTTGTGGCAATGTCCAGTGGCCGGGGACGAAAGCCACGAGTGACTGTGAGGGCAGGTTGGGGCTGCGTGCAGGAAGCTGTGATCAGGCCTGGCTTCTGTCAGAGCCCGGGGGCCATCGCTGAGGTCACGGGGACCCAGAGGGTCTGCGGAAGGATGGACATCAGGCGGAAGGACCGTCTGTCCGGCCAGAACTACTTCCTGTCCAGGATGCACGGCCGTCCTGTCTGCATTGGCTTCAGCACGAAGCCTGCTTGTCCCCGGTCACCGCACGCGACGGCCTCCCTGGGAGTCGTCTCGGGTGTGATGAGAGCGAGCAGGAAACGTGGTGACAGCAGCGGCCGTGGTCACAGCTTTCCGGGGGCTTCCTACTCATCCCCGTCATCTGTCCACGGCTGCCATGCTGCACCCTGTCGTCCGGCATGATGACCGCGGTTTATGCGTGGGAGTGGAGTTTCACCAAGGAGGTCACATGGCTCTGAATGCGGGGGCGTGTGGCCAACGTTAGGTCCTGGAGCCTGTGGGTACGAAGTACGTGGGATTCGTTGCAGATCTGAGATGAGCTCGTCCTGGATCGGGGTGGCCCTGAATCCAAGGACAGGGGTCCCCGTAAGAGACAGAACAGGAGACACAGACACCGCGGAGAAGCCACCTGAAGACAGAGGCAGAGAGGGGACGGACGCGGCCACCAGCCCAGGGATGTCTGGAGCCCCAGAAGCTGGAAGACGCAGGAAGGACGCTCTCCTGGAGCCTCTGGGCGGGAAGCAGTCCCTGCCCCGCCTGGATCTCAGACTTCTGGTCTCCAGAGCTGGGACAGGATGGATCCCTTGGGAGGACGCAGGTCACGGAGTGTCCGGTCACAGCCCAGGGAGAGCCCAGAGCTGAGCCGCGTCGTGCAACCTTCGCCTCTGTCTGCTTCGGGAACACGTACGTTCCCCATGAAGGAGACCCCTTCCCCGTGAGCGGTCACTTCGCATCCCCTCTGCAGCCGCTGGTCACCAGGCCTCAGCTGTCTGTCTGTGCGTTTGCTGATTCTGCACATTATCTGGAAATGGCATCGTGGGGGTTTGTCCTGTGCGTCCGAGTCTCGCACGAGGCACGGGATTTTCAGATCCGTCCACGGGGCAGCGGGCAGCGGGATCACCTTCCTTTTCACGGCCGAAGCCTAATTCCCCGTGTGGATGGACCCGGTTGTGTTGGTCTCTTCCCCTTGCCGGCGACTAGGCCCTCGGGCAGGAATGGTCTGATGTCACCTCACGCTCAAAGGGCCTGGGGACACCAGTTTCCACCAAGAGATCACGGACCCGCTGTTGAGACTCTGCTGTGCACCTGTCACCAGCCTGCCAAGACCCCCTCCGACCCCCACGCCCCCCTGCAGACTCGGTTCCAGGCTCGCGGCGGCTAAAATCCGTCCTCTCTGTTGGCGCATCCCCAATGTGCAAATCCATGCCCTTGTGACCCTATATTTGTAAACCCACTCCCCTCCAATCCACACTCGGGGTGATTTTTGGTCTTTTGCCAACACGCACAAAGCACCAAAACCATGGGAGCCCCCGCAGGGCACGTCCCCGGGGTGGGGGGGGCCCTGACCGAGGGGCTGCCCTGTCTTCTCCTTCTGGGTCACGCTGCCAAAAAGTGTCCTTTCTGCCGTTGACTTAGGACGATGTTTTGGGGTCTGTTTGTTTTTGGATTCAGTAAGTGTTCATGCAGAAGCAGCATAAAAGAGGGTTATGAATGGACGGGTGGATGGGAATGTGGTGGCCACAGGCTCCAGGAGCGTGAGGTCCTCTCTGGAGATGCTGCTCCCATATGTGCTGATTTAGGGTTTCCGATGACTCTGCAGGACATCACTACCATGAATCCCGACCCCTGGCCGTGCACAGGGTCCGTTCAGACCCAGGGTGAGCACTGAAGCGTCCTGAGGTGCTGCCCCTGGGTCGGAGGACAGGACATGGGGGAGCACGCGTGCACCCTGCCTCCTCTTAACCACTAGCTCTAGCTCCCTGGCAGGGTTGCCAAAGGCAGGTGCTGTGCACAGGTGAGGGCAGAGCGGTACAGGTGTCTGTCTCCAGGAAATGGGGACCCCGAGAACCTTCTGTGTGCACGGGTCCTTCTGCTGCAAGGTGTGCATGAAACAGAGAAGCGTGCATTGGGCAGGACCCCAACCAGCCCGTTTTCTGCGCAGTTCCTGCAACGCATGAACGTCCGGCGGTCGGAGGGGAGAAATCAGGGCTCCGTGCCGTTCTGATGGTCCTGGGGTTGCAGGCGTCCCTTTGGGATGTCCGGGAGCGAATGTGCCCGCAGCCCTGCCCTGTCGGTGCGGAGACCCCGAGTCCTGTGCGTGTGGGGCTTTGCTGCAGGGGCACGGTCTGCTCATTGCTCCAGGCAGACGGCGTCGTCCGGCACCGAGGAGGGGGACGCGTGTGTGGGAATTGAGATGCCTAGTCTCCCAGACCAGAGCCACGGGCCAGCCCAGGACCCCGTGCCCTGCACACCGAGCCTGCGTCACGTTTCCGAGCAAACCGGACCCCGAGAGGCGGCCGCCATGTCGAGCCCCCCCGCGTGGGTTTTCAGGAGCCGCACGTGGTGCTGTCCTGCCGTCCACTCCGGCCACCTCCCTCCGTGTCTGCAGCTCGGGGGCGATCCCGTCATCATTGAAAGTTGAGCAAGGACACGGCAGGGAAGCCACACAGATCCCCCTTCGCACGGCGGCTTGCTATCTGGCCGTCCCATCTGGCCGTGGCCGTTTGTCTGCAGGGCTGGCATCGGAGAGCCGAGCTCGCAGGCACAAGAGGCCCAGCACACGGGGCCCCTTCCCTGGAGACATGGCACACGGCCAGGCCGCGGGGTGTGGCTGAAATCAGCCACCCCCCAGGCTCTTGGGGGCAGGAGACAAAGAAAAGCCAGCGTCCCCGTGTCCCGCAGCCCAGGGGGTGTGTTGTGCTCTCTGCTTTGTGAGTCACCACGGGATGTGCCCAACAGCCCGTAAGTGGCGTCCACAGATGGACGGACAACAGCCACGGGTCCCTGCGTGTACGGAAGAGGACTGACCCGGAACAGGAATGGAGCTCTGACCCCGGCTGCCCCGGGGAGGGACCGTGAGGACTCGATGCTCACCAGGGAGGCCAGACGCACGGGACACGTCACGCATGGTCGTGCGGAAAAGGCAAATTCACGGAATCGGGAAAGCAAACGGGCGGTTCTCACCGGGGGGGGGGGGGACGGGGGTGGCGTGTGGCCACGCAGGGACACGGGGTCTGCTCTGCGGATGGAAGGTTCTGGAAATGGAGGTGGTCGTTGTACAATGTTGTGAACGTACTCTCAGCCCAGAGCTTGTATGTGTTAAACAGGTGAATTGGGGGCACGTGGGGGGCTCAGTTGTTCAAGCCTCTGCCTTCGGCTCAGGTCATGATCTCAGGGTCCTGGGATCGAGCCCCGCGTCGGGCTCCCTGCTCCGCAGAGAGCCTGCTTCTCCCTCTCCTGCTCCCCGTGCTTGAGCTCTCTCTCTCTCTGTCAAATAAATAAACAAAAATCTGTAAAAAAATAATAAATCAACACGTGAATAATTTGTGAATGAAATTCCCTCTGTGCCTCCCAGCCCAGCACGGAGCCCCGCACCAGACCGGCCCCGGGGTGGCCACCCCGACCGATCCCACCAGGTGCCCAGCACCTCCCCACGCACAAAGGACTCCAAGGCTCGCCCATGTTATTGCTCACTTATATTTATGAATTCGTTAATTTATATTTTTTAAAAGCCCCCGTTTTACTATTTCTTTGCTTATTTCTGTATTTATCTATTTCTGGGTTTACTCATTTTTGTTAATTTTTTTTTTTTTAGAAACCATCCCCACTTTAAATTCCTGGAGGTGTGAGTCTCCCCCAAATTACTGCCACGTGGTGAGCTGCGGCCACCGGCCAGTACCTGTGACTCCTCAGAGCTCGCTGATCATCTAGCGGAAAGTCAGCGGCCTTGGACGGACCACTCCACGTCTCCCGACCTCCCGCCCCTGGAAACCGCCGTCTGTCTCTGTGTCCGTGAGTCTGGGCATTTTGGGTTCTACGGAGAAGCGCGAGTGTGCAGAACGTGGGTTTCTCTGATGTATGACACAGGGTCTGACCACGTTCTTGCAAATGGTGGGACTGCCTGATCCTCAAAGCTCAGTGATAGACCATGACGGATGTAATAAAAAGTACGAAACCGGGGGGGGGGGGGGGGGGGGGGGAATGGAGTGGGGGTGGGGTGGACCTGGAGGGGGGGTGGTATGTGCTATGCTGAGTGCTCTGCATTGTGTAAGACTGATGACTCACAGACCTGTACCCCTGGAACAAGTAATAATTATGTGTTAATAAAAATTAAAAAAAAGGAACATTTCAAAAGGCTGGAAAAAAACCACTAAAAAGTACAAAATCATATTTAAAAATATATAAAACATATAATATATAATTTATATAAAAATATAAAACATATACAAAATTTAAATATACAAAATTATGTATAATACACACTATATATTATATTATATGTAGCATTATACTATATTATATTTAATATTTATGTACTATAATTTATAATATATGGATTATATTTATAGATCAAAACTACATTTATAATTTATGATACAAAATATATAATAATATAAAATATGTAGTCATTATAATACATTATATATAACAATATAATAGAATTTACTTTTGTACTTATATAGTGTATATTGTATATAGTTATATCCAGATTATAATTATTATATATAATATACTATACAAAGTATATAATTTTACATAATCAAATATAATCTCCATATAATAATCTATATGAAATAATACATACAATGATATATAATCAAATATAATCTATTTATATATGATCATATATGATCATAATAATCATATATATGATTATATATGATCACTTACATTATATATAATGTATATGATTTAATCTATATACAAGAATCTATATGTAACATAGAATATATAAAATTACATATAATCAAGGATGATCTATGTACACTATAGATATAATGTATATACAATGTAACGTAGCATAATATAATATAATATAATATATGACACAATACATAGATCTATGTACACTATATGATATAATGTATATACAATGTAACATAGCATAATATAATATAATATAATATAATATAATACATGACACAATATATAGATCTATGTACACTATATGATATAATGTATATACAATGTAACGAGCATAATATAATATATAACATGATACAATATATAGATCTATGTACACTATATGATATAATGTATATACAATGTAACATAGCATAATATAATATAATATATATTATATATAGATCTATGTACAATATATAGATCTATGTACACTATATGATATAAGGTATATACAATGTAACATAGCATAATATAATATAATATAATATATAACGTGACACAATATATAGATCTATGTACACTATATGATATAATGTATATACAATGTATAATATAATATATAACATGATATATAGATATATGTACACTATATGATATAATGTATATACAATGTAACATAGCATAATATAATATATATATATTATATATAGATCACAATATATAGATCTATGTACACTCTATGATATAAGGTATATACAATGTAACATAGCATAATATAATATAATATAATATATAACGTGACACAATATATAGATCTATGTACACTATATGATATAATGTATATACAATGTAACATAGCATAATATAATATATAACGTGACACAATATATAGATCTATGTACACTGTATGATATAAGGTATATACAATGTAACGTAGCATAATATAATATAATATAATATATAACGTGACACAATATATAGATCTATGTACACTCTATGATATAAGGTATATACAATGTAACGTAGCATAATATAATATAATATAATATAATATAATATAATATAATATATAACGTGACACAATATATAGATCTATGTACACTGTATGACATAAGGTATATACAATGTAACGTAGCATAATATAATATAATATAATATAATATAATATAATATATAACGTGACACAATATATAGATCTATGTACACTATATGATATAATGTATATACAATGTAACATAGCATAATATAATATAATATAATATATAACGTGACAGAATATATAGATCTATGTACACTCTATGATATAAGGTATATACAATGTAACGTAGCATAATATAATATATAACGTGACACAATATATAGACCACATTTCCGTCATTCTCTCGTCGGCAGATACTTACGGATCAGCGCGGTGGGTGTCGGGCCGACAGGGACACAGCCTGCGCAGAGCCTGGACGCCTTGGCGACCGTGGAGGTCGACCCTTGGAACATCCTTTCCGGATGGGATTTCTACAGGGCCCGCCCCCTGGCATCCGCCGCGGGGCCCACCTGGGCCGGCAGGAAGGGGAAGACAGGGCAGGGCACCCCTGGGCCAGAAACGTCGGGAGGGGTCATCTGCTTGCTGAACCCACCGACTCTCGAAGATTGGATCCAACAAGTCAGAGGTCACTCTTCTATCTTTGATCTGGGGGTTCTTTGCCTCGGGTCTATTCTTGTCTTGCTTGGACATGGGGTTCATTAAACTGTCTCCTGTTCATATGCCAGTTGGTGAAGGCTTTGAGGACTACCTCGTCAACACCAAAGGAATGAATGTCTAATGTGGCATTCCGGGTGGTGTGGGAAAGGGGACGACACGGCTGGGCATGTGGGCTGTTCCCTCTCTCCAAACTAGCCCTCGTGCTGGGACTACGGATGTGGCCTCTGAGCAAACTTTCGGCAGGCCGTGCGGAAGGTGGGACGGAGGCAGAACTGGGAGCAGTGAGCCCGGCCGTGCTCCCAGTGAGGATGCGGTAAGGTTATCGCTTCTACGCACCTCAATCCCCACCCCTGAGTGTAGGCTGCTTCCAAAGAGCAGAGGACCCAGGGAAAGGAAGTCGTGACCTCACAGTGGAGACACCTGTCAGACACACCTTGGGGAGGTGCTTGAGGTCGACATCCACGGGGACGAACCAGGCTGAGAGCAGGCGACCTTGACGCGACGTGACCACAGAGCCATATCACCTCTGTGCGCTTGCTCCCCCAAACCCCAAACCCTAGTCTAAACCCCAGAATAGACCCCAAAAGAGGCACATCCTACAAACTCCTCCACCAGCATGCCTCGTAACTGCCAAAAGGTGAACGTGAGTCTGAGAAAGCGTCACAACCCAGAGGAGCCCCTTGATGTCACAGGGTGTCCTGGATGGCGTCCTGGGGCACACGGGGGCCTTATGGGAAACGGAGATATGCATACAACACTCTCTCCTCTGTGCGCACCCCTGCATTAGCCAGGCTCCTCAGCACAAGTCTCCAAGATGGAATGTGGGGTCTTCCCTGGACCCCCGATGCAGCCCCCGGCACTGTGGGAGGGCCTGGCTGGGAGTTGGCCTTCTGAGGGGCTGTCCCCCTAGCCCTCCTCCTTCCCTGAGAGGGTCAGGAAGCCCTCAGCTCCCCCAGGGGCTCATCTGCAAGGCAGGGGGCGTGGTGACTTTCACTCACTTTTGCAACAGTGAAGGGCTTGATCCTGAGGCAGCTGGTGGTTGTGGGTCCGCCCACAGAGAGCACCCACCTCCATGTGGTTTGGGGTTTTCCTCTGGGGTCTGTGTGAGGCCGCCCCTCGTCTGATGTCCTGTCATCACAGTGAAGATAGACCTCTTGGGAGTGAGGGGCCCTTCTTCCCTGCTTCTCAGACTTTTCAATTTCCCAGAGCTCAGAGACCGGGCAAAAAGCCTCCTCTGCCTCTCCTTGTTTGTATGTGTGTGTGCATCACCTGTATTTGTCCATCATCTATACCTGTCAATCATTTCTATGTGTCCATCCATCCATCCACCCCCTATCATCTGTCTATCCATCTATCCATCCATCCATCCTTCCAAAATCTATCCATATATGCATTTATCTATCATTTATCACTCGTCTATGTATCTACATACATAGGCATCTGTCTATCCATCCAACGAGTCATCACTTAATTACCATCCATGTATCCATCATATCTGCCCATCCATCCATCCATCCATCCATCATCTGTCCATCTACCTATCTATCTCTCCATTACCTACTTATCCACCCATCCATCGATATATCTAAGCATCCAATCTATGCATCATCTATGTGTCCATCCATCCATCCATCCACCTATCATCTATCTATCTATCCGTTATCTACCTATCCACGCATCCTCCTATATATGTAACCATTCAATCTATCCACCATCTATGTGTTCTCCAACTATCTATCTGTCCTTCCCTTCATCCATCCAACAACGTACCCACCCATCTATCCATCATCTATCTATGCATCCATCCATCTATCTATCTATCCATCCATCCATCCATCTATCTCTCCATCCATCCATCCATCCATCCATCCAACTATACATCTATCCATTCATCCATCCATCTACCTATTCATCTAATATCTACCTATCTATGAACGATCCATCCACGTATCCATAATCTATCTACCCATCTCTTCTCGATCGACCAATCTATTTATCCATTTATTGATTATCTATCTATCTATCTATCTATGGCAGTGGTTTATAGCCAAGGACAATTCTGCCCCCAGGGGACATTTCTGGCAGTCACACTGAGGAGGACATCTTACTGGCAAGCAGTGGGCGGAGACCAGGGACACTGCTCCACACCCTACGGAGGTGCCAGGATGCCCTACACCAGAAAATGACCCATCTCACATGTCACTAGTGCCAAGGCTGAGAAAATGTGTCCTAAAAGGAGTCCCTCTATGCTGTCCCTCCCGGGTCCTTGTCCAGCTAAGCCTCCTGACAACAGTCTTTTTGGGATGCTCAGCTGTTGTGTGACAATGATGCATATAAATGATACCATCTGTATATATTACACGCTCACCTGATTTTCCACTTTATTTTTTCTCTCTTTATCCTTTTACCCCTATATTCTCCCAGCGTTTGCCTTTTCCCGGTGGCTTCGATATTAGATGACCCCATTTTTTCCTGGCCACCTTCAGCATTGATTAGTAAGTCAGTCAGAGGAAGATAAATACCATACAATCTTGCTTTTAATTTTTTTTTTTTTTTTAAGAATTCCTTGTGCCATCCTTCCTACTCCTGAATGTCACCTGATAACCTTTCTCTAAGAAACGCCCTCCTCCACTCTGGTCCCCATCTGGAGCTTGACCTCTGGCAGAGCTGCTGAAGGCACCAGGGTGTATACTGGATTCAGACACAGGATTTGAGCTTTGCCAATCAGACAATAGATATATAGACATTTATTTTAAGGGATTGGCTCATACGCTTGTGCAGGTGCAAGTCTAAAATCTGCAGGTTGGACCTCAGCCTAGGGACCGGGTGAAGGCTTACAGTTTGAGTCTGAATACTTCTGCAGGCTGAATTCCTTCTTGCTCCAGGGTGGGGGTACGGGGAGGAGCTTAGTCTCTTTTTGTGTAGCTCCTTCAACTGATTGGACATGGCCCACCAATGTCAAGGAAGGCAATGTCCTCTACTCAAAACCCTCTGATTTCAGTGTGCATCTCACTCAGAAATTAACATCACAGAAATACCCAGAAGAGTATTTGGCCACATATCTGAGCACCGTGGCCCAGCCAAGCTGACACATAAAATTACCCATCACAGACAGATGGCCTCAGGAGCCAAGAAGTGGATGGCTCCCCTCTTTGCTTGCATGATTCATGGAGACCAGAGAAAATCTATCTGCAGGGAGCTGACCACCAGAGGACCCAAGAGAGGAAGCGACCATGCTAGGCAAAGTACAAACACTGGTCGCTCCCCCAACACCTTCCAATGGCTACGCCTAAGCCATTGGACCATAAAACCGATGGTTTATGCCTAAACCATTTCTTTTCTTGAAGGCAGTGGAACATTCATGGATTCTGAGGATGGTAGCATAGTCCAAGCTGGGTCCTATCACTTGTTCCCCGTCATCATTAATACAACACGCCAGTTTCTATGTTTTGAGAGATTGAACAGGTTTTTTGGGTACATGCTAGTTGGCTATTGGCAGGTGGATGTCATTGGCTTCACACCAGCTCCCAGAACGTGTGCTGAAAACACACCCAGTTTACAAAGTCAGCAGAATGCCCTGTTGCTTTCTTTCAAAGCTAAAATAACAGGGTTTCTTTCCTTGCAGAGCGGGGGGGGTGTGGGGGGGGGACTTGCAAGGGAATGACTCAGCCATAAACAAGGACCAAAGGTCTGACACCTGCTACCACATGGATGGACATTGAGCAGACGATGCTTGTAGGAGAAGCAGATGCATGAAGGGCTGTGCACACTGTGTGATTCCATCTATATGAAGTCCAGATATGGGCAAATTCTATTTGATTCTATTTATGTGAAATGTCCAGAATGGGCAAATCCACCGACAAACAGTGAGTTAGTGACTGCCACACACTGGGGAAGGGAACATGGAGGGACTGCTATATGGCGATGGGGTCTCCTTTAGGGAGATGAGAATGTTCTAGAATTATATAGAGCTGGAATTTCACAACCCAGTGAATGTCACCGAACCATTCATTTTAAAATGGTGAATTTTATGAGATGTGAACTTCACCTCAATGAAGAAAAATCCCTGTTTTTAATCCACCGAGCTTGGGACCAGGGTCAGGGGAGGAGGGCTCCTGTTTGCTCTGCTAATATATCTTTTGCATGTTCCCCAATATGCAAAAGTGTTCCCCAAAATGGTGAACGGGCCAAGTGTTCCTGCAAGGCCACACAGGTGGCACATGATTGATAAAATGCACCATGACAATAGGATAGGTTGCTGAGTTATTTCTGCTGCCTTCAGGAGGAAGACCTGTGGTTGTCTGTTTGGCACCGAGCGAACTTCAGAGCCTTCAGAGAGGGCACCACGCTTCTGTGGACCAGTGTTCCAGTGGAAAGATTGTGCTCGTGCCTGGTGTTGTTGACCAGATGACCCACCATCATCCTTTGTGCAAGCCAGCCTTACCCTCATGGGGCAAGTCTCCACTGGTCTTCCATGCACAAGGGAAAAAGCAACAAGGTTAGCTTCTGTTTCTCTAGCTGCCTAGGATGGGAGAGTCTTGCACTGAGGACTAGGAGACTGGCCATATTATGGAGGGACTTGGGCAATGAGATGTGGCCATGCTGGCTTGCTGAGCCCCTCTGGATAGAAGGGCAGAGGGGGAACATGGTGGCCAACCCCCCCCCTCCAGCCCTACACATCCCCGGAGTTCTGCATGGGAGTCTTCTCATGGTGGCCACACAATGCCTGGTGAGTGATAAGGTGAAATGCAACCGGAAGAAGGCAGGAAATGAACCAGCCCCGCCTTCCCTCCTCACGCTGGGGAGCGGAAGTCCCATGGAAGCCCCACCTTGAATGTTGGGGCACCTGGGGTCCTGCAAGCCTCAGTGACGAGCATGGGATAGCAACCTGGCTGCTGTGGAAAACAAATAAACATGAGACTTTCTCTGTGTGTGCTGATTGCCTCTCAGCGATGTAAACATGTGCCCCAAACATAGAGACCAACGTGATGACAATTCTGTCAGGAACCACGTAAAAACAACAAACACAGATGCAAACATCCACGATGAGCTAAATGTTACTGTTTGAGATAAGGATGGGACCAGTGAAGTGAATTAAGTACACATCATGAGAGGTTGATGGTCATTCGGTCAAGAGGAATTGTCCAATGTGGCAACACTTCCCGTTGAAAAATGAAATAGGTGACAAAGGAGGGTTTGAGAATATTTGTGATGAGCATGCTTCCGTTAAAGTGAAGAGGGTAGAAATATGAAAAGTATAGGTGGGGGCTGGAAGGATGGATGGATAGATAGATGGGTGGATGGATGGAAAGATGGATATATTTATGCATGGATGGTGGATGGATAGGTAGATGGATAGGTTGGGTGGATGAGTAGATGAGTAGATGGATGGATGGGTGGATGGATGGATGGATCAAAGAATGGTTGTCTGGTTGGGTGGATGAGTAGATGGATGGATGGGTGGATGATGGATGGATGGATGGACAGATGGACGAATGGGTAGAGAAGACAGAGGTTGCCAGTGCCTCAACATTAGATCCTAGTTCAGTGAACTGGTCATGGGAATTCTCAGTGATGTCTCAGGACTGGACACGGCCTGTGGGTCTCTCTGGCAGGCCTGACTTGTTGGAGGTCCCATAATGGGGCAACTACCCTGGGCCTCCCTCAACTGTCATTTGTCATTTCCATCCAGGTGGCCCATCCCTGCAGTTTTCTCTGAAGGCTGTGCTCCTTCCTGATTCAGTTCTTTGTGGCCAGACATCTTTTTTTTTTTCTTTTTCCTTGGCCAGGCATCGTATAATCTATTCTGAATCATACCCCAATTACCCTACAAAGAAAAGGGAAGCCCAGCATTTGGGGAAAAAGTACAAGGATGTCATTTCCCTCAAAGAGTGGGACAATTCTGTATCTCGGTTTTGCATCTTTATCTGAAGCTGCCCTTTGATGTGATATCTACAACATCCGATTTTCTACTCTTCTTGTTGAGAAATCCCAGAGAGGGCACGAAACCCATGTTTGAACCCATGTTTATAAACCCAAGGCATTAAGACACTAAACCCAAGTCTCTAAAGGAGGAACAAGCCACGCAGAAAATATAGTCAATCTGAGAATGAACAGAGGAGGATACTCTATGAACCAACAATTCAGCTCCCGGAAATACCATGTTTCTCGGTACAATCTGGACAGGCCATGAAGGAGAGGGGAGGTAGAAAATAAAATTGATCTTATCTCAGCAAGACAACCACAGACATCACCTGGATGATGACAGCTGCTTGTGGGGTTCACCTTTGTCCCTACACCCACAAGAGTTCCATTCTGCTTGGGAGCCCACAGGACGTTGGTAAGATCTCTCTCGTGGAAAGTCCCACAAGCACTCTCCACTCCCAGGACCTGGCTAGATGTAGGGGAGACCACTCTGCACCGAGAGGCCAGGATCGCCTCAACTTCCTTCAACAAGCCCTGCACATCCGCCCTTCGGGCTTCCACCATGATCTCCTGAGGAGACCCCACCCTTGATCTGACCATGCTTTATATCACCACTTCACATCGGCCTTCAAATCGCTTACCAGAAATTGTAGCACTTTTGTGCTTTGTTTTCCTGTGGTGAAGTCTCAACCTGACATAAAAGGAGGTCTGGCTTCTGCCCCTGGCTCCTAGGAGGTGATGTCCAGACCATGACATGACCTGTCCTGTCTTTGTTTGCCTGGAGGCTTTGTTCGCTTGACCATTTAGTGGTTTATGGGGAAGCTTTTGGGACATGCTTGATTAGTTGCAACCTTTGAGAGGGGATGAAGACTAAAGGTATTATCCTGAGCCTCCAGGAGGAGGTGGAGACTAAAGTTAGGCACAAGGAAATTATGTCATCAAGTATCAATAAAAACTGGACAGCAAGGCCCAATGAGCTTCTTTGGTTTGCAATATTCCATGCATCTTGTCACACATGGACACTGGCAAAAATGGATGGGTGGGTGGATGGGTGGATGGACGGACGGACGGACAGACATATGGATGGATGAGTTCGTGGATGGATGGGTGGATGGAAGGATGGATGGATGGATGGGTCCGTTGGTGAATGGATGGATGGATGAACTGGTAGATGGAAGGTTGGATGGATGGAGGGAGGGAGGAGTTGGTGGATGGATGTATGGATGGACAGATGGATTGTTTTAGTTTCTTCTCCTTGCGTCCCATAGTTGCAGCTCCAATGTCATGGTTCTTCCTCCTCTTGGACTCACGCAGAGCTCTGGATCTTACTGGACAGCTCCATCAGGGCTGCAGGCATCTCAAACCAGCACCCTCCAATCCAGGACCCATCTGCCTCCTTCCTGCCCCAAACCGAGATTTCTCCTAATTGATTTTCCCATGGAGTTTAAGTCATCAACCTCACCCAGTGGCCAGAGCTGGGGACCTCAGGGTCATTCTTGTCCTTCTTACCCCTGACCCCTGCAATTGAGCTGGACACCCTAGATTTAGCTGTGAATGGTCTGGTCTGGCCTGAAGCCAAGGACTAGTAAGACAGAGCTCCCGCCAGTGTTCAGGAGGATGGTGGCTGCGCCACCTGCTGGAAAGGAGTTGTCTTGAATAAAGGCTTCAAAGGCACAAATTGATGAGGTAGACAGATGGGGAGAGGGATGGCTGGATGTCTAGTTTGCTCGACGGGGGGATGGAGAAGTGGGTAGATGAGTTGATGGATGGATAGATGAGTAGATTGGTAGTGGGTGGAGGGATTGAGTGGGTAGGTGGACGGATGGATGCATGCACACAAGGATGGATGGACGGGTGGATGCATGGATGAGTGTACGGAATGTGTAAAAGAATGGATAAGTGGATCAACTGGTGAGTACATAGGTGGTTGGATAGATGGGAGAGGGATGGAGAGAGATGATAGGTAGATAGATGATAGATAGATAGATATTAGATAGATTCATAGGTATCCATATACGCACACATTTATAGATCTCAAGGTATCAATATCAAGATCTCAAGGTATCAATATGGAGGAGGAGGTGTGTAGCTTAGAGGGAAGCGTGCAATCTCAAGGGAAGCCAGAATTGGATTGGTTCCGCATGTAAACCAGTTAGCTAGTCTCATTTCTTGCGGTGCCTCCTCGAATGCCAGCATCTAGCAAGGGGCTGGGTCCCGCTGTGTGTCGGCCCTAATCAGTTAAATGAAGATGAGGTCATGGTGGACTATGGTGAGCTTTTAACCCAACGTGACGGGTGTCCTAATGAGAAGTGGAGACATAGAGACAGACACACACACGGAGGGAAGGTGTTTGTGCGATGGCAGACATTGGGGTCATGGGGCCACAAGCAAGGAACAGCAAGGATTTCGGGCCACCACCAGGAGCTGGGAGACAGGCTTGGAACTGAAAGTGGAGCTTTGCAAGGAGCTAAGCCTGCTGACACCTTGATTCCAGACTTTGTCCAGCACTAGAAAGGATACATTTTTGTTATTCCAGTCCTCCCCCCTACATACACCATATGTGATAGAAACGTGGTAGACACATTTTAAAACATCCCACAGTTTCTGTTAAGTCTGGAGTCCAGGCATGAGCTAACCGCGTCTCTACTCAGGGACTCACTAGGCTGAAATCAGGTGTTGGCCACCAGTAAGGGGGAGGCAGGTCTCCTCTGAGACTTGGGGTGCCTTAGAAGCTTACTGGTTATTTGCAGAATTCAATTCTCTGAGGTTGAAGCAGTAAAAACCACTAATTCCTGCCAAAGGATCTTCTCCGAAAGGCAGTTTGCTTCTTTTTGCAGGCCACCAGGCTGTGTCTTTGCTGCCTCAAGTCTCGTGCCCTTCTTAATGCTGATTTCGACACCTGATTAGGCCAGGCCCACCCACAATCCATTTTCCTTTTGATTCGCTTAAATGAACTGATTAGGGTCTTTGATTAACTGCAGAATTCTTTCCCCTTTGCCACAGAATCCTGGGAGCGAATTCCACCATCCCCCCTCCCCAGCCTCATTCACACTCAATGAGAGTGATTTATACAGCTATGCTCAGGCCATACGAGGGCACAAGATTAGGGCTCTAGATATATGGGAGTTTGTTGTTTTTCTGTTTCTGAGATGTATCCAGAAGAGGAATGTCTTGCTCGAACACGTAAAAGGATTTTCCTTGAACGTTTTTGAAATTGTTATGAGCGCCTCTCAGAGGTGTGCAGGTTCTGAAAGAGTATCTCATCCCTGAATTTGCTGTGCAAACGCTTCAGAGAGCGGAGTGGAAAAACAGTTTCCAAATGTAACCGTCCCCCGGGGAAACAGCGCCATCGCCTTGCAAGCCGCCTTGGGGACAAGGTTTAACGAGAACCCCAAACAAGTCTCTGTTTCACAAAGCGGAAGTTAAATAAAGACGGCAAAGACGGTGGCCCAGGTTCAAAGAGTGGTCCCATTTTCCGGGGGACCCCGGATACTCTGTTGCCGCCTTGTCAGGAGATCATGATCCTATTTGTTTTCCTGGGTGGCTTATTAATAGAACACCATGACTCACACATACCAGACCCCCAGATGCTCAGGAGCCCCTGGGTCCCCTCACCCAGTCCGGCCCTGTCTGAAGGTAAGGTTTAGGCACCTTGTGTTGAACAACACAGATTTGTGTTCTCCTACCCTGGATTTTCACTTTGCAGACTTGTGACATATTTCTCTTCTTTTCTTTTCTTTTTTTAAAAAGATTTTTAACTCTTTAAAAGAAGATTAAAAAATGTTTTTTCACTAAAAGAAGATTTTAAATCTTTAAAAAGAAGGAGCCTGATGGGGGCTGTGGGAGGGGGACCCCTCGATCCTATGACCCCGAGATCGTGACCCCAGCGGAAATCCACAGTCTGAGACTTGATGGACGGAGCCACCCAGGCGCCCCCAGAATCAGGACCTATTTGGGGCATCAGAAACACATGCCTTAGGCAGCATCTGCCATAACTTGGGGTTTAATAAATTGCGAGTCGCTGGCGTGTAATGAGTGTCATTATGGGTTTATACGCAGGCACAGTACTAGTCAAGAGCTATGGTTACTGGGAATGCAAGCTGGTGCAACCACTCTGGAAAACAGCATGGAGGTTCCTCAAAATGTTGAAAATAGAACTGCCCTATGACCCAGCAATTGCACTATTGGGTATTTACCCTAAAGATACAAACGTAGTGATCCAAAGGGGCACGTGCACCCGAATGTTTATAGCAGCAATGTCCACAATAGCCAAACTATGGAAAGAACCTAGATGTCCATCCACAGATGAATGGATCAAGAAGATGTGGTATATATACACAATGGAATACTACGCAGCCATCAAAAGAAATGAAATCTTGCCATTTGCGACAACATGGATGGAACTAGAGCGTATCATGCTTAGCGAAATAAGTCAAGCAGAGAAAGACAACTATCACATGATCTCCCTGATATGAGGAAGTGGTGATGCAACATGGGGGCTTAAGTGGGTAGAAGAAGAATCAATGAAACAAGATGGGATTGGGAGGGAGACAAACCATAAGTGACTCTTAATCTCACAAAACAAACTGAGGGTTGCTGGGGGGAGGGGGGTTGGGAGAAGGGGGTGGGATTATGGACCTTGGGGAGGGTATGTGCTTTGGTGAGTGCTGTGAAGTGTGTAAACCTGGCGATTCACGGACCTGTACCCCTGGGGATAAAAATATATGTTTATAAAAAAAAAAATCAAGAACAAAAAACAAAACAAAACAAAACAAAACAACAAGAAGAGCTATGGTTACATATTCATATACAATGTATCTCCTGTGGCTCCTTAAATGTTACATAATTTGAGATTAACGACCTGAGAATAGGAGCGGCGGAAGTGGTAAAGATTTTACGTATTTTGGGATTAATGGATAAAGTAACGATGAGAAGACACAGGTAAAGACGGAGGCTGTGCCCCACTTGGCGTGTTTAGTTACCGTCCACCAGGCACGTACGTCGGAGGTACAAGGGACCCGTGGTAACTGAGTGACTTACAGACCAACGCTATGGCCGTGCTGTCTGCGATGCGCGCCCCCGACAGCGATCCGACGTACGCGCAGGCTCGGCACCTGCCGGGCTTCCGGCCGGTGAGCGCGCGCGCGCGCCCGCAGGTAGGGCCCGCGGTTAGAACCCGCGCGCAGGTGGTGCCTGGGGGCGGGGCGGACTCGCGCACGCGCAGTGCACAGCCCGAGCCCGCCCGCCGCCCCCCACCCCCTCCCCGCGCGGAGGCCTCCCGGAAGTCCCGCCTAGGGGCGGAGTCAGAGCCGGCAGACGAAACAGGGAGCCGCCGCGCGGCCGCTTCCGCGGGTCCAGGGCCGGAAGCGGAAATGCGTCACAGGGGCGGGCGCGGCGGCGGCGGCGGCGGGTGGCGTCGGGGGCGCCTGCGGCGGACGGTGGCGGCGCCGGGCGGGGAGGCCGCGGCTGTCGGGGTCGTCGGGGGACGGCAGTGAGCTCGGGCCTGGGCGGCGGCGGCCGGGGGCGCAGGCGGAGCCCCGCGCCGGTGAGCGAGTCCCCGGGACCACGCCTTTCCGCGAGCCGGGCCGGGGCCGCGGGGGCCGCGGGGGCTGCGGGGGCCGCGGGGGCTGCGGGGGCCGCGGGGGCTGCGGGGCGCGGGGGCCGGGGGCTCGCGGGGATGGTTGGGGGGCCGGGGGCTGCGGGGGTCCCGGGGCTCCGGGGGCTGCGAACGGTCGGGGGTTGAGGGCCGGGAGCCGCGGAGGTTCTGGGGGGCTGGGGGCTCCGGGGGCTGCGGGGGGCCGAGGTGTGCGAGGGTCGGGGCTCCGGGGGGCTGCGGGGCCTGCGAGGCGCCGAGGTCTGAGGACCGGAGGTTCTGGGGGGGCCGAGGTCTTCGAGGGGCTGGGGTCTGCGAGGGCCCGGAACTCTGGGGGCCTCGGGGGCTGGGGTCTGCCAGGGTCACGGGCTCTGGGGGCTGCGGGGGCTGTGAGGGGCTGGGGTCTGAGGACAGGAGGTTCTGGGGGCCAAGGTCTGCGAGAGTCAGGGGCCTGTCACCGCCGCGATCTGCGAGGGGCTGGGGTCTTCGAGGGCCCGGAGCTCTGGGGGCTGCGGGAACCGGGGTCTGCGAGGGTCACGGGCTCCCGGGGGCTGCGGGGGGCTGCGAGGCGCCGGGGTCTGAGGACAGGAGGTTCTGGGGGGGCCTAGGTCTGCGAGGATCGGGGGCTCTGGGGGTTTTCGAGGGTCGGGGGTTCTGAGGGCTGTGGGGGTTGTGAGGGGCGGGAGTCTAAGAAGAGGAGGTTCTGGGGGGGCCCAGGTCTGCGAGGACCGGGGGCTCTGGGGGCTGCAGGGGCCGGGTCTGTCAGGGCCGGGGCCTCCGGCGGGGGGGAGGGGCTGTGCGGGGCGGGGATGTCTGAGAACTGGGAGCTCTGGGGAGCTGGCGGCCGTGAGGGCTGGGGATGCCAGCAGCTAGGGGGCCGGGGGGCGGGGGCTGGCGCCTGCCGTGTCTCTGCGGCCAGCGGCCAGGACGAGGGCTGTGAAGGCCGGGGGCTCCAGGGAGCTGGAGGTCCAGGAGGGCCAGTGTTCTGTGACGCCGGGGATCCCTGGGGCTTGCCGGGCCTGCTACCTGCGGGGTCTTTCGGAACCAGTGGTCTGGGATGGGGGCTTGGACACAGGAGCAGGAAGGGTCTGCGAGGGAGGGGGATGGATGGGGGGCTGGGGTCTGCTAGAGGTGGGGGTACCAGGGGGTGGGGCATGGGGGTGCTGGGGGCTCTGGGAGCTGGTGCCTGAGGTCTCTGGGACTGGTGGCCCCCGGTCAGGACACTGGGAAGCTGAGGGGGGGTGCTGGCTCCTGTGGCCTGGGGTTCCTGAGGGTGGTGGGCTGCAAGGGGAGGAGCATGTCCAAGGGTCACCTTCTGAGGGGGGCTAGGGACCGCAGGGATCCTGGGAGCAGAAACAGAGGCCTTCCCTGGCGGAGGGATCTGGGGCTCCTGAGGGCACAGAGGGCCCTAGAGACCCCGGGCGGTCCTGGGGGCAGCGGCAGGTCATAGAGGGTAAACGGGTGGAGGACTGTGGTTGTCCCTGGTGCTGGGGGAAGCTGAGGGTGCCGGCGGGGCTGTGGAGAGCCCTGAGCAGTGGAGGCCAGTCCCTGGGCCCAGGGGCAGCTGGAGGGGCTGGAGGTCATCAGGCTGCAGGGTTGACGAAGGGGGGGCCTGGACTAGGGGTAGCTGAGGCCATGGGGACCACGCTGGGGGAGGTCTTGGGTCACAAGTCGGCCCAGAGTCCCTCAGTCCCTTAGACTGGGCTGGGGGGGCTCTACTGCCCTGCGTCAGCCCTTTGTGTGGGGCTTCCCTACCCCTAGACCCAGCCAGGTGCCTCTTCTGCCCTGCACCAGCCCTCTGTGGGGGAGAAGGCCCAGGCTGAGCCTCAGGCCTTGACGGAAGGCTCCCGGCAGGGGGCGGGGGCGGCAGCTGGGGCGGCAGCTGCCAGTGTTGTTTGGGTTCCTGCTGGAGCTGGGCTTTCCGGAAGTGGCACTGGTCGGACCAGTAGGAGGGTGCTGCCTGGGGGAGGGCGGGGAGGGCAGGAGGCCAGGAGGAGGGCAGGTGCGCACGGTAGCGGGAGCGCGCAGGCTGCACGGGCCCTTCTCTGCTTGTTACTTTACAGCAGACGCGAAGGGTCCATGAGCCGCAGTGGAGTTGTTGAAGCGGACACTGGGGCCAGAAACTTCCTGTTTCCTTCGGGCCTCTGCCTGCGCAGACCCTCCGGGCGTCTGCAGCTGAGTTCCTGCCTGTCCCGAGTCCTCCAGTCCGCAGCCTCTCCCCCTGCAGGGGAGTGGAGCTGCCGGCTGCGCTCCCTCCGCAGCCTTGGGAGGGCTGCTGCCGCGCTGGGTGACCCAAGGCTCCTCCTGGAAGTTTTCTGCAGCCTGGGTTTCTTTTTTCTCTGATTCAAAAAAAAAAAAAAAAAAACAAAAAAACCCCAGCCGCACAAAACACGGGGTTGGGAGATGGTGGCGTCCCGTGCGTTCGAGCCCCGCTCCTGGGCAGAGGTGGGCAGGCACCCTGGTGTCCCAGGCCCGCTGCCCTGACCGCCCGTGTTGGTGTTCCAGGCCCACGGTTCCGGCTATGGCCGCGGCCACCATCGTGCACGACACGTCTGAGGCGGTGGAGCTGTGCCCCCCGTACGGCCTGTACCTGAAGCCCATCACGAAGATGACCATCAGCGTGGCGCTGCCGCAGCTGAAGCAGCCGGGCAAGTCCATCTCCAACTGGGAGGTGATGGAGCGGCTGAAGGGCATGGTGCACAACCACCAGTTCTCCACGCTGCGCATCTCCAAGAGCACCATGGACTTCATCCGCTTCGAGGGCGAGGTGGAGAACAAGAGCCTGGTCAAGTCCTTCCTGGCCTGCCTGGACGGCAAGACCATCAAGCTCAGCGGCTTCTCCGACATCCTCAAGGTGCGCGCCGCCGAGTTCAAGATCGACTTCCCCACGCGCCACGACTGGGACTCCTTCTTCCGCGACGCCAAGGACATGAACGAGACGCTGCCCGGGGAGCGGCCGGACACCATCCACCTGGAGGGCCTGCCCTGCAGGTGGTTTGCCCTCAAGGAGTCAGGCTCCGAGAAGCCCAGCGAGGAGGTGCTGGTCAAGGTGTTCGAGAAGTTCGGGGAGATCCGCAACGTGGACATCCCCATGCTGGACCCCTACCGGGAGGAGATGACCGGCCGCAACTTCCACACCTTCAGTTTCGGGGGACACTTGAACTTCGAGGCCTACGTGCAGTACCGCGAGTACGTGGGCTTCATCCAGGCCATGAGCGCCCTGCGCGGCATGAAGCTCATGTACAAGGGGGAGGACGGCAAGGCCGTGGCCTGCAACATCAAGGTGAGCCCGGCCCAGCGCCTGCCCTGGCCCGGGCACCCTCTGGGGCAGGTCCCGTGGCGGGTTCGGGGGCCGCGGGCCGGTGGGCAGCCCTCGTTCACGCAGCGGAGGCCCCGTGGCGGCTGGCCTGCTGGCGTCGGTCCACGGGGGAGGTCCTTGGGGGAGGGGACACGCTCTCTTGGATAATGGGGACCTTCTTTCCCGACCATCGGAGCAAGCAGTCGCATCTGTGTCCTGCACGCTCCACACCACCCCGCACGCCCCCATCGGCCGGGGAGCTCCGTGTTGAGCTGCCAAGTGGCTGCGACCGCTCGGACGCGTCCCAGGGGTCCAGGCCCCATGTCCCGGGTGCCCCCGCTGTTGAGTGCAGGGTCTCTGGAACGCGGGCGTCCTGTGCTATCGGGCAGCTCTGGCTGCGGGTCTGAAGCGTGCTCACGGGTCACTGTGCTCTGTGCTGTTCGCCCCCGAAGGTCTCCTTCGACTCCACCAAGCACCTGAGCGACGCGTCCATTAAGAAGCGGCAGCTGGAGAGGCAGAAGCTGCAGGAGCTGGAGCAGCAGAGGGAGGAGCAGAAGCGCCGTGAGAAGGAGGCGGAGGAGCGGCAGCGCGCCGAGGAGAGGTCGGTGTGCGCGCGCGGGCCCCCGCGTGCATGCGTCTGAGTGAGCACGTCTCCGTGCGCGTGTTCCCGTGTGCGCTTCTCTGTGCGCGCGTTTCCGTGTGCGCGTCTCCGTGCCATCTGAGCGCGTCTCCTTGCGCGCGTTCCCGTGTGCGCGTCTCTGTGTGCGTCTCTGTGCCATCTGAGTCTCTGTGCGCGCGTCTGTGCGCGCGTTTCCGTGTGCGCGTCTCCGTGCCATCTGAGTGAGCGCGTCTCCTTGCGCGTGTTCTCGTGTGCGCGTCTCCGTGCCATCTGAGTGAGCGTGTCTCTGCGTGCGTTTCCATGTGTGCTTCTCCGTGCGTACGTTTCCGTGCGCGCGTCTCCGTGCCATCTGAGTGTGCGTGTCTCCGTGCGCGCTTCTCCGTGTATGTCCGGGGTGTGTACGCATCCTGCTGTGCGTCCATGCACGTGCCACCGGAGGCCTGGGCCATGCTGTCCCTGCACAGCATCCCTTGTTGGGGCCGCCGTGCACTCGGGCCGAAGCTCCACTCGCGACAGGGACTGGACGCTTGGTAACCTAGGCCGCATTCCAGGGGAAGCGGTTTCTGTGGCCAGGCTGTCGTCGCTGGGCTCTCGGGCCGCTCAGGCATGGGGGATGCGCCCGCTCACTGTTGCTGCTCGTCCACGTTCTTGTGCTGTGGAAGGACGCGCAGCCGTGGCGCCCCCTCGGTTTGGGGTGTTCTCTATGTTCCGCCACCCCTGTTGTTGGCAGGTTTTGGTGTGTTTCCCACCCGTGGTTTGTGTTCCGTGTGCTGCCGGTTGTCCGGGCAGGGTGCGTCTGATGGGGCCGCATTCCCCGTTAGCGGTCTTGGGGATTGCGTGTGCGTAGAGGGCAGTCCACCTTTCCCCTGTGGCTGGGGGCGCCTTCACCCGGACCTGGACGCATAGTCGACTCTGGACTGAGATTTTGCTGCCGAGTCCGTCTGTGGGGCCGCGGGTGCACCCCACGTGTGTTACTCCTGCCCTGGCTCCGTGTCGTTTACCAGGGAGACGCGCCTTGATGGCCGGGCAGGACGGGCGGGCCGTGTGTGAGGCATGGCTGGGACTGGAGACTCCGTCCCAGAGTGCGGCCAATACCTGGGGCTCGTCGTGCACACACTGCACCCGGGGCTGGTGGTGGGGTCTTACCCTGAGCCCCTGTCCCTGTGTCCCTGGGCTCCTGGGGCAGAGCGGGAAAGGGCCAGGCGGGAGGCTCCGTCAGACTTCTGACCTGTTGCAAGCACGGCCGCCCAGGCCTTGTCCCCCTCCCCCCAGCACGGAGCCTGACCCCCACACCTGAGCTCCTCCCCACACCCTCTCAGGAGGCACCGGGGTCTCACTAGAGGCACCGTGTCCTGGACCTTCACCCCCAGAAGAGGCGGGGACTTGGTCCCGGAGGACAGGCTGCTCTGTCTGTCTGGGCTGGAGGCGTGATGAGGACTGACGGTTCCGGATGGGGGGCGGTGGGCTGTCGGGCGCAGCCAGTGCCTCCGCTGAGCTCACCGAGTGCTCGTTAGAGGTGAGGGCTGCGAGGGGAGGGGGCCAGGCCCGCCCCGCGGAGCCCGCTGCTACCGCCGGCTGTGGCCCTTTCTCGGCCCGAGTGTGCGGGCCGGCCTCGCGCAGCCTTGGCGCCCGTCCAGCCTCGGTCACTGGCGCATGTTCACTTGGCCCCTTGTGAGTCTCAGACGGGTGGAGCGTGATGGGTGGCTGTCCCGCTCTGGCAGGCGACCAGCCCCTGGGCCTCCGGCTCCGCCCCTGCTCAGAGCAGTGCCCGCCGGCAGGACGCCTCAGGCTGCTCGGACCCGCGGCTCTCGGCACTGGTGGGGTCTGGACACTGGGCGGCTCTCGGTGCCCGCGGAGGCCCCGGCCCTTGCCCCACTGGCCAGTGGGAGTGCCCAGCCCCACGCTCCGCCGCGTCCTTGCTGGGCCGCGAAGGGTTTGCCTGCCCGTCCGTCCTGTTGGGTGCGCGTTCTCCGCGGTGTGGCGTCACCCTGGCTGTGGGGCTGCTCTACAGGGTTTTGGCTGCCTCCTGGGCTCCTCGTGCGTCCTGTCTCCTCAGGGCGGTTTTCAGCTCTGTCCCGTGTCTCGGTTATTTGACCAGTTTTGAGGCCGGAGTGCGGCTGAGGTTGCCGTGGAAACATACCCCATGGTTTGCAGACTTGCCCTGTTGGGGTCTCTGCAGCTCTCCTGGTTGCATTTGGATCCTCTTTTTGGGGACCCCTCCCCCTGCCAGAAACAAAGGATCTAACGGGTGGCTGTGGGCGTGGGTTTGGTTTATAACAACCTGCCGTGTGTGCGTGGTTCCTCTTGGCGACATGACCGTTTCTGTACCGGAGAGCGTGCTTTTAGGGACCCTCGGTCCAGGAGAGACACCGCGGGGCACGCTGTCCTCGGTTTCTGTCACTGTGGCTTTGTCTTTCCTGGAATACCACACAGGCGGGATCCCCGGGTACACGGTTTTCTGCGTTTAGTCTTTCCCTTAGTAAAATGCTTCCAGAACTCTGTCTGGGACTGTGCACTTGTGCATCCTGCTGTTTCCGCGGCGCCCTATGGCCTGCTTGCGGAGCCCCAGCCATGGGTTTGTGCCCTGGGAGCATGTGCCAGCGCGGTGTGCATGCTGAGCCCTTCTATCCTGAACCAAAGGTGGTGTCTGAACCGACAACCATGTGCAGGGAGTCCGGGGCGCGTGTGCCGGGTTGTCCTATGGGCTGGCGTGCTGCCGGCGCTGGACCGTGTGTCTCCTGATGGCCCTGTCCACCCCCTGCCTTTGTCCGGGGGATGGGCTTTGCCCCCATGTCTGCTCATGTGCCGCCTCCCCTTTGTGGCAGGAATGCTGTGTATCGGGGGCCCCAGGGGTCAGTCCTGCCTGGCCGGCCCCGCTGGCGCTGTGGCAGGAGGTTCCCAGGCCGTCGTGGGCCTCTGCAGCTCTTGGTGGGCCTCGTTCAAACCCAGAGTTTCTGTGTCCGACCCTCCCGTTGTTTCCTCCGTGGCTGAGGCTGGTCGGCGGGACCGTCCCTCGGAAGGTTCTGAAAACCCGTGGTCTGCGTGCCGGTCCGCTTCTCCAGTTCCCCGGGTTGAGCGGAGCCCGAGTGTGGGAACGGGGTTAAAACGTGCGCGCGTGCTCGCGCTCGGACACCCGCGCCATCCCCCGGCGTGCAGCCCCCGCGTGGCCGGGTACCGCGCACCGCCGCGGCCGCTCCCTGCTCACGGGAGCGGTCACGGGAGCGGTCGGCGTGTTCCCGCAGGAAACAGAAGCAGCTGGAGGAGCTGGAGCGGGAGCGGAAGCGCGAGGAGAAGCTGCGCCGGCGGGAGCAGAAGCAGCGGGACCGCGAGCTGCGCCGCAGCCAGAAGAAGCTGGAGAAGCTGCAGGCGCAGGAGCAGAAGCAGCTGCAGGAGAAGATCCGGCTGGAGGAGCGCAAGCTGCTGCTGGCCCAGCGCAACCTGCAGTCCATCCGCCTCATCGCCGAGCTGCTCAGCAGGGCCAAGGTGCGGGGCGCGCGGGGGGTGGGGTGGGGGCGCTGGGCGGGCTTGTCGGGCAGCCGGGGAGCCGCCGCCTCGCTCCGGGCCGCCGTCCGCTGTTTCTGACCGGGGGCTGGCGTCACCGACCTGTTCCCACCGCCGGCTGCCGCTACGGGGTGACGATGAGCGTCAGTACAGTCGGGGACACGGTCTCCTGGTGTCGGGGGCCTTCCTGCCTCGGTCCAGGTTCTAGAATGTTCCCGTCTGGCAGAGCTCGCACAGCTTTGAATCCGTGTGATGTGTGTGCCCGTCTGTGGCACGGTCCCGAGAGCCCTTGGGGAGCAGGGGTGTAAGGTCCCCGTTTCCCCGCGGACCCAGGGAGCAGCCGAGTTCAGCGAGGGTCCCCCGGCCCCTGTGGCTCTCCTCCCCCTGCAGGTGCTCTGCCTGGGTCTGGCGGGAGGGCGGGTTTTCCTGCGACCCCGCAAGCCAGTGGCCCGGAGCGGCGGGAGGCTGTGGGCTGAGCCTGGCGATAGAGGGGCCCGTTGGCACCGTGGGGAGCTGAGGGCGCAGACGGAGCCTGGGTGGGCCACGTCCCTCCTCCGCAGCCGTGGACCGCGCAGGTCTCGGCGGGTGCCCGATGGATGAGGGTCTCAGAGCTGAGCATCTCCTCGTTCCTCCTGCCCGCTCCGCTCCTTCCGGAGGCCCGGCCGGTGACTCCGGCGAGCCGGGGGCCGGGCCCACGCGGGGACCTCGCCCGGCGCTGCTTGTGCTCCGGCAGGCCGCGTGCCCCCGCAGAGTGGGGCGCGGGGGCGACCCCCTAACCTGTTGTCTAATTACAGTTGTGATCAGTCCCTGGGAAGGAGACTGGCAGGCGCGCTGAGACGCGGCAGCTCAGCTCCTGTTTCATGGTGAATATTGAAGACGCGCACCCAGGCCAGGCCCCGCACCTCCCGCGGAGGCCGCGGCAGCGTGTGTCCGCCTCATCTCAGCTCCCTGTAGCTGGTGACCACGTGCGACCTCCCAGCAGGCCCCATGCGCGCCTCGGAGAGGTCGGGCCCCACCCAAAATGCCCGCCCCGGGGGCTGTGCCGCGTTGCTTCGCCACGGGGTTCCTTCTCGCTCGGGCGCACGGCGGCCCGGGCGCTGTCGGGACTGGGCGGGCCGCACTCCGGCCGGAGCGTCCACCCGCATCCCCCAGGCCTCGGGCCCCCCGCAAACCCAGCGCCTCCTCGGAGCGCGGGGGGCGTCCAGAGGTCCACGTGCCGCCTTCCCCTTTGTGCCGCAGGCCGCGAAGCTGCAGGAGCAGGAGCGGAAGGATGCGTCGCTGCGGCTGCAGCAGCTGGAGGAGCGGCGGCGGCGGCAGGAGGCGGAGCTGCGGCGCGTGGAGGAGGAGAAGGAGCGCGCGCTCGGGCTGCAGCGCAAGGAGCGCGAGCTGCGGGAGCGGCTGCTGAGCATCCTGCTGAGCAAGAAGGCGGACGACCCGCGCGCGCGCGACGAGCTCGCGCTCTCCCACGCGCAGCTGCTGCAGCCCGTGCTGGACATCCTGCAGACCGTGTCGGCCGGCTGCGTGGGCGCCGCCGCCCTGCACCCGCTGGGGGGCCAGCCGCCCCCCGACACGCCGAAGGACACCCCGCCGCGCCCGGAGAGCGACGGCGCGCCCAGGAACGGGACCGGGAGCGTCCCCGAGGAGGCCCCGTGCAAGGAAGGCCCCGATTCTCGCCTCGCCGCCGCGGGGGACGCGTCCCCGGACAAGAGGTGCCCCGGCGTCCTCGCCTGCATTCCCGACAACAACCAGCAGCCCAAGGGCCTGCCCGCCGCCTGGGACCAGAACGTGCCCAAAAAGGACATCCGTTCCGAGCAAGACAAGTGCAACCGGGAGCCCAGCGGGAGCCGAGGCCGGGCCAGCGGGGGCCGCGCGGAGGACGAGCGGCACAAGCGCGAGCGGAGCCGGCCGCGGCGGGCGGGCAGTCGGGAGGACGCGAGGCAGGCGCGGAAGGAGCGGCGGCAGCACAAGAAGCGCTCGCGCCAGGACGACAGCCCTCCGCGGCGGAGCGCGAGCCCCGCGCACAGCCGGTCCCGCAGGTCGCACAGCAGAGAGCGCTCCAGCCGCCGGGAGAGGAGCCGAGACCGCAGGGCCGGCTCGGGCCGGAAGCGCAGCCGCCATCGCCGCAGCGACCGGGAAAGGTCGCGCTCAGGGTCCCCCAGCCGGCACCGCAGCACCTGGAACAGGTAATGCGTGGTGGTGTCCCGTGCGGCCGCCGGGCCAAGATCCGGACCGTGGCGCTTCCCGGCTCCCCTTCTGCCCGGCCTCCGCGCAGCACGGCGCCCAGGAGCCAGCCACGCAGGAGGGCCACGCGTCCCGCGTCTCCTTCGTCAACACCCGCTGGCCCTCTTCGAGCGCGCCGTCCGCAGTCGCTACCTTTAGTTTTCCCTCAGAACTGTTGATCCGATAGCTTTAACGTCACCGGTCTGTCTCCAGCCGGAGAGGCGCCCTGGCCGGCAGCGGGGACACGTGCGCGCAGGCCCGTCGTCTGGGGTCAGACTGGCAAGGACGGACAGCCGGGGTTCCACAGGGCCCCGAGAATTTGAAAAAGCCGCACCCTGGCGCTTTTGTTTCCTTTTCCTTTTGTAATTTTAAGTGATTGGGAAGCGCAGTTGGCGGACGGCGGGAGAAGCCGGCGGTCTGGCGCGTGCGGTCCCGCGTGGCGCCAGGTGAGTCCTGGAGCTCGGCGCTCACCCGTGCCGCCTCCAGCCGCGGTCCGACTCGGTGTCCCGCCCCTTCGCTCCGGAAGCATCCGCGCTGCAAACTGGTCGTTACGCATCAAGGAAGGTCGGTGCGGGGCTTTGGTTTCTAGTCGAGGTTAGCGTGTGTGGTTTTTTTAAGAAGCCGTTTTGCTAAATTATTTTTACTTGGAACATTTCAAACAGATTTAAGGCTTAAAAACTTGTTAAATTTTATAATCATTCGCTTCTCCAAGTGAAGCTCAAGAAATACTTAAAAATAGCTGTAATGTTTGCGTTAGGAAAGACGGTGTTTACTCCAGTTTGCATTTTTTGTGGAATAAAATCTTTTTCCAATGAACTGATATTTTGCGTACTTTTTTGTGTGTTTGAGCTCTTTGGGCTGTTACAGAACGGAGCCTCATTTGGCAGATTGGGAACTGATAGAAACACGGGCTTAATTGAGAACCGCTGACAGGCAACGCGGCCCTTCACAGCACGGTTGTCCCTGTAAAATAACCCCGTGAAAGAGGAGAGTCCTGGGTCCTGCGAAGACTTCCGTTTGTTTGAGCTCAGTTTTAGCAAGTTTGCGAAAGCACCGTTTTTAGAACCAAAGAGCCGGTTTTACAGGTGACTGAAGGTACAGTGGACCTTGTCTCACCTCGACTTGGAGCAGGGAGGGGCCGGCACCGCTGTGGGACCCCATACCGGAGCAGTGCCCCTGTCCGGCCCTGTTTCAAGGGCACGCAGATCTTGTCCGCGCACGGATGGCGGCTGCGGGCCTCCTGTCCCCCAGCTCAGTTCTGCGTCCCTGACCAGGATGGAAACCGCAGACCTTGTCGGTCTTTAACTGGTGCGGCTTCCGTCTGGTCTGTCGCCTGCTGAGGCCAGGATGCAAGTGTGCTGAGGAGCTCAGGCATTGGACGGGCTTCCCCGAAATCTCGTTGCGACCCCTGTAGCCCAGCTCTGAGCGTTCCTTAGTCGCGGGCTCAGGACATCCTGCGGCCAGGTGTTGGGAAGTCTTGGAGGTTGGGGGGGGGTAGGTCTCGGGTGTGGGGAGCTTCTGCCTGAGCTCGGGGAGGTGGGTTCCGTGACCGATGTTCTCCAGGCTGGTCTGGACAGTGGGAACAGACGCTGTGTGTTCAGGGGTCGGGGAGGTGTTCGCATAGAACAGGAATGCATGGATCGGGTCACTTCCAACTTGGAAAGGACAGGTCGGAGGGCTCTAAACTGGGCACGACGTGATAAAGGCTTGCAGAGAGCAAGGTTGCGGACATGGCTTCTGGCAACAGGTGTCGACCTGGAACAAGCCAAGAAGGAACCTGGAAGAAGCCTGGAACAAGGCAAGAGGTCACAGAGAGAGGGCAGGGGACGTGTCACCGGGCAGTGTGTGGCCTCCGGGGACCAGGGGATGTATCCACGTGGCCGTGCAGGAGCCGGAGAGCGGCAGGAAAGCTGGAGAATGCCAGCCCCAGACCTCCAGGGTGGGAAAGACCTACCGGGAATCTGGGTTTCAGTAACCCCCTCCCCTGCTCTCCATGGACGTCCGAGCCCTGGGCGCCAGGGAAGGTGCACGGACGGGTCACCGTGCTGTCCAGGCCGTTCCGCCCTCACCGCCCGTGGGCCTGCTGCGTCTGTCGGTGACTGACCGTGGCTGCGCTGACATCCCCGTAATAGCGCTGGGGCGCACTGTCCTCGCCGTGCTGCCCGCTGGCCTTGCGCGATTCCGCGCTGTTCGCGGGCGCCGGCACGTTAAGGACGGTCCTGTCTAGGGCGAACGGACGTGGGTCATTCGGGACGCTCCTTTTCACTCTGGGCGGCTTTCCTTGTTCTCAAGTCCCTGTAGAGGCAGATGGGGAACCGAGGAACATGTTGGGAAGCGGGAGGGGCTCCGTTACGGTCGATGGTGGAGGCCTCGCCCCCGCCCCCAACATCGCAGGGTGTCAGGAGGCAAAGGGTCGTGGCTTGAGGCAACAGGGTGCCCCTCAGGCCACGTTCTGCCCTTTAAAGGGCAAAGATACTTCGTCCTGCTGTAGTATGTATTTCGGCAGGCCCCAAAGCGACAGCACCCCGAATGTGGACCCAGAACCCGAGTGCCCTGTTTTTTTTTTTAAAGATTTTATTTATTTATTTGACAGAGAGAGATCACAGTAGACAGAGAGGCAGGCAGAGAGAGAGGAGGAAGCAGGCTCCCCGCTGAGCAGAGAGCCCGATGCGGGGCTCGATCCCAGGACCCTGAGATCATGACCTGAGCCGAAGGCAGCGGCTTAACCCACTGAGCCACCCAGGCGCCCCCCGAGTGCCTGGTTTTGAGCCGCCCCCCACCCCTGTTCTGCGGTGAGAGAGGGGTCACCGTGGACTGACACGAAGGACAGCATCTGGGCTCACCTGGGTTGGCACCCCGTCACGCCGTTGCTATTGACTGTCCCTGCACGGACGCCAGGGGCCGCCGGCGGGGCGACGTGTCCCTCAGCTGTGCCCGGAGGGAGGAGCGGGGCAGGGATGTTTTCTAGACCTGAGGGCGTCAGGGGTCACGGGGCGAGGGGTGGGGGGTGGGCTCGGGACCCATTCTGAGGACGGCAGCCGGACTTCCTTTAAAATGTTTCCTCCCTGCTTGCGTTTTTGGGGAAACAGGAGATAACATGCATGTGTGCGAGCAGGTTGGGTGGTATGCGCTGTGCGCAGGGCTGTCTGGGACAGTCCTGCTGCCGGACGGGGCCCGGTCTCAGCCCTGCACATGTGCCGGCAGCGCAGGGGGTGAGCGTACCCTGCAGGCTCCCACCTGGCCGGTCGGAGGGTCCACACGGCGTCCTCCCCTGCTTCTGCCCCGGGATAAGCCTCGTTCCCCAGCTCTGCAGGGTCACTGCCTGCCCCTGCCCCCCTGCGTCCCACGGGGCTGGGGAAGGACAGGTGAACCCCGAGGCGGGGAAGGGGTGGAGCGACCCCACTGACCAGGCGCACAGCGGGGAGCCGGAGGTCCCTCTTTGTCTTCCAGGCGGCCCCCCTGTGGCCAGCGGGCCGGACACACAGGCTGTCACCGGTGTCCTGCAGAACGTAGTCGCCTCCCCACCGCGGCTTCTGCCCAGATCCTGTGCACACCCCTGCAGGGGGCTGCCTCTGCTGCCGTCCCCGTCTGGCACGGCCCCCGGGCTCGCATCACCCCCCACTGCTGCAGCACGATGGCCAGTGCCTGAGCGTATGTGTCCCCGAGATTCAGGTCTGAATCCTGATCCCCAGGGTGGTGGGATTAGCAGGTGTTGCCTTGGTGGGGGGGTAGGATTCGCCCATGACGGTGCGGCCCCATCAGCAGGACACCTGTCCTGTGAGACCCCTGGGGCCCCCGGGCTTCTCCCCGGTGAACAGACGCAGGGTACACAGCCATCCCTGACCCAGGACGCAGGTCCTCCCCGGATCCCAAGTCCGCCTGCATCTGGATCTCGGACGTTCATGCCGGGACCGTGAGGAATGCACGACTGTTGTTCATAAGCCCCGACCCCGGCATTAGTATTCCAGCGCCCGCAGCCCAGACGCGGGGTGACGGACCACCGGGTTGCTGAGGCGGGCGTCCATCCGAGGCTGCGCGCTGATGCTGGCCGGGCGCCCCGCCTCCTCCTGCCCTTCCCTCTCGCTCCCCGACACCCCACTGCTCTGGGCGTCACCGTTCCCCGCAGGAGCCCCTGTGCCGATACCCTGTGCTGGGCTCCGTGTGCGCCACGTGGCCACCGACCCGTCCAAACCCAGGTGCAGGCCCCGATCGGGACGTGTTGTAGTGTGTGCACATGGGGCAAGCACCTGAGCCATCGCGTCTCGTCGGGGAGGCCACAGGGGGGAAGGGCGGCTGTGAGGACCATCCCGGGATGAGGTGTGCCGGGGGGGTTCCCTGCTGGCAACACTCCACTGGGCTCTGTCTGGGGTGGGGCCGTGCAGCAGTCTGCAGAGCCCTCTGGGACCTCTCCAGCCGTCCTCCTCTTCCCTCCTCCTGCTGTTTGCTCTGTCCTCTGGGGGCTCCTTTGCCCTTCTCTGAATAGGTCACATGCACTGCTGCCCCAGGACCTTTGCACCTGCCCCTGCTCCTTTGCTCTTCTCTGAGGTCACACACGCCACTGCCCCGGGGTCTTTGCTCTTCTCTGAGCAGGTCACACATGCTGCCTTTGCACCTGCTCTTGCTCCTTTCCTGTTGTCTGAACAGGTCAGACATGCTGCTGCCCCAGGGCCTTTGCACCTGTGCCTGCTCCTTTGCTTTTCTGTGAATAGCTCACACATGCCACTGCCCCAGAGCCTTTGCACCTGCCCTTGCTCCTTCCTCTCTGAGCAGGTCACACATGCTGCTGCCCCAGGGCGTTTGCACCTGCCCATGCTCCTTTGCTCTCTGAACAGTCAGACGTGCCGCTGCCCTAGGGCCTTTCCTCTTCCCTAAGCAGGTCACACGTGCCACTGCCCCAGGGCCTTTGCACCTGCTCCTGCTCCTTTCTTCTTGTCCGAACAGGTCAGACGTGCTGCTGCTCCTGGGCCTTTGCTCCTGCCATTCCTCTTCCTGGGCTGCTCTTCCCTTGGTCGCCTGCCGGCCTTGGCACTCACATGTGCAGGCCCCCCGACCACTCTATTAGAAAATCGCACCCCCTCCCCAAACCCAGGCACCCTCCTCTGCGTCTCTCCACGCCGCACATTAGAACCCTCTGACGCGGACATTTCAACCTCTTTGCTCACAATCCGTCTGCTTTAAAACATAAATCCCAAGAGCCGGGGATTCTGTCCATCCTGCACACCGGGATCTGGATGGCCCGTGACGGACAGGCTCACGGGGGCAGCTCTGTCCGTGTCTTCCCGTCAGGAAAGAGAAGAAAGCGCACATTCTCCCGCCAGCATTCACCCGCAGTGCCGCTCTGCGGACGCTGGCCATCTGCGGTTTCTACGGTGGAACCTGCCTAACCGGTGTGCCGACGCCATACGTGGGGCTCGTCTTTGGGAAGACGTCGAAGGAAGCCTCGTTTGGCTCGGGGACGAGAGCATGCAAAAATGCACAAGCCCTTCCTGTCACTGATGGGGTGGACAGACGTTCCCGCCAGTCACACTGCATGTTTCCCCAGCTCCGGCACACACAGCCCTGTGGCCAGGCAGACCTGCTGCTCCTGCCTCTTTGCCTGTGGCCCGTCTGCTCACTCATCCCATCTGCAGACCCCCTTGTCCTGAGACGTCTCCTCCCAAGGGTCCAGGAACGTTATGGGGACATTATTCAACCCCACACAGCGTCTTCATTGCCACGATGGCCTCCTATAAAATCAATCAATAATGTGATTTTAGAATTGATGCAACCAGTCACCTAATGCCTCGGTCACCTTCACGCTGACCCACCAGGCTTGTGATTTCCCACCTTATGTACCCAGTAGAGTCCGTCCAGGATCATGGACGAGATCCCGAAGGCCGTCTGCCTGATTCCGGGGCTGTGGGCTGACACAGGTGCGGGTCTGTGGACACACGTTCCCCCATTGGTGCCTGTGTGCTACTGATGTCCACGGTTTTGCGAGCTAAGGGTCACCTTCCGCACGGTGTTTCACCCCATCGTGTTGTGGGACCCGAGCCTCGAGAAAGGAGCCCAACGCGAGAGTGGGTCGTTAGCTCACCAGCGTGTCAACCTTCCCAAGCTCACCCCGGCGCTTCTCTGGTGTTTCCGTAGACGTGCAAGGGACTCGTGGCTGGAGCCTGAGGGACTCAGTGGGTCCTCCAGCGGGAGCCGTGCCACCAAGCGTCCTGTCTGCAGACTGGTGGGTCCGTGTCACTCACACGTCCTTTGTGGCCATCAGGCTGGCCCGGTGGGGTTCTTCATCCTCTCAACACATCCATGATTCTGACTGTGACCGATTTTCATCCCCTGAGCGTCTCTCCATGGGGTAAGCAGAGGGGCTGCTCCAGGTCGACCCCCATGTGTACTTCGTCCTTTCCTGGGGACGTGGGGACCCCAGGAAATGGGCAGGCGGGCCACGCTGTGGACAAAACATTAGTGGTCCTTTTTGACAATTGTAGGCCACAATCCAGCATCTTTGGGCACAGAGATGGGGCAGCCATCAGCACGCACACACCTGAGAATGTTTTGCCTCCCCCCCAAGAAACCCATGAGCTGGTTCGTGTTTGGACAACTCCTGTCCATGCAGACCCTTTCTCTGTTTCTCGTGTGGTGGGAATTGTCTTCTGTCAAGTTGGCATCTCACGTCTTCCCGCAAGGAACACGGACCGCTCAGGCCTGGACGGGCGAACGTGGACGCCGCACCAGTGGTTGGAGATGTGCAAGGGGGTGGCTGTCCATTCCCAGCCGCTCGGACATGGGAGTCCTCTGCTGACCCGTGTTCGGGACTCTGCTTCCAAAAGGGGAGGACGTGCGCGCTGACCTTGAAATGTAGGCATTAGTCTCCAGCCCGTCTCAGCCCTCAATCTCATTACTAAGGTAATAGCCTTAACGGAAGATCCGGGGAGATCCTCCCCGCTGGGATGGGGCATCCTGTCTGAGCAGGGCTGCTTGCACGCTAATCGAGCAAATGTGAGTGAGTGGTGGGTTGTCCTGTCCCTCCTGTGACCCCCTTCTGCACCCGAGGGTCATTCTGCATCTTACCTCCAGCTTCTGTGCATGCGGCTGTGCAAGGACATTTCAGGCTCCATCATACAGCTTGTGGCCCACCCACCCACAGGACAAGCCTGGTGTCTTGTCACAAACGGTGTAGAGCTCTCCCTTGGAGCCTTGCCTGCACCTGCAGACAGGTGATGCTGTCCCCGAAATGGGGCATGGCTCAGGCAAGGCATGGTGAGCGGATGCTGAGCTCAGACTTGCTGGGGCGGTGGGTGGAGGAAAGCAGAGGCTGCAGGAGGGCCTACAGCCGCCATCTGGGCTTTGCTTGTGAAATCGAGCATCAGAGAGGGCCCGAGAGACAGGTAGGGGCACATACCGGGGCCAAAAAGAGTCAGGACAAGGAGAAACGGAAAAGGAGTGGGTGACCATGCATTCAGATATGTGACCTTTTCATACAGGTCCCAGCTGGTTTTCACGGATTATCAAGTAAATGGTGCAATTTCCACTTTTCAAAGACTGCCTTTATGTCTCCAAAACAAAGCAAGCTGGACTGGAACTTCCCATCGACTAAACCCTACGACGGGGACCAGGACAAGCAGTAGCACTACCCGGGCATGTCATTAAAGCCAAAATGAATGAGTAAGATACATATGTCAATCACTAGCTGAATAATATGGGGATAATCACAAGAGACGTGGGTCGATTAAAGGTTCCTGTAGACGTACACAATGTCGGTTTTCCTCCTCTCTGTCCGTCTTCGAATTGGAAAGGAAGAAGCCATGTGTTGATCACATGCGGGCATTTTAATCACCCACACGAAAATCTCAAGACACCTGGAGAAGGTTGGCTTGCTCCTAGAGATTGCAGGACGCAGAGTGGTGCACAGACATCCGCAGCGTCTCTGCAGGTCAGCGGGGAAGAGATCCCGCCGTGCGTCGTGTCTCTATGCATCAGCAGTGACGAGAGCCCGCCGTGACTCTACACATCAGCGATGACCCCTTAGAAGGTGTCCCAGTGAGGACAAAGCATCCAGAAGAGCAGAGAAGCTACCGAGTACCGAGAAGCGGATCTGCAAGGAACTGCAGGCTCCATAAAACGTGGAAAATATTGTTGAAAGGCCACGAAAGACCCCCGGCCTCGGAGACAACCGTAAACACGAGAGGCAGGAAACCTCGTAGTGCTGGGCTTTCGGCTCAGGGTCATTTCCCACGGAGCCACACAGGCATCCCTGTTCAGGGTCGTTGCTATTGACATACCAGGGAGAAATTTCGGAGAACTTGGTAAACTGACGTGAGGTCCACACGGAGGAGAAGTCCGTACTCCAGCAGCTGCGCTGTGGAAAGCGGTCGTAAGTGCTGGTGTGTGCAGGGCTGCTGAGACACGGCCAGGCTGTCTGCCAGGATGTGGTGGAGACCGTGCCAGTGAGGGGGTCCCAGATACCAGCTGGACGCCTGCACACTGGCTGGGGAGCCCACGGATGGCCCTCATCGCCTGTGGGATGCGGGGAGCCACGATGGATGCTCAGATCAGAGGACAAAGGATGGTGACTGCACAATGCCAGGAAGACGGCGCCTCGTATGGGGGACATTAAGGTGACCTACAAAAACAATCAAGTAAATAAAGTGAAATGAGATTAAAAAAAAAAACAATAAATTGGTTCAGTAAGTCTTAATGTGTGAATTTTCTAAATAAAGCAATATAGGGGCATCTGGGTGGCTCAGTCGGTTCGGCGTCCAGTTCTGATTTCCGCTCAGGTTGGGCTCTCAGGGTGGCGAAACCGAGTCCCGCGTCACGAGCTGCGCCCCGCGCTGGAGCCCTTCCTCTGCTCCCCCTGCTTGTGCTCTCTTGCTTTCAAAAATAAGTCGATCTCTTTAGAAAATAAAATAAAGGGATATCATAAAGTAACATAATAAAAACGAAATGATAAAATGAAAAATAAAATGAATGAAAAAAGAAAATAATAAAAAGTAAAACAAGTGCAAAGAGAAAAACAAATAGAAATAAAATAAGGAAATGAAATGAAAAGCAATGAAATGCAACACAAGACAATCTAAAATACGAACATGGCAGGTGACCCTTCCTGCAACCACGAGACCCCTCCTGCCACCCGTCTCCTGCGCGGTTGCCGTGATGTCCCCATTGATGGGCACCTTGGCCTGTCCTGCCCCAGCATGGACCCGGTGCCCCCCCCGCCAGCCGCAGGGTCTCAGGCTGCACCTCGATGTCCCCTCCACCCCTCACCTGGCACCTGCAGTGCTACCGCCGTGCCTCCTGCTGCCAGCACATCCCCAGGACGCCTGGTCGCCCCGCATCCCCTGCTGTCTGCCTGGAGTCTCCAGAATTCATGTCTGTGGCCTGGAGATCGTAGCTACTGGGATGATCATGTTTCCTGCACAAAGTCGCTGGTGTTAATAGAGAACAGCAGAGCGTGACCCCAAGGAGCAGTGACCGGTGGCACAGAGGCTCTGGTTGGGTGAGACCCATGGGGAGGGGAGGTCCTGGAGGGAGCGGCACGGGGACAGGCCGTTGCTCTCCTGTACGGGGGCCCACTGTCCACGTGTGGCCTTTGCTGTCTGTCACCTGAGCTGCTCCCGACATCTTGGACACCGACAGATGGACGGCATGGGCCGGGGGAACAAATAGCATGATCATGTTTCAGAGGCCACATTTCGGAGACCCCCCCTCACTAAAGTCCCGACCGTGCAATGTTAACCAGCAGCAGGACACACGTTGGAAGGACCCTGAGCCGTGGAAGGCAGCTGAGCTCGCCCTGTCTACTGGGGGTTAAATGTGTCCGTGGAATGTGTCCCTGAATCCGGTGAAGGAAGCACGGCCCTGCCCCGCCTGGATCTCAGTGCTCCTGCCTCGTCTGGATCTCGGTGGTGGTTCTGGACTCCAGAGTTGGGGGAAGATAAGTCCCTTGGTTTTAGCCCGGTGGGTCTTGAGTCCTTTGTGATGCTAGTAGCCCTGAGAGATTAATGACACGCATTTGTCTGTCCGTGTCAAGGGGACTAGCGAGTCTTCAGTCCCTGAAATGAGTCATCAGTGGTAGCCTATAGTTTTGGATCCATTCCATCGCTGATGGAGTGGGGAGGGAGGGGAGCGGTGTGGGCTGTTCTGCGGCTGTGTGCGCAGCCCGGACAGAAGGCGCCAGCAGGAAGCCAGCAAGGACCCTCAAGCTTTGTCATCCCCTTAATAGGGCTAATGGGATTTTCTGGAGTGATCCGCCTTTGACTCTCACTGGGCTTCCAGCAAGGAGCTCAGACAGCCGCTCGGAGCCGCCGGCCACCCCAGCGCTTGCCCACAGACCCGCACGCCCTGCCGCAGGGACAACCGGGGGCTCTCAAGGCCAGCCCGGCGTGGGACAAAGATGAGTTCCCCCGAGGAACAGGCCTTCCGTCTGCTGACCGAGTATGCAAACGGGTTCATGGTCTCCCAGGTAGGAGCTCGGGGGCAACATTCTGCAGGGCGTGCTGGGATCCCGTTGGCGGGAGCTGGGTGAGGAGCTAGGGGGAGTGACCGCTTAATGGGTACAGAGTGTCCTTTCGGGGTGGACTGTCCCAGCATCATGGGCAGGTGTCCGGGCAGAAACTTGTCCTCCACAGGGGCACTTTATTCAAAGACGGGATCGAAACACTGAAAACCCATTTTGTGACAGGGTCGCACGGATGTTCGTTCATTAACACTCGAAACAGCCAGGGATGGCTTAAGCTAGAGGCGAGTCTGGGGGTCCGTCCACAACGTGGCGCGCGTCAATATGTCATCCCTTCTTGTGGCTGAGCAGATCCGGTGCGGAAACCGGAGACACGCGGGCCCCGTGGGCTGTGATGGCATTGACGCGAAACGCCGAGAACAGCACATCCGTGGAGCAGGAAGCCGGGTGGTGGTCGCTGGGTGGCGGAGAGGGGTGTGGGGAGGGACAGCCAACGGGCACGGCCGCTCCTTTTCGGAGGATGGGAACGTTCTGCAACCGGACAGAGGTGGTGGTTCACAAGGCAGTGAACGACCCACACGGCCCGGAGTTGTTTTTGTTTAAAACGCCTCTTGCCGATTCTCCTTCTATGTGAATTTCAGTTTTGTATTTTATTTTATTTTTTCAAGATTTTATCTATTTATCTATTTTATTTTTTTTTAAAGATTTTATGCATTTAATTGAGAGAGAGACAGCATGCATGAGCAGCGGAGAGAGAGAGGGGGAAACAGGCTTCCTGCTGAGCAGGGAGCCTGATGCGGGGCCCAATTCCAGGACCCTGGGATCATGCATGACCTGAGCCGAAAGCAGAGGCTTAACCATCTGAGCCCCCCAGGCACCCCTAGATTTTATATTTTAAAGCTCCATCGGTGTCAGGGCTGGGGGGTTGATGTTGGCGGGACACACGCATGCTGTGTTGGAAATCTCCGGGGTTCAGGTGCGGAACGTGTCCATGTGGACAGCTGTGCAGACGCAGACGGCAGGAGAACCTTCACAGCTGCTGGGCAGGGCGGCGGTGGACTGCTCTCATGGGACGGGGTGGGGGGGACCCTCCCCGGCTCTTTGCAGTGAGCCTCGAATTCGGAGAACACACAGCTTCACTGTGTACTGGCTGAGCATCGACAAGGCAGAGAGATGTCTAAGGACGGCAGACGCTGGGGCACAGGGCCGGGGACTCCAGGACTGCAGGGATGTGTGCAGACGGCAGGGTCAAACCCACGGGCACCATGGCACCGTGTGCTTGCCAGTGGTGTTTCAGGTGCCCTGGGTCAGATACCCCAAGACACGGAGACGTTTTGTCTTCCCTGGGTCACTGAGTCACGGACACCCTAACACGGCCGTGCTTTTCTCTTAATTCATCACCAAAGCAGGTGCTGAGTTTGGGCGGAGGTGACTAATACGGAAACCACACGTCGTCCCCAACCGAGCTCACAGGTCCCCCCCGATTCGGTCTGTCGACCCCCACGGGTTAAGCATTCCTCCTGCAGAGCCTTTGAGGTGAGGAAAAGGACCGCGCTTCGACCAAACAATCATAATAATTGACTGCGTTTCTGTTGCTTGAAGACGCGACTTACTTGTGCTCGTGGAGTGTTTCCAGACCAGTTGGGGCGGTGTCTTCTGGCTCACATTGCCGCGTTATAAATTTTGGGATCAGTACACGTGACGCTGTGCTACCCCATTGTCACACGGTTAATGGAAGAAGACGGAAGACGACCGTCACAGAATAGTACTTAATACCATCTTGATACCCTAAAACCCAACACAACCTTCACAGAAAAGAACTTGATAGGATCTTGGGGTGCCTGGGTGGCTCAGTGGGTTAAAGCCTCTGCCTTCGGCTCAGGTCATGATCCCAGGGGCCTGGGATCGAGCCCCGCATCGGGCTCTCTGCTCAGTGGGGAGCCTGCTTCCCCCCCCCTCTCTCTGCCTGCCTCTCTGCCTACCTGTGATCTCTCTCTGTCAAATAAATAAAATAAAATAAATAAAAATAAATAAAAATAATAAAATTTCATTAAAAATAATAAAAATAAATAATAAATAAAATAAAATAATAATTATTATTTATAAAAAATAAATAATAATTTTCTTAAAAAATTAATAGGATCTTGATACAATAGAATAAAATGCAATCTTGATGCAATAAAACCCAATACAACCTTGATACAATAAAACTTAGTACAACCTTGATACCATAAAACCCAACACAACCTTCATAGAAAAGAGCTTAATAGGATCTTGGTACAACAGAACTGAATGCAATCTTGATATTATAAAACCTAATACAACCTTCATAGAAAATAACTTAATAGGATCTTGATACAATAAAATGTAATACAACCTTGATACAATAAAACCTAACACAATCTTGAGAGTATAATACTTCATATGACTTTGATACCATAAAACCTAACCGTGACCTTGATAGAATAAAACTTAATCAGATCTTGATAAAATAATACTGAATGGGACCTCGATGGGGTAAGACTTAATATAACCTTCCCGGAACGGTACTTAATATGACTTTGATAGAATAAAACTCAATATGACCTTGATAGAAGGAGTTAATAAAATCTAAATGCGGTAGGAGTTCCTAACGCTCAGCACAAGATGTCCTGGAATCGTAACAGGAGTGAGTGCGACTGTAGCAAAATAAGAAACGACACCTCTTCACTCGAGCGAGCGTTAATGCTGTCTTGATAGAATAAGGCTTGAAGCGGCGGAGTGAAGCCCTTCATATGTACAGGGGTTCGTTGCAGAAGAGTTCTTGCAACATTAACAGGATGGTTCCTACAACCTTCACAGAAGAATGACTTGATACAATGTTACTAGAACAAGGAGTGGATGGGCAGGTGGCTTGATACAATGTTACTAGGGTGGTTCTACAACCTTCACAGAGGAATGACTGGATACAATGTTACTAGAATGAGGAGTAGATCAGGCAGGTGACTTGATACAATGTTACTAGGGTGGTTCTACAACCTTCACAGAAGAATGACCGGATACAATGTTACTAGAACAAGGAGTGGAACATTCACGTGACTTGATACAATGTTGCTAGCATAAGAGTTTGTGTGACCCTCACAGAACCCACAGGGATACAGCTTAATAGGAGCTTAATCAAATTTTATAGGTGGGGCATCTGGATAACCTTGATAGAACTTTCCTCCAGGGCCTCTCAAATGGGGACACGCCCCTCCCCCCCACTCAGGGGACACTCGGCAGGGTCTGGGGACATTTTTGGTTGTCACGGCCGGGATGCGGGTGCTCCTGGTATGTGGCGGGTGGAAACCAGGGATCCGACCCCACAGCCTACAGTGCAGGACGCCTCACCGCAGACAGTCATCCGGCCCCAGGTGTCAGCCAGGCTAGGGTCCAAATACGCTGCTTTCTCGGAATCCGAGTTAACAGGACCTGCATCACAGAGTAACAGTGAGTGCAGTATCACTGCGCACACGGCCGTGTGTGCGTGTCGGGATTCCCGTGCGCTCAGTGAAAACGCAACAACCACCCTACTTATAACCTCACAAAGCACAGAGATGGGACTTACCTTTTTCCATATTCACGTCCATATTGGACGAGTGCCGATCACTTGATGGAGCGAGTGCCGAGGGAGGCACCTGCGCTCTAGGACCGTCTGCGCACGTGGGACATGAGTGTGTGCTTCCATCTTGGCCAGTAATCTCGGTGAGGTCCCCCCGGTCTTGTAGGAGGAGAAAAAAAAAATGCACGGACTTAGCCACGTTTTATGCCTTATGCATTATTTTCAGGCACAACCTGCTAAGTTCTGTAGACAGGTACACGGAAGAAAACAAAAAACACGGTTTTAGACTGACACCACGGTTTGGGGAACACCGGTGACCTCTGAACACCAGCAACACAACACAAACCATTTGCAAAATGGAAACAACGTGGTTCCTGACTTTGTGCCCGCAGGTTATCGTTGCTAACCGAGGAGAGGCAAGGACCGGGGTCTTGAAACTCAACACGGGTTTGCAGGGGGCAGTGCGGGGCCCTGTCCCTCTGTGGGTGTTCCCTTTGGGGACCACAGGTTCCCTTCAGAGGGTGTTTCTTTCCTACAATGGTTCCCAGGCTGCTGGCTTCTCCGAGTGACGCTGTTCTGGGCATGCCAGGAGGGAGGGGTTCAGAGCCGAGCTTCTGAAGACAGACGGGTGGTGGGGGATGCTGCAGAAGCCCAGACCTGGTCAGACTCCCCCTTTCCCCGAGCCGGCCAGCCAGCGAATGGCCCTGCGACACCCTGAACGCAGGCGGCAGCACCACCCCTCGCCCTCCCCGGGGACCAACCCGTCTCACAGATGCCGTAGTCCAGACAGCTGGTCAACCCCACAGCTCCTGGAGCCGTAGGAACAGGTCCTTCCGAGTGCACAGTGGACGCATGTTTCTTTTAATTTCCTTTCTTTTCTTTTCTTTTTATTTCGTTTTCGTTATGCTAGCTAGTCTGCTTCAAATATTTGAACGTTTGCTTAAATGGTACGCATTTTGTTTTACATTTTGAAATTCGAATTCAAATGTCAATGAGTCCGAGCGTTGCATTTGAAAATTTTATTTTTATTCTTTAACTTTTAAAAAAATTATTAAATTTTTAAAAATCATTTAAAAATAGCCATAGTTTCAATTTTACCATCTCCACCGTTTTTACGTGCATGGCTGAGGGGCACTGAGCTCATTCACACTGTTGGACAACCGCCTTTCTCCATCCGTCTCCAGAACTTTCCATCTTCCCCGGACTGAAGCTCTGTCCCCATGAACCACTACCCCCATCCCTGTCCGCAGCCCCTGACCCTACCCTCTACTCTCTCTTTCTCTAGGTGGGATTCTTGTAGGGACCCACCTACATGAAATCACACAGGATTCGTCCTTCTGTGTGTGGCTTATGTCACTGGCCACCATGTCTTCAAGGCCCCCCCGTGTCCCAACAGGGGCAGGACGCCCTTCCTTCTCAAGGGTGCATCATAGTCCACTGTGTGCGTGGATCATAATTGGCTCGTCCATTTGTCCGTAATGCACGCTTGGACACCAAAATGCATGTTTTGGCCATAAAAATGCACCAAACAAATGCATGTTTGGGCCACCAACAGTGCATCCGTGAACACAGGTGTACAAGGCTCCACGTTCAAGTCTTTGGGGCCACACAGAAAAGTGGGATTTCTGGTTTCTGTGGCCATTCTGTGTTTGATTTTTCAAGGAACAGCCATAGCATTCCCCACAGCAGTGCAGTGTCCCCTGAAAACACACCCCTGGCTCTCTGGGGTGAGGGCGGTTCCTAGGGCGCTCAAAGCTGGCCCCTTGTTTCCGAGGTTCTGTTTGCCGCCTGCGAGCTGGGCGTGTTTGACCTTCTCGCGGAGGCCCCGGAGCCCCTGGGTGCGGTGGCGGTGGCTGCACGACTGGGCACCAGCTCCCATGGGACGGAACTCCTGCTGGACACCTGCGTGTCCCTGAAGCTGCTTCAGGCCGAAACCAGGAGGGGAAAAGGTAAGCATGTAGCTATTATGTAAATGAATAAAACTTTATTTACAAAGGCAAGCAGTGGGCCAGGTTGAACGCCCAGGCTGTGTTTCGCTGACCTCACTCTAGAGAGGTCTCTACATGCTGGTGTTCACATCGGTACCCTCACAAAGTATCCAATGAGCAAGAACAAAATGGGAGAAAAAATCACAAGGGAGTACTTTTCACCCAACTAAATTTATCCCGCTAAAGGGTTGCCATTCTTTACGATAGTACCTTCTCCTTTTGCTGTGGAAATGACTTCTGTCTTGTGAAATATGGTGATGATGAGAGGTTTCAGCTGTATGTCCCTCCTTTTGACCATTTTCCGAATTGTCGATTCATGACGTGGTGAATGTGGAAAGCCTGGCTTGAGCCAGAGCGCCCAAGAACAGGAGCGTTGGCCGGGCTGTGGCAGCGGTGCTCAGTGGCTTTTGTGCGTGTGGCATGGAGTCATGCAGCAGTTGGGGTTGTGGGCTGCACATACTCAGGGATGGCTAAGCTGGAGCATCTTGTGGGGGTTGACCGCTCTCAGAGACCCAGGCGTGGAAATTCAGAAGGTACGAGGGTGCAAGCTAGCTGGAACCAGCATTCGCCACTCCCTGAGAATAGTCTTTGCCCATGACACGTACTGGGGTGACTGACCCTGAGCTTGCACCCCCAGGAGGACACCCGTGCCGGGAGAGCGGGGGCAGGGAATGCTCGTGGAGGCGGCGTCTGGCACGATTATCAGTTGTCCCTTGGCCCTGGGGCGCTGGGTGGGTGCCGACACCCACCTCATGGGGACCACCTCATGCGAGACAGCGGGGGCTCCGTGGGGAGCAGGGTCCCCACGCGAGGAGATAGGGAGGTAGCTCGGGCACGGGACTGGCCATTTGCAGATGCTGCAGGATGGGGTAGCTCACAGCAGGGCACTGGCCCAGAGAGCACCGGGGCCCTTGTGGTCCTGGTGCTGCACGTCGCCTGCAGGGCTTCACCCGGGGTTGGTTGCCTGCTGCTTGGCTGAGCATGGCAGAAAGACAGTCCCTGCTCCGTCCACGTGACTCCCATTCTGGAGATGGCCATGTCGCCAGTAGAGGGCAGGTCCCTATCAGGTGATATTTTAAAGCCCACAGATTATAGTATAGGGTTCCCCATCAGCCTCCTTGACCTGAGCACCTGCTGCTCCAGACCTTCCAACGGGATTTGCCAAAACGGAATCGAGCAGGTGTGCCAGGTGCCCAGTGGCCCCCCTGCTCTTCAAGATGAGCCCCCGGGCGAGAATCTGCTCTGCCAGTGCGAGAATCCTGACGTGGCCGACGCTGGCGCCAGCACACGGCAAGGACCTGGAATCTAACTTCGCCTTCTGTGTTCTCTGGGTTTGTTTTCAGCCTCGTATCAAAACACGGAGCTCTCCAGCACCTACCTGGTCAGGGCCAGTCCCAAGTACCAAGGCAACATGCTGCGGTACCTGGCCAGGACGACGTACCTGTGTTGGGGCCACCTGGCCCAGGCTGTGAGGTGGGCATGGCCTTGATGGCGTGGAACACTGCACCGGGGCTCCCTGGGGGCTGGTTTTGTGGCGTCTGTGCAGCTGAAGTGCCAGGTTTCTTGTAGATCAAATACGACACGGCTAGGTCTGGACAGCCAGAGCAGATCGGAGAAACCCTCATGGTCTCGGCTGAAGGAATTCAAGAAATGCAAATCTGCCCAGTTAGGAGTCCTGTGGTTTGATGCTCTCCAGGGAAAGGGCCCCGGGCCGAGGAGACAAGGTGGGGAAGATGGCGCACAACAAGATTCTGCCTGAATCGCGATGGTTGTGTGTCTCACAGCTGCTCTTGGGCTCCACACTGTGGGTGTCTGGCGCTGGATCACTCTCTGAGGTGGGGTGTCCTGGGCTCTGCAAGGCGTAGAGCAGTGTCTCTGGTCTTCTCCCACCATGTGCCACTACCGTATCCCTAGTCATGATAATAAAAAAAATGTCCCCAGACATTGACAAGTGCATCTTGGTGGCAGAATCACCTGCAACTGGGGAGCAGTGGCAGAGATGGATGAATACATAGATGGGCAGGTAGAGAGGTAGGTAGATAGGTACAGGGATGGATGGATGATAGCACAGGGATGGCTAGATGGGTGTATGGATGATGGATGGATGGATGGTTGGGTGGTTGGATGGATGAACAGGTGGATGGGTGGATGGATGGAGGGATGATTGATAAATATAGGGATGGATGGATGGATAGTTATAGGGATGGCTAGAAGGCTGGATGCATGGACGGTTGCATGGATGGGTGGATGAACAGGTGGAGGAATGGATGCATGGATGAATAGATGATTGAGAGATACATAGATGGATGGATGTTGAATGGATGGTTGGATGGACAGATGATTGATTGACAGCTATAGGGATGATGGATGAGAGTATAGGGATGGCTGGATGGATGGATGGATGAGGGATAGATGGTTGGATGGATGGACAGGTGGATGGATGGATGAGGGATAGATATAGGAATGGATGGATGGATAGATAGATAGTTATAGGGATGGCTAGATGATATAGGGATGGCTAGAAGGCTGGATGGCTGCTGGCTGGCTGGATAGATGGATGGACAGGTGGATGGATGGATGGTGGAAGGATGGTTGGATGGACAGATGATTAATTGATTGATAGCTACAGGGATGATGGATGGTGATATAGGGATGGCTAGATGGGTGGATGATGCATGGTCAGTTTGATGGGTGGACAGTTGGATGGATGGTGGATGGATGATGGACGGATGAATGGGTGATTGGTAGATATAGGGATCTATATCACATAGATGATAGATAGATGGATAGATAGATATAGGGAGGGACGGATGACAGTACAAGGATGGATGGATGGATGGTTGGATGGATGGACAGATAGACTGATAGATGATAGGTAGATGGATGGATAGGTAGATGGGTAGGTAGGTAGGGAGATTGATAGTAGATGGATATTGATGGATAGGTATTGCTAGATATTAATAGATAATAGATGAATAAATATTGATGGTATAGATAGGTATTGATATGCATTAGGAGACATATATAAATAATAGATATTGATAAATGGGTATAGATAGATGACAGATATGGATAGGTATTGATAGTAGCCCAGCAAGACTTCTGCTGTCCCCGGGGGCCCCCTGATGAGTCCTGTGGACTTTCACATCCCCTGACTGCACATTATTTTCAAGCTTCCTTCAGACAGTCTTTATAGCCCACTGCTTCCTTGCTCACACGGCAGAGCTGGGCTCGTGGTGCAGCCTGTCACCCTGAGCAGACTTGATGCTGGCTCAGAAGGGGGTATGAGCGTGTGTTTGGTGACTGACTCCCGTCCCCCGCTTGTCGTGTCTGTGACGGGAGATGAGGTTGTGTGATCCCACACGTGAACCAGCGGGTGCTCCCTGAAGGTGTCAGATCCCGGGTGACCACGTCCTGCCCGTTTGTAGGGACGGCAAGAACCGGTATCCAGAGGCGTTTGGGGTTCCCTCGGACGAGCTCTTCACCGCGATCTACAGGTAATGCCGAGCGCCCACGCTTGTGGGATGGATGGTCTTTCAACGCACTCACCGCGAGGAATACATGGGTCCAATCAGAGCAAAACAGGGACGTTGATATTTAAAATTAAAAAAAAAAAGATGACATTTTTTTTTGGTGTTGGTCAGTGTCCTGGGCACGCGGGAATCTGTCCTTCCTTCCCAGGGGCTCTACATGCAGGAACAGTGATGTAGAAAAATGAGGAATGGGTTTTGCTTGGGTCAGAGTCACCCAGGTAGTAGGTCGGCTCTAAGAATGCACATGGCGCTGCTGTTGGCGTAGGGTCTGGTTCCACAACCCCCGGGTGTTGGAGCCCCGATGGCTCTTTGCAGGGTTCCTAGCTGACCGGGGGCTGGGAAAGGGGAGAAGGATGGGCAGGAGTGCAGAGTCCCCAAGGCTGGTGCCTCCTGACCCGTCCTGGGCTTCGCCATTGTCCAAGTCCCCTGCTCCGGCCAACGCTTCTCCCCTGTTTTGGATGTCCACACGGTCTTGACGGGCGTGGTTTTGCGTGCAGATCCGAGGGTGAGCGGCTGCAGTTCATGAGGGCTCTGGAGGACGTCTGGAGCGTCAGCGGGAGGCACGTGCTGGCCGCCTTTGACCTGTCCCTGTTCCCGCTCATCTGTGACGTTGGTGGTGAGCGTTGGCCCCACAGGTGGGGCTGTGTCTTGGGGCTAGTGTGCTCCCTAGTGTCCCCTGGGGAGGGAAGACAACTGGGCCGCCATTCAGGATCGGGGAGAAAGCATCTGCACGTGTCCTGTAGGCTGAGAGGGTCCCAGCTTCTCCTGGAACCGGGTGGACCCTCTGTGGTTCTGACCCCATGCATCTGAGCAAGACGGAGACTCTCTGCCTCCAGGGATGCTGCCGGTGCCCAGGCCACATAGGAGTCGACATTGGTGTTGCTCACTGGGACACGAAAGGCTTTGGACCATGGTGGGGTGCACCAGTCATGCAACTCTTGGAAAGCAGTTAGCTGGGCCACCTAGTCGACCTTCCCACACTGCCTTCCTGGGACAGGCAAAGCGCTGTGTGGGGCTGCCAGGGGCTTCTGGGCTCTGGGGGTCCTGATGCTAACACGGATGAGAGGGATGCCCATGTCTTGACCATCTTCTTGGGCTGAAGACTGGGTGTGGCACATCCTAGAGCAGATGCAAGAGTGGTGGGTGTGGGTCGTCCCTGTCCTAAAGGGTGGGTGGAGGTCGGGGCGGCCAGGTGTAACTCGTGGTCCCCTTCAAGCAAGTGCTCTTGCCCTGACTGCCCCTGCTGGTCCCATAGAGGAGGCACGAGGAGCATGAACCCCATTAGACAGGGATTCAAGGGCTCCCGACACCATGTTGGCCCAGGGGCATGTTCTGGGGGTGACGCCAGCCTGACGTTGGGTGCGGCTCCATCCTTTGGGCAACACAATGACTTGCTGCCTTGGGCCGAGCTGCCTGGGATGCAGACAGGCAGCGAAGTGCATCCAGGAGGCCCCCAGTCCTTGGTCTCCAGATCTGAGGTGCTCAGACCCGTAGCCCGCATCGGGGCAACCTCCCCTCCACTGTATTTGGGAGCAGGGTGCCATGATTGGGAGCCCTGGTGTGGTTTATTCAAAAGTGACCCCTGTGCTCGGCTTGCTGTGAGACTTTGGGCACATTCCATGGTCTCTCTGTGCTGCAGAACCCTCAGATAACGGGGCAGCCCCACATGGGACTGTTGTGGTTCCCAAGTGTGTGTCTGCCTATGAGGCACACAGAACGGGGTCATGGTGATCAGCAGGTCGGTCCAGCCAGGAAGATTTGAAGATTTGGGGGCTCACGGGTGACGATGGAGCCATGAACACCTCCATGGGGGGCAGAACCATGTCCCCCACATGGACGTCCTCCCAAGGGTCCATGGTGAGCCAAGATGCATGTTCCTCATACCTTCCTGTCTGCCTGTCCTGTTCCATGTCCGCTTGCAGGCTGCTCTGGGGCTCTGGCCAAGCAGTGCACCTCTCTGTACCCCGGGTGTCAGGTCACCGTGTTCGACATCCCCGAGGTGGTCCAGACGGTGAAGAAGCACTTCTCATTCCTGGAGGACCCACGGATCAGCTTCTGTGAAGGTGGGTGGCTTCCGTGCTCTCTGCGTGTGCACCGGGAAACACAGATGCCTCCGCCGGGGGCTCGGGTCGGGCCGAGGTTGCGCCGTGGGCACGGCTTCCTCTGCCTGCAGGCAACCGCCCTCAACTTAGAATTACCGTCCGCGATGCTTGGAAAACAGCGTACGTACGGCTAGATGGTGTCCTGACACTTAGTTCTTTCTCGAACATTTGGCTGGATGGAAGACTGTTTCCTCAAAATTTGTGTCCACCCAGGATTGGTGCATGGGGCCTTATTTGGAAACAGGGTCTTTGCAGAGTAATGAAAGGAAGGATCTGAGATGAGCTCGTCCTGGGTCAGGGTGGCCCTAAATCCAAGGACAGGGGTCCTTGTGAGAGCCGGAAGAGGAGACACAGAGGCAGGAGACAAGCCACCTGAAGATGGAGGCAGAGATGGAAGGGACACGGCCACGAGCCCAAGGACTCCTGGAGCCCCAGAAGCTAGAAAAGGCAGGAAGGACCCTCCCCTGGAGCCTCAGAAGAGAGCACAGCCCTGCCCCGCCTGGATCTCAGACTTGTGGTCTCCAGAGCTGGGAGTGGATGGATGCCAGTGGCTTAAGCCCCCAGCTGGTGTTGCTTTTTTTACGCAGACCCCAAGACCTGCACGCGGGTGTCTAAATCCCTGCTGGTACGTGAACTGGGTTGAAGGGAAGCTCGCGGACATCTGCTGACTCAGAACACGAGGGAGACTTTGCCATTTTGAGGCTCAGACGCCATCAACGTGGCTGGGGTCTTCTACCCATAGGGTTGGATTCTGGCTTTATGTAACATCTCCCAGCTTTGCCCATCATGGATATTTGGGTTAGAGTGGGTGGACTTATTGTTCATTTTAAAAAAAAAAATCACATTCAAATATAAGAAATCTTGATGACCAGGTTTGGGGCCCCTTTAATTTTGCACCCAGCAGAGGGCCTGAGTCGCCTCACCCCAAACCTGGTCTCTGAGAGTCTTTATCACAAGTCTTGGGAAGAATTGATGTGCTTCCTCTGGAAAATGGGAGAAACACACAGACTTCAGAGGTTGCGGGGATCGGGCAAGAAAGCAGATTACCGTCTTATTACTCAGCTGAACTGGGCTTCTGCCGGCCTCGACGTTGGTCACGAAGGGGAACCTGGTGGAAACCGCCCATGTGTTCTTCATCCTGGGGTCTGGATTGTCTCCTTCGCCTGCTGTACACAAAAGTACGGCCCACCAAATGTGGCCCCCGGGCCAGAATTTGCCGAACCCCGTCTTCTGTGGCCGATGGAAGAAAATCCGTTCGGAGGAGTCCCCTTGTGGTCTTCCCTACATCATAGGGAAATGCCTGTGGACCTCAGATTTCCTGGGCGCCTCAGGACAGGACAGCCTGATGGACTGACCCCTGCAGAATCCAGTGCACACTCTTCCCAAATCCCTGCAATTTTGTACAGTTTGGACAACATTCGGCTGCCGGTTGACCCCGCACACCACAGGTCTATCCAAGATTTCCTCCAAAATTGGTTCTTCTTGCAGGAAAAATATTACAAGAGTTGAGTCTTTGACACCATGGACACATGGAGGGTCTTTCTTGGGCCTTTTCATTTTTCAATCGGGAAAACACGCATGGACTGTTGACGTACTTCAACGCCTCAGACAGGAGCTGCGGACCGATGGCTTGGGGCGTCCTGAAATCAAGGCTCGGAGAGCTGTGTACTTGCAACCTTAGGAAATAAAAATAAAATCATTTTGCATATCTGAGTGATGGAAAGGGACCCCAAACACTGTCCCAAGTTTTCTCGTCTTCCCCGCTCAGGGCGACGTCTTCCCCTCCTGGCCGGGAAGACGTGAGGACAGCTCGGCACCGTCAGGTGACTTTTGCATCCTGGGTGCAGGTGCGGTCATGTGGGGTTGACTTGCTGACTGACCCCAGGACACCTGCCTGTGTTATAGGAGATTTCTTTAAAGACCCACTTCCGGAGGCAGATCTGTACATCCTGGCCAGGGTCCTGCACGACTGGACCGACACGCGGTGCTCACAGCTGCTGGCGAGGGTCCATCGCGCCTGCAAACCAGGTGGGTCGTGGGGCCGCATGAGGGCGGAAAGGTACCTGGGGCAGTGGGAGAGCTGGCTGGGCTGGGGGCTAGGGGCCGGGGCAGCCAGCCTCTGAGGTCGAGTGGACATCCTCATGCTGCCTGGTCCCTTGCTCAGGGCCTTCTCTCCCTGTCCCAGGCGGCGGCGTCCTGGTGATCGAAAGCCTCCTGGATGCAGACGGTCGGGGCCCGCGGACCACGCAGCTGTACTCGCTGAACATGCTGGTGCAGACGGAGGGCCGGGAGCGGACCCCCGCCCAGTACCGCGCGCTCCTGGCTCCCGCCGGCTTCCAGGACGTCCAGTGCAGGAGAACGGGGGGCATTTATGATGCCATCCTCGCCAGGAGGTAGCTCCCCGTGGGTCTGCAGCGACCGACCCAACCGACACCCTCGCTAACGGCGGAGGGGGCGTCTACATGAGCTTCTGCATTTCTGGGGGGCTGACGGCGGAGCGGGGGTCTCTGCTGGCTGTTGTCAACTGCCCATCACTCTGTTGATTTTGTCCTGTTCTCGTGCTCTCTCGTGCTCTAACCCAACCTGTTCTGTGTCTCCTACCCTACTCCGTTCCATTCTGTCCAATTTTCTTTCTTTCTACCCTGTTCTACTCCGTTTTCCTGGATTTCTGGCAGCAGAGGGGACAAAACTGAACACCTGTGAGCCGCACCACGTGGTATTTCGATGCCCAGACGAGCGCAGTCGAGCTAACCCACACCCCTTCCCGGGGTGACTCTTTTATCGTCGTCCCCGAGGACATTTCAGATCTGCTGTCTCAGCAACGGGCAAGCGTGCGACAGTCCGTGACCGTCCCCCTGCTGGACGTTACGGCCGCAGGACTCATTCCGCTTCTCACGGGAGGTCTGTGCCCTGGGAGCTCCCTCGATCGCCCCGATGCTCCCCCAGACGCTGGGGACCGCCTTCTGCCCTCCGCTTCTGCGAGTTCCGCTCTTGTAGACTTTGTCTTGATCTCAGGTGGGCCAGGGGTGCCCTGTGCTCTCTGTACCCATTTCGCCCACCGCGCCTCCCACCCCGGCAAACCGCGACTCTGTTCTCTGCGTCGATGACCTTGGTTCTCGTGTCCTTTGACGTCCCGCGTACAAGGGAGACCACACGGCCTCTGTCCTGCTCTGTCTCCCTTGGCACCATAACGGCGAGTTATTTTCATCTTTCTTTTACTGTGGCCAAGTAGAGGTGCTGCGGAATCTGCCGTTTTAACCTTTTCTGGGTGCCCCGTGCCGTGGCCCTGAGCGGAACCTGAGCGGAATCACAATACCGTACAACCGTGGGCACCACCCGTCTCCAGAACGTTCTCGCCCTGAAGCGGAAGCCCCGTCCCCATAAAGCACGAACGCCCTATCCCTTCCCTGAGACCCTGGCCCCCAACATCTTATGGTCCCTGTCTATGAACTTGCCTGTTCTACATTGAATTGCAACGTTTGAACAAGGGATGCCTCTACGCATGTGTGTGTCTGTGTCTATGTGTGTGTGCGTGTGCGTGTGTGTGTGTGTTTCCCCCAAACACTAACTTCATGAGCACCAGGTACCCTGAATTTAGGTATCGAGTTTCCCAGACAAGCCAATACCCATCCCACATACTAACCCTAACCCTTGGGACTTACACGCTTGTCTCCGAGACCTGGACACAGCACCTGCTGGTACAGGATCATTGTTTTAACCTCCACAGGGCTGCAGGGGAACCCGCAGATCATCTTGACGCTGTAGGAGGTCCCTGCCAGCAGGAAGGACGCAGGTTGGCCGTGTCTAGTCCCAGGATTTGCTTCTGAGACTAAGCTGACCTTGGGCAGGACATCGGCCCTGTTGGGCCTGCAGGCTTCCCATTAAAGAACGGGACTGGTTCATCTATCAAGCCCCGTGTATCTCACACCTTCTGTGAGTTTAAAGGGGTTGAAACCCATGAGTCTCAAAGGGGGTGACTTCCGTACGGTCTGGAGTCCTTCTTGGGCCGTCCTTGAGGAGGAGGTCCTGCCTGCTCGTGGACGGTGGGGACCAGGTACGAGGTTCATCACCCCGCACGGCCCAGGTGGCCCCAGACAGTGGACCAGCCCCCAGGTCCCCACAGTGCTGAGGCTGAGACGGCCCGGGTTAACACGTGACCCCGTTGGAGCTTTGCCAGGGTCATGGCTCTCGTGACCAGGTCTGGTTTCAGGGATGCGTAGAAGGCTGCCCGGACCCTGGCCGGCTGAGGGCTTGGGTCAGGCCGACCGGACAGCGGGACAGCAGGAAGCGCGGCCCACGGAGGGTCCGCTTCTCCTCCGGGGGAGGTGAGGAGGCGCGGCCGGTGCAAGAACCTTCTTCAGATGGTGCCAGCCAGCTCCGGGGCGCAGAGCGTGTTCTGGCCTCCGTCGGCTTGGGTGGACTTTCCAGGAGTGACCCTCCAGGGCTCCAGGAAACACGGGTTCTGACTTTGGCTGCACTGCTTCCTAGGACAGCCAGCAGGGCAGGAGAGGGGTGTGTGTGTGTGTGTGTGTGTGTGTGTGTGTGTCCTCCTGCTGTTGCCACGGCGACCCGTGGCCTGCTCGGGCCGGAGACGCCCGTCCGTCAGCAGGTGGCGCCGTGGGGTCGTGGATGGACCCGGCTCCCGCATCCAGCAGAGACCCTGAATCCTGCAGACAGCAGACCCCCCCCCCCAAGAGAGAAGCAGCCTTTCCTCCTTCAAACATCAGGTGTCCTGAAAAGGGGAACATCCCCATCCTTTTCCGCTGTAAAGGACACATACCAATTCTTACAAATCACAATACGCACAAGGTCGTCCTCGACAGGGAGAGCAAGAGGCGACCGGCTCCCTGTTGTCGATAAGGGACGGCACCGGCCCACCTTCCTTTTCTTAGAGCGTTTGCTTCTGGAGACTTCTTTCTCCATCTCCTGCCCATGTGCAAACCTTCAAGAAGCCTGGGGCTGGTCTCGTGGCTCCAGGCCCCGGGACCACTTCGGGAATGTGGTCGAGGAACCAAACACCTTTCTCCGAGTTTGTTGGTGGAGGGACTGAGCCACGGAGGTGGGCGTCTTGCTTGCTCTCCCACAGGACCTTCCAGCGGGGGCCAAAGGAACACGTGCAGAATGTTGACGTTAATTCCCTGGACATTAATTAGCTGGACGGTGCGTTCCAGGAGGTTTCAGCAGAGCATTTCCTGAGGAAACCCTGGCAAGACACGTGTGCTTCCTCTTCCCTGCTCTGCCCCGCTGCAGACGCTGCTCCGGGGTCAGATCCCGGGCATTTCCTGTGTTCTGTGTGCGCCCTGGGCTCAGCTTCCCAGCTCTCTGCCCAACACGCTGGACAAATGAGTGGATCTGGGTTTCAGAGACCCATCAAGGGGCCGTGAAACCAGAACAGATGGTTCTCATTGCATTTCTCATTGAACATACGTGTTCCTGAGCCGCATCCGCGATGCAGGGAGATGGGGAGGGGGGACACGCTGCAGACCATGAAGCAGGGCATACAGCCAATGTCCCATGAGGGCAGGGGGCTGGTCAGCCACACCGAAGCCCCTTCTTTCTTCCTTCGCTTGCAAACACTATGCCTTCCCCGTTTGCGGAAAACACGCGGACGCTTGGAGATATTTTAAAAGCAAATAAAAAACAATTGAAAACCCAAAACCACACCCCAAACTGGCGACCCATGCTAACAGAGATGAACCACACACACATCATGCTTGGAGACAGAAGGCGCTCAGGAAAGGACACGATAGTGGACGGTTCCGTTTTTATGAAATGTGAGAACAGAATGCATAGGATCCCATCATCTCTCATGGTGACCCTGCAGCCACGCAGATGCCCATGAGGTCCAAACCCGGAAGCAGAGCACGAAACCGCAGCTCCCAGGGGAGCCTGGTCCACAGAAGAGCCTCTGGTCAGACTCCGGAGGCAGAGCCCAAGTCTCCAGGCAAGGACGGGCTCTTTTGTCAAAATCTTGCGTGTCCAATGACGAAAACCACATCCTCCCTGGGACGCCACATTCGTGTCTCCCCCAACTCACAAACCCTCGGGAATGACACGCGGGCTGAACCCCAGTGTCACGGACCCTGCAAACCCATTGTTTTTGTTGTTGTTCTTGTTTCTTGTTCGTTTTTCTGAGACACCACGAACTCCACACTGTGTAAAGACCCCAGGTTCTATCCGTGCACACGACGCGCCATCTGCCTCTCCTGTCATCAGATGCACGGAGCACAGTTTGACAGGAAGAATCACAGGCTGCCGAGAGCGACAGCCCCCTGGAGCTTGTGTAAATTCCTCGCTGGGTGTTTGCCGCCGTGCAACCGGGATGCCTCCCGCAGACGCCCATGGGTGTTTAATATCTTGTGTGTTCCGACATCTGTCGGAGGTTTGTCTTGGGCACCTGGGGCCAGAGAGACTCAATAGTTTGAGGACAACCGTTATTAGACGTCGTCCGGTGGAGAGAGGTCGCGTGTGCTTTCCCTATGAAGAGACACCAACCTTCCTTGAGAGGCATTTATGGACATCACGATTTTAGGAAAGCCAGACGTTTTCTACCCTATTTAAGGCAAGAGATGGATAGAAACAAACATAGTATGCAAAGTACCAGGAAAAAAAAATTAAAACAAATTAAAACATTGTTCAAAATGTCTACTTAATCATCTTATGATAGATCGCATTGTTTGGGGTAGATTCGTTCAGAGGGAAAGTCCCTGAAAAACACAGAGGCGTATGGTCCCTTTGAGCTTAAAACACCGTGTTTCAAAAGGTTGCGCCAGCAAGCTGGGACGCCTTCCCTGTGTTTCTCTGACAGTATAAGCTTCCACCGCGGGAGCAAACTGAATATTTTTCCAGAGGAAATCCTGTTCCTTGTAGACCCTCTTCTTAGGGTCTGTTCCTGCACAAGTGAGAACCCCTTTGCGTGTGGGAGGGCAGGTGCACGACGCACCCCTTTTGGAGACTAGTGATCTCTTGTCCATTATTTCTGCTACGACTCCCCCGTCTCGTCTCCCCCGACCCCCCAGAGAACCGCCCTGTCTGTAGGAAAAACCACGTAGAAATTCATCATTGCAGGTAGCAGAGGTCATTGGCTCTGGAAACACCACTGGAGACGCCTTATGGGATCCTCCCGATCCAGGCTGAGCCGGCTCTGCCCTGCATGATGGACACCTGCCTGGCCCCATGACAGGATGACTTCCGGGTAGGCTCAGCCAATGGGAGGCAGCGGCGGGACAGAAAGGGGCGGGGGCAGAGAGAGGAGCCGGGGTAATTCTCCCTCCGCTCTTCCCCCGGGCTTGGCAGGTGCTTGGCTTCTCCGTGACGCAACCCTCTTGCGCTGGCTTCTTGAGACCTGGGGGTGCATGACCCTCTCTTGGGGGATCCCCTTTCGCTGAGCCCACCCTGCCGGAGTGTCCCATCTGTGGAGTCGAAGCCACGGACCCACCCAGGAGGGAAGCATTGGTTCCCTAAGTGCCAAGCTGTAGGACCAGGTATTGTATCTCCTTATCCGAACTAGGCGGGACCTCACCGGCTGAACAAAATCGTACTTTCTCACTTTTAAAATATTTCGTGGGGGCACCTGGGTGGCTCAGTGGGGTCGGCAGACCCAGTCCGCCTTCTGGTTTCAGCTCAGGTCATACGCTCAGGCTCCTGGTCCCTCTCTTTTTCTCCTCCTCTCTCCAAAATAAATAACTAAAATCGTTTAAAAAAAATTCTTTTAAAAAATTTTCAATTTTAATTTTAATTTTACTTGAGTAATTTTAATTATTTTTGAAACACTTTATTATGAAGTCATGTCTACACCCAGTTTGGGGCTCAAACTCCCAACCCCAGAGATCAAGAGTCACAGGTTCCACTGACCAGTTCCTGACCAGCCAGGATTCCCACAGAGTTTCCTTTTTATCTTCTGATGTGATTCCTTAATGAACATAAAGTCGCATAGTAGGGTAGTTTTTATTTATTTATTTATTTTTTTGGTTTGTTTTGTTTGGACTTTAAATAAAAAGAGGTCAGTTGGTTCAAAAGCCTACAAAAATAGCCAGGTCTGGGAAAGTAGACACTCAAATTGCTTTTTCAAACTGCTTCATAGTAGGGGTGCCTGGGTGGCCCTGTGGGTTAAAGCTTCTGCCTTCAGCTCAGGTCATGATCCCAGGGTCCTGGGATCGAGCCCCACATCGGGCTCTCTGCTCCTCAAGGCGTCTGCTTCCTCGTGTCTCTCTGCCTGCCTCTCCACCTACTTGTGATCTCTCTGTCTGTCAAATAAATAAATAAATATATTTTTTAAAAAAGATGCGTCATAGTAAAATTGTTCCCAGATACCTGAGCCCCAACTCCAGCCTGAGCAGGCGGGATGGTGGGGCTGGGGGACGTTTTCATGAAGCCACGTTCCAGAGGCGTCAGGGGACTGGGTGTGTATGAGCGGTTGTCACAGTGCCCAGCAGGGGGCACCCTTGACTCAAGAGTTCTTGGACCGCGGCCGGGTCAACCAGACGTCTCAAGAAATTCATCCTGGGGAGAAAAGGCTAGATGATCTTTTTGTAAACAGATGTTGCCTTCATGAGACCAGCCTCCGCGGTGGGGGCCTCCCCGTCCCCTGGAAGATGTCGATACTAGGAATTTACAACGCACATGAGCGGAGATGACACTCGCATGTTCACCCGCCTCTCGCGCTCTTCATCTCCTTATCACAGACCGTCTGTTTGTCTTGGATTTTCCATTTCCAGGGTGTGTGACCATTTCCAGAGAAGTTGTGAGGCGACGTGGGGACTCTGGTCATGGAGCCACGACAGGGGAGGCCAAGTAGAAGGTGGGAAAGGGAGTTGATGCCTGGGTTGACTTCAGGGAGTCTGTTGGAAATCCGTCATCTCTTCTTGGCCCTGCTGCCCATTGGTCTTGTGAAGGTGAGGTTGTCCATCATGATGGGTGATGTGCCGGCTGTTAGCACACCCTGACCAGGGGAGTCCACCTCTGAAACACAGAGTGAGCTTGTAACATGGGTGGCGAGGGCTGGAAGGTGGATGTGTCATCATCAAACAAAGAGGACATGTCCCTGTGGGGCATCACTGGGGGGATTCCGAAGCACCTCCTCCAAGGAAGCAGATGGGACCCCTCAGAGCATGTTGGTGTTTAAGACAAGGGTGCAGTTGAAGATGAGAGCTTGTGGGGTAGGAGGCACCAGGTGATGGTTACGCAGGGCTCATGAAACCAAAGACCCCGTGACACAGGTGGTTGGGAAAAGTGCCATTCGGACCACCACCATTCTGTACTCAGGAGGGAACACAGATCAAGCACGTCAGCCATGGGGTCAAGCATGTGTCGTGGGTCTCATGTCCTGGGGTATTCCCGCCACCTTCCTGCAGCTCCACTTTAACGTCAGCCGGACACAACTCTGGGACAAAGATGGTGACAGAAGAGCCTGGAGACACACGCTTGTCCAGGGATTCCGGGTAGAGACGGGTTCTCCGTCCACTCCTGCTTGACTGATGACTTCTAACCCTTAACCTACTGTTGCCCAAGGGGACGGGTCCGATGTATGAACACTGCACTATGGGTGTGATTTTTCATGTCTGTGTGAAGAGACGCAACGATCTCTCCTTTTGTGGGACGTTCAGGTGATTTCTCATGGTTTGCTAGTATCGGTGACCCTCCGACGTCCTCGCGCACCCATTCATTCCTTTGTCTTTCTCCCACGGTGAGTGAAGTGCATATTTTATGGGCTTTATTTTCTCGGATCAATGTCCAGGTCGCGGTCTTGGCTTTGGCGGCCGCTGGTTACTTTGTCTCATTGAAGTCATCGACGCGGTCCCTGAGCTTTCGATGCCTTCTGGCTTTTTCCGGTTTATGATCGTTTATGTTTTTTTGGCAATGAAAGTCGACGTGATTTTTCTGTCTACAAAGGAGGGTAGTCTTCATTCTACTATATTAGGAATATCGGGAATTTTTAGGAATAACAGCATTTGCATCATTCTCCAACCCTAAGACGTTCACAATGCCTGTTTCCTGGGATTCTTTCATGACCCGTGAGTGGTGGCTTGCTCATGCTGACCTTTGGGTGTGGGCTTCAGTGTCCCCCCTCCCAGGGTGGCCCCTGTTGGGCAGAGAGAGATTTTCTCCCCACGTCTCTGCAGGGATATCCGGGCTGGTTGATGACTTAAGTGGATACGGGACAGATTAACATGATGGAAAAGTGCCAAGTTTTATCACATGTGCATGGAAGCCCAAGTCTGTAATTGAGACCCCAAAAATGACCGAGGCAGGGACTTTGTATCCATGAAGACCAAATAGACAGAGTATTTCTGAGCGACGGGCAGTATGAGGAAAACAGGTATTTTGGAGGTATTGTGAGATCTGAGCGGAACGGAGGCAGACTATGAGGTTAGACACAAAAATTAAAGGTTGTTTCTATCACTTTCTTGACTTGTACGTCTTCATTTCTGGTGACCAGGGTGTCTTCTCAGTTCTCAGTACATGGAGGGGATGCTTCGTATGGCAGATATATTTCTTGCTTTCACGGGGACGCAGGAGGGTCTGAGCGTCTTTTGTGCACCTGCTGTTCGTTGAGTAACTCGTAGCCAACGTCATCTATAGGACGTTGAGGGATATGCAGAGACGACTTGCCTTGGGCTCGCCGTCCAGGAGGTCCTTCTGATTCGCACCAGGGAGCCGTGCACTGGAGGTGCCCCATGCGTCTCTTAGGGCCACCAGAACAACCGAGGCTCCATGTGCAACAAACGCATGTGCCGACCGAACACAGCTGAAGCTTTCTCCCCGAGGCGGAAGTCAGCGGCGTTCACGGCGCGAAAAACGTTAGAATATATGCAAACGACTCAAGTGTAGGGAAAATCGGTAGTAATTCCATCCACGAAGCGTAGATGCTGTGGGCACTGCCTGTCATTTGGAGGCTCTTCCTCTACGGTCTGTGAAGCGACGAGTGACCCGGGAACCCGGAAACGTCGCATTGTGACCCGTTTCTGAATTTGCTGTTTTCACTGCGAGTCGAGGACAGAGCAGGCGACGTCTCTCATTTCCTTAGGGTTTGGGAGTCCTGAGGCTGTCTACGGATGAGGCTGCCGTTCAGGCTGGTGTCCGGAAGGGCTTCCTTGGTCTCCGGTGCGTTTTCAGAGTGTGCGGCGGCCGCTGGTGGTAGGCCACAGGGTTTCGAAAGGGTCGGTGGCCATGCTCTTGGGTCCCAGGAGGCATTGCACGGATCCGAGGTCAAATGAACAGGTTCTCATGGGGATAAAACGATTTGATTTCAGTTTGATTGGATTCTGCCCATCCACCGGGGTCGCCGTCAGAGAGGGCCGTCCCGTCCGGATCTCCGGGACAGTGGGGGCGACCCTCCCGGCTTCCCCATTTAGGACGTTGTCTCTGCTGCTCCTCCAAAGGGAGGCCCACGCTCTTGGCTTGCGTTCCGGAGGCCCGGAGAGACGGGAATGCCGACCAGATGGTGGCTTCACCTGTTTCCGACGGTGACGTCTATTGCTTCCGACTCAGCCCAGAAACCCGGTTTCCGAAAGGCAGTTGGCCGTGAAAGTGGCCTGAGACGGCCTCCTCACGTGCGCCGGCATATGTGTTCCGTCCACTCCCGTGGCGGCGGGTCTGTGGGCTCCCACCGTGCAGCACGGCAGCCTGTGCTCCTGCATTTCCCAGCCTGGTGCGGATGGATGCACGTGTGCGACCTTGACCCCTTGTCTTCGGGACGTTGTGAGTAGAATCAGGCTTGTAGCGTCCCGCCGTGGGTTTAGCGAGACGTCTGTGTTTTCCGGCCCCCCATGGGAGGCGTGGTCTGCTCCGCAATAGGGACTCACTGTGGGCTCTGGGCATGTCCTGAGCTTCAAACCAGACGTCGGAGACAGAAAACCCAACACCAAGGGACCATCGCCACACGTCGGGTTTGCAAACACAGGGACCCCGCTCGGGGTCACCTCTGCCCCTGCTCCTGGGCTCTGGGGCCTGTTTGTGGACGGGGACCTGCCCCTCAGACCCCGCTGCAGATTCTCCCCAAGGCGTCGACCTCGCTGTCTGCAAAAACCCACACATCCTTTTCCCTCAGCGCCGTCAAAACGCACGTGGGCTCCGCCTGGGATCCTCATGAATGGGGACGAGACACGGGGCCACGCGGCCCGAGGCTGGTGCCTCCCGTCCAGGGCACAGGAACTGTGCTCATTCCACACCTTTACAGATCAGGTGATTCACGTAAACCCGTAGAACTCGTGTCTCATTTATTGAAAGGAACTCCCTTTGCAGGCTTTCCCCAGAAAAGACAACGTTCGAGATTTTCAGAATGCATATTGTCATAGAGACATACACCATCTCTCTCTCTCTATTTTTCTTATATATATTATGTAAGTGTGCAAAACGGAAAGGAAAGCCACAGCCGTGTGTGTCCAGGTATCTTCCCCGTGAGGACGCTCGGGGAGCCAGTCCCTACTATTTCCTTGACCCTCCTAGGATCCCTGGTTCCGTCTGAAAACTAAGCCCACAACAGAGAGAGGCAGCAGGAAGCTCTCACATTTTTTTTTTTTTAGAAACAGGTTTGATTTGAGATCTCGATAGCATGAGTAGGGGAAGGGGCAGACCGAGAGGCAAGCTTCTCACTGACCAGGGAGCCCGATGCAGGGCTCGATCCTAAGACCTCCACATCATGACCTGAGCCGAAGGCAGACGCTTCACCGACGGAGCCCTGTGGGCGTCCCCAGATGGGACTTTCGTGCACGGAGAGTTTGAGGTTGGTTCTGACTTTGGGTGTCGGTCACCGGCGCCCAGAATGGTTGGCGTCACCCTGCTCAGGACCTGTGAGGTGGCCACGCCGTGGGCTCCGAGGGCGGGGCCTGTGCTTTGTCCAGCAAAGGCCGTGACCTTCGCCGAGAGAGACGGCTACCAGCGACATTAATGAGGCTTCCCGGGCAGGTGGGCCCCGGCATCTGCTGGCGAGGACGTGTGGGGACACATGTCAGCTGAGACGGGACACGGCCGGTCTGCCCACGGCCCCGCACCCGGGCTCTGTGCCCTGAACTCACCGCCGGATCCACGGAGACCTCGTTCCTTGGGCCGGCCCCGTGCTCCCGGCTCCCCTGGTGTTCCTCAGCCTTCTCCTGACCTTCACGGGTCACGGGTAGGGTTCGGGCTCCAGCCACCCGACCCAATCCGTGTGTGTGCATTCCCAGTGCGTTTGCTGGACGCTCCAAGACCCACACAGGAGTGCTCTGCAGACTCGAGGTTGGCGGCTTTCTCGAACACACTTCACGCCGCTGACACTGGGGGTCGGATCCTGGGGGGAACTGGGTCCCGTTCCCCACCTCCAGATATATTCGTATCTGGAACTCCTAACCCCCCGGACCTGGGAATGGGGCTCTATTTGGAGACAAACAGGTGTCATTAGGATGGGTTCTGATCCCATAGGACAGGGGTTCTTGCAGGAACAGGAGGTGAGGACATACACTTCCCACGGGAAGAGGAAACGTGTGCTGTCGAGGGTGCCTGGTCCTGGGGACGGCGGGGATCCAACCCAGGGACAGCCCGTGGCCTCCAAGCACGGCTTTCGCGTCTGCGAAACAACACGCTGGCCGGTTGAGTGAAGAATTACCTTCTAATTCAGGATCCACGCAGAGGAAATGCACGCTGAGGGGCCATCTGTGCCCAACAGAGTTAACAGAAGCCGCTTCCCAAAGCAGCCCGGCACAGCCTCAAAGGATGAGAGGTAGGAACGGCGGGACCCAGCCGGTCCCCGTGTCTGTGCCCAAGAGAAGGCACGTCTGCGCAGACGCATGCACCCGAGTGTCCACAGCAGAACCAGAGGCAGCCGTCTACATGGGCAAACACCCAGAGTGGGCATCGGCTCGTGGACGGACACTCAGAATAGGGTCCGTCAAGGATGGACGAGGGCTCAGGCTTGAACGGAAGCGGAGGTCTGACCCCCGCCGCCCGGTGGACGGAGCTCGAGGACACGGTGTTCAGGGAGAAAAGCAGATGCCCGAAGCCCTATCGTGGGTCCCCACCCCCCCTCCGGTGGTGGGACATGTCGGGAACCGGCCAGTCTGCAGAGACAAAAGGAACACGAGCGTTTCTGTGGGGCCGGACGCAGACAAAGGATGAAGGAGTCATAGCTTGAGGCCACAGGCTTATTTGTTTGTTTGTTTCACGTGGTGGAAATGTTCCAAAATTGTCACGATCGTGGGAAAAACCATTGAATTGTACAAATCCAAAAGGTGAGCCGTATGTTTTATAAACTCTATTTTAATCAAGCAATTAAAAAAAAAAAAAAGGAAACACAGCAAGTCCGCATCAGCTGTGTTGAGCAAGTCCTGCTTCCGGGGTTGGCTTACGGGGTTGGCATCGGGACATGTGGTTTTCAGACTTGAGGCTGGTCTCGGGGGACGCCCGATGCAGGATCCAAACCCACACCCAGTTCCCAGGTTGGGTAGGAGCTGTGGGGAAGCGTAGGCAATGCACACGCCCTGGCCCAGGTCAGGGAGGCGGGGATGGGCGCCGGCCAGTTGTGCTGCTGCTGCCTTCGCTGCTCTAGGTCTCTGGGGACAACCGCACGGTTCCTGCTATGTCCCATGAGTGTTTCAGGAGGCTGCAGACACAGGTCTGGGAATTCAGAAAGATAAACAAAAAGATGAAACACTCTGCTTTACCCGAAACAGGCATCGAGGGAATCGTGAGCTTGCGGATTCCAGGAACATCTAAATGATCTCACCGTCCCTGCCCTGCCTGGATCTTAGACTCAGAACGACGGAACTAGATAAATTCCTGTGGTTTCAAGCCCCGTGAGTTGAAACTATTTGTCACAGCAACCCTAGCCCTCTAGAACCAAGACCTGGCCTCCCCGGTCCCCCACTTCCCCCAAACAGGGCTGTCAGATCCTGCAGAAACCTCTCCGCATCCACGGCAGAGCCATATGGGGTTGGCCGTGGCCCCTGGTCCTGGGACAGGGAACCTGATATGTGACATCACTGTGTCTTTGGTGCAGGTCAAAAAATCCTACAGCTGTGGTCTAATATGGCTGCAGTGCAGATGGGTGGTTTAGGATTTCTCGGGATGTGTCAAAAGCCAGAGCACGGGGGTTTCCAAACGCTGAGCACGCTGCTTATGTAGCCAAAACCCCCAGAATTCATTCTGATGAAAGTTGTGTGTTTCAGAAGGGAAGGACCCAGCGCCGTAGCTGATGGACGCAGGACACGGGGCACAGGGCTGGGTCCCACTGAACGGCGGACGCCCACGGGGTGCTGACTTCAGGATCCCCGCAGAGGAAACAGCTGGAGTTCACAGCTGCCGCCGGAGTTCACAACGAGGACACAGACGGTTTATGGTCTCCAATTCAGCCTCGTCTAGAAACCCAGTCTGGGCTTTAGAAACATGTTTTAGATAAAGACTGAAAACCCAGGTTTTAGAAAAACGCATTGGGTACGTGTCCTTTAGTGGGAGGACAACCGCGCGTTCCTGGGTGAGCCCCGGCCACGCACCCTGTTCCTAACCCACCTGCCAACCGCGACCCTTACTTGCTTCCTGATAGGAGAGGAATTTTGCAGGGCTTTTGTGGGGTGGGGTAAGCAGAAGTCACTTGGAGGTTTGATCCCATAGATAACTGTTTTCACAGGTGGTATCTCTGGGACGGAAAGGAGAACGTTTTCTTTGGCATTTTGCACGTGGACATGTCCAGGGTTTTCCCATTCAAGCAAAAACGGTTTTCCCACCGAGGTGCCCGGAAGAAATGGCATCTTTCCTTTTTGGACGGGGGTTTTATTACAGACAAGCATTTGGAACAGGCTACCGGGAGAGGGCGGGCTCTGGGACCTCTGCCCGCAGGCGGATGTTTCCCGGATGAGATGCTCAGGAGCACCAGAGCCTGGAGCTCTCCTGTGTGGCTGGACTTGCGGAGACACCGGGACTGTCCACTCTGTGCATCAGCCTCTCCACCTGACTGTTTCTGCTTTCACTCACTGTGATACTTAATTATACATGTCGACGTGGTTTTAAGTATTCTGGGTTCCTGGATATCTGGTAGTATTCTGGGTATATTTGTGAGGGTTTCGTAGGATGGGGCTAGCATTGAATCTGTGAGCAGAGTAAAGCTGATGGCCTTCTCCCGTGTGGGTGGGTCTTGTCTAATCAGTTGAAGTCCTGCATAGAACCAAAAAGTGGAGGAAGGGAGATGATATGATATCTGTATCAGCCCATCAATTTTCTGTCCGTCTATCCATCTTTCTATCTATCTATCCATCCATCGATGTGTCTAATCCATTCATTATCTCTCTATCCATCATCTACATCTATCAATCCATCCATGTATCCATGTATCTACTCCATCCATTGTATATATCTATGTATCTATCTATCCATCATTTCTATCTATCATCTATATTTCTATGTATCATTTATCTATCCATCCATCCATCCATCCATCTATGTATCTATCTTACCCATCATTTCTGTCTATTTATCTATCATCTATCTATTTATCATTTACCTATCCACCTATCCATCAATCCATTTTATCTATCCATCCATCCATCCATCCATCCATCCATCCATCATATCCATCCATCCATCCATCCATCCATCCAACCATCCATCTATCCATCCACCCAACCACCCATCCAACCATCCATCCATCCATCCATCCATCCATCATATCCATCCATCCATCCATCCATCCATCATATCCATCCATCCATCCATCCATCCATCATATCCATCCATCCAACCATCCATCCATCCATCCATGTATCTATCTAAAGCATCATTCTATCTATCTATCTATCTATCTATCTATCTATCTATTTTTCTATCTACCTATCTTCTATGCATCCACCTATCCCATTGGTTCTGTTTCTCTGGGAACCATACCGATGCAGCTGGATAATAAGACTTGGGTAGAGACACAGCAGGATGTGTGGAGGGCTGAACTCCAGGACAAAGAAAGCTGAAGGTGAGAGTGGTGGTGTCCTTGATGGAGCTGGTTCCTGGAGGAGGAGACCAGGGAAAATCAGCTCTGGGAGAAGTGGGGTCAGCAGGACGAAGGAAGGAGACTGGGGGTCAGGGAGTGGGCAGGACTGTCTGGGAGGAGGGAGGTAGAGGGGGATGGGAAGATCACAGAGCTAATTCCAGCCCAAGTGGAATGGAGCAGAGCTTCCCAACCTCTAGGGGCTGCTGGACGGAGCCCAGAAGCCGTGTCCACCTGCACTTTATACTTGGCACCCTGTAGCCTTGGGTCCACCAAGGAACCTGCAAACCCATGGTCCTCTCAGCATAGGCGTCACACATGCCTCTAGAAAGCTCATTATGAAAGTGACATCTGTCCCCCTCCACAAGTTTTGAGTCTTGTCACATAGCTTGGTGAAACTCTGTTACTATTATAAAATTATTATTTTATTTATTTTTATTTACAATTTATTTAAAATTACATATAATATAGTCATAATATTATAGTATATAGTATATTCTATATAAGGTATAATATGTGATATAATATAATTTAAATAATATATTAATATAAGACATGTGCGTTATATATTACATTTAATGTATTTTATTTATTTTCATTATTATAAAATAAAATACCAGGGGCCTCAAATAACATTATGGTTCTCTTCTTGATTGTACACTGTTCATGATATATTAATTGTAAATTTTATAACATATAAAATAAAAACATAATACCTATTTTAGTGGAAACTATATAAAAGTAAATAGATAAAATATATTCATTTTATGTTTTTATTTTTACTTTTTAAAGATTTTTATGTATTTATATGACAGAGAGAGAGAGAGAGAGAGTGCGCACAGCCAGGTAAGGGCAGAGAAGAGACAGAAACAGACCTCCCTGGTGAGCAGGGAGCCCTATGTGAGACTTGATTCCAGGACCCTGAGCCAAAGTCAGACACTCAACCCACTAAGCTACCAGGCATCCCTACTGTATATATTATTTTATTATAGTCTTTTATTGCTATATTATGTATTATATTGTACAGAAGAATATGATACAGTATATAATATAGTATATTATATATTACATATAATATAATCATAATATTATAATATATAGTATATTCTATATAGGGTATAATATATTATATAATATAACTTAAGTACTATCTTAATATAACACATATGCATTATATATTACATTTAATATATAACATATGCAATACTATGGTTAATGTGTAATAATGTATAAGTTATATAACTATTGGATACAACTACTGGATACAAATGTATATAATGTGATATAGTATATATAACTATATATAACCTTGCACATGATTATGTAACCATTTAATATTGATTAATATAAATTAAAATAGAAATATAATATAATATATTATATAACATTATATTAAGTATTGCCTTTTATATAATTCTATGGTTATACAATGTATCACATTACATATCAATTATATGTACATCATGTAATGTGTATTATATATACAATACATTTATCTTATAATATATAAAGTATATATGTTATAATATATAAAGTATCTTATATAAACCTTATATATATATATAAACCTTATATATACCTTATAATATATAAAGTATATGTAATGTATAAAGTATATATCTTATAATATATAAAGTATCTTATAATAAAGTATATCTTATAATAGATAAAGTATATATAATAAAGTATATATTATCTTATATAAAGTATAATATATAAAGTATACAATTATATTATATAATAGTCCATTATATTATATCACCTGGTTGTGACTATCATATAATCAATATGATCATATAATTGATTGATTGATCATATAATCAATCAAATACAATCATAATCTGTGATGACCCTGACAGTACAACCATACGTAATCATAATAACCATATGTAATCATTCCATAAAATAGTATACAAGCAACGTGCACCTTTTTATATTACATTTTCATATACAGTGTATATCATAGGGTTTATAAATATATAGGTTTTGCTCATACCACATTTTATCATTATGAACCCGTTTCGGCATGCCCCATGCAAGGGCTGTTTTCCAGCCTCAGAAAAGCCATTCCGTGCTAAAACCTTCAGTTTCGGGGCCAGCCTGCAGGCAGACTGCTGGCGTCCCCCCTGGGTTTTAAGAGGCAGCTGCGGGATTTGCACGGCGGAGACCAGATTTGTGGGTCCGTGCGCGGTGCTTCATTATGCATTCCCCGGCGAGCTGCAGGTTTGGCCGAGGGCACGCCCGACTGTGTCCAGACAGGCTGCACGTGGAATGCTGGGTCTGGCCCCCATTCTGCAGGTGTGATGAGCCGTGTCCCCAGCTGCCCGGCTGGGAGCACATGGGGAAATTGGATCTCTGCCCGTCTTCTGCAGCATGGACTGGGTGGCCTCTCCTGACCTCCGCCAGGGGACAGGCAAGCCTGGCCCTTCTTGGAGGCTTTGCTGCCCTGGTTTTGTTCTGTCTGGGAAGTAGCCGCTTGCCAGGAGGGGCCCCGAGGGTTCAGGGAAGACTCGGGCCACAAGTAAAGGAATGTGGGTCATTGCAGGGAGGTCTGGGAAGCCTCCTCGGTGGGTCTTTGAATGTCCCAGGGGTGAAATACGTTTCCCTCACTCAGAGACACCTGCCCCCGTTTCCCAAGGCCACCGTGAGGGTCAAATGTGGAACATGTTGGAGAAGCAAATCCTACTGTTCTTTCTAAGCATCAGGTACGTGGGCCACTGATGGCCACTTCCAGGTCCCGGAGGAGGTAAATGGAATGAGCTTGACCGTCTAGACCTGGACGAGGTGAACGGAGTGACCTTGACCGTCTATACCTCCCCGATGCCCTGGGAACCCATTAACAGATTAACCAGCTTGGTTCCGGCAAGTCAGGAATAGGTTTTACAGGAGCCTGGAGCCGTCAACAGCTGGAGGTTCACCTCATCACTGCTGAGGGCTCACGTCTTCCTCGGACCAGAAGGACAGGCCCGTGGCTGAGGAATGCAATATCAGGGCTGGTCCCAGGGCACCCTCAGAATCTCCCTGTGCCACGCCTGGTCTTGCTCTGACTGTGAGCCCAGCTGGGTTCTGTTCTCACTCTTTTGGATCATTTATCTTGCCCTCAGACAACATGCAGAACCCTGTAGGAGAGAAGCTCTGTTCTTGCAGACCTAACAGGTGTCCTGCTTCCTTCCCTATGACGGATCCCCCATTGGTGGGACGCTGTCTCTTCGTTTAAGGGGAAATCTGTCAGCAGGGAAAACCCAGATCTCTAATTCAAGGTATCACAAATGTCCTTAGCCCTCACCACGTCTTGTACCGGATCAACATGACACCCCAAAATCAACACATGGTAAGCCCATGCATCTGTGACCATGAGTTGCCTCCCGACAGGTGGAGCCCAGGCACACGGTGGTGCACACGGTGGTTCCTGGTGTGTGTGGTTTTTTTTTTTTCATTTCCAGGCTGATTCACGTCTGGTGGTCAGTGTGTTTGAAATTCTGGAGTGGCTGGCCTCAGGGTGATGGCAGGGGCTTCTCGGGATGCTTGGGGGTCTCTTTGGAAAGCTACCGGGGAAAACGATGCAGAGGTGTGGGCTTATCGGCCAAGAGGAACCACAGAGAAGAGTGAGGCTGATGGCTCCGTGGTTCAAACACGAGACCCAACGGATGGATGCCAAGGGGACGCCCATCAAAGACCTGGATGAGTTCCTGCCCGTGGCTGATGTGTTCTCCAGCTGAAACCCACCTTCTGCTTATTTCTTAAAACGTGTGTCATTTCAGTGTGAGAATGCAGTCTTCCCAAGGTCTGATGTTTTGGGACATTAGACTGGCTCTGTTTACACACCGATGCTGTTTCAGTGGAAATGCCTTCTATAGAGAAGGGGGTCAGAGCACAGTTGGGCTGAAGGCGATCAAGAAGCAAGTGCACAGAGAGCATTTTACCCTCACTGGCATGCCTTCTCAGAGGACCCACACCTGCCTTTGTGAAGGGGTCCCAACCCCCCTGATGCCAGGAACAGGAGACAACCATCATCCCTGCAAACAGAAGATGGGCACTGGCTTGGGTCTGCACAAACAAGGCTTACTAAAGTAACCCTTACCATCTGCCATGACTTTCTCCCCAAATACATACCTTTCCACAAGGTAATGCACCTAGAAGCCCCTACACTGCTTTTCCTTTGTCTCATGGCTGCTCCCCAACTTTATTCCCACTTGATCCAGTGGGGTATATGAACCCCTGGGCTTAACCACTTCTCTGAGATTTTTATTTCTGTTCAGTGAGGGCCCAGATGCATTCAAAATAGAGCTTGTCTCCAATAAATCTGCCTTTTCCCAGTTTAATTCACATGCCTCGGGAACAGAACTTAAGAGGGTAGGAGAAAGTTTTTTTTTTTTTTTTCCCTACCCTTCAATTGCTTTGTAGGGCTTGTCAGTGAGTGAGGTGTCTGTCAGCTCAGGGTCTTTCAATAAAGTACTTTCTTGCCCATGTATTTTTTCATTAAACGGGCACAACCTTTCCCCCCTGTTTTCAGAGGACCAGAAAGCTATGTGAGATTTCTCAGCCCTCCAAGAACTCGGTGGAGGTGAATGTCTTGTTTGCTTCTAAGTTTGTCTTTTTTTTTCAAAGGGAACAGAAAACGATCCCCAACCCCCTGTTCATATGAGCATCGGGTATTGTTCAGGTCAGTCCTCGCCCTGATGTAGGATCCCGATGGGATAAGACTTAGCTGAAATGATAAAATCATCCTTGTCTGCTTCTCAGACCGAAACAAAATTCCTGTACTCCAAAAACTCCGCTGCAGGGCATGTTCCTTGGGAATGATTCCTTTTGGGGAACGTCAGTGGGGTAAGGGGAGAAGCCACTGGGAACCTAAGAAAGTCCTGCGTGAGCATAAAACCATCAGTTTTTTGTTTATTTGTAAATGAGTAGTGTACATGGTTTAATCTATTTTTGGAACAAATATACTTTGTAGTGGTCTCCTGGGTGGTCCAAAGGGGGTGCCACAAACGTGGAGGCTTAAGCAACAGGAATTCATCCTGTCTCAGATCTGGAGACCAGAAGTCTGAGGTCCAGACAGGGCAGGACCAAGATCCAGGAGGGGCAGGAACACACTCCCTCCTGAGGCTCTGGGGCGGGGTCCTTCCTGCCTCTTCCAGCTTCTGGGTCTCCAGGTGTCCTGGGCTGGTGGCCGCATCCGTCCCCTCTCTGCTTCCGTCCTCACGTGGCTTCTCCTCTTCTGTGTCTTACGAGGAGACCCATCATTGGATTTAGGGCCATCCTGATCCAGGGTGAGCTGATGTCAAATCCTTCCCTTCATCACATCTGCAAACAGCCTGTTTCTACATAAGGTCCCATTTTCAGGGACTAGGACTTCCATGGCGTGGTGGGTTTGAGGGAACAAGAAAGGCAGGTTCCCTGGACACGTCTTGGAGATTCTCAGGTGTCCCTAAGAATTCCCGTGACGCTGTTCATGAAGGATGCATCCCTGTCCACTCGTGGCCACTCCTTTCGTCTTTTTCCCGTGGACCTTCTGGGGCGGGTCTTGGTTTCTCCGAACACGAAATGGTGGAGGTGCTCTAGGCACCCAGGGAGCTCACGATGCGTGGGTGGTCCACGTTTCACGTGTTTTACTTACAAACATTTGTGTTGGGTGGAGTTAGCTCAGCCTGTAGCTGAACCCCGTGCTATCTTCTTGTGAGCTCCAAGTCTTTGTTTCTAGGAGACACGGTTGAAAGCCTCCTGGATGCACGGTGGCCTCATTGCTTCCGGGACACCAGAAAATCCAGTTATATGTGTTCTCCCCATTTGAGGAAATTGCTGTTTCAGAGAAGGTACGTGGCTTTGTCACGTACGGGACATCGTGGCTCAGGCTCTGGGCTTCCCAGGGAGCTCATGTCCCCTTTGAAGGATGACGTCCCCTCAACGTGGTCATGAAAGTGTGTGAGGACAGGACTGGCTTCTGATGCTGTAGGTGTCTGTGTGTGTGTGTGTGTGTGTGTGTGTGTGCATGCACACAGCTGTGTGTATCTATGTATATGTGTCTGCATATGCATGCATCTGACTGCGTGTTTATACGTCCATGTGTGTCTCTCTGTGTGTCCGTGCATGTCCCTGTGAGGTCCCCCGAGGCCACCCACTCTTCTCATTGTCACCTTCCCCGTGCCCCAGGCCGCTCTGCTCCCCGCAGTGGCCCCCCATCTGTGACCAGGGTGGTCTGTGTGATAAAGCTTGACTTATGGGCGCCGATGCATGGAAGCCAGGCCTGCCAGCTCCATTTCCAACCTCCAGGGCCCTCGTATTTCAAAGAGCAGCATAACGCACGTCACTGAAGTGGCCGAGTTGTGATGGACACCATTTAGAACCATGTTAGCAGGATGGTCTTACCTTCCAGGAGAAAAATAAAAGGACCCTATAAACAGAACGCAGCCGACAACGGGAAGCCTGCAGGAACAGCCATCAGCACAGGCAGTAAAACGGCTTCCCACTGCTGGAGGCACGGAGAATTGATGAGGCTCGTAAACCGGCCCAGGGCCTGTTCATACTTCTTTATGGCTGTGCCGCGATCCCCTCGCCCCTGAAGAATTCACGCCTGCGAGCAGCCGCGAGGCCTCCCCACGCCATAAACTGGAGATTGTGCCCACGTCCGGGACGTTTTATTCTGTTCGCTGACAGACCCGAAATGAGCGCGTTGAGATCCCGAGTTAAAATAGGACCCTCCAGTGCATAACATTTATCCGACGCAGAAGTTGAGTTTATATTTTATGGGGGAAAATGCTTGATCATTGAGTTAAATTCTTACCACGTGGAGAACTAACACCAGCAAACAGGTCTCTATAAAACGGGTAGAATCCTGAATGCTGGAAAGGAAGGTTCTGGCCGTCCATCCCTGTGGTGGACTGCATCGCTGACACAGTGTTATTGTTACCGGTAAGGGCTCACTGGGTGGGTGTTTGATTCTGTAATTTCTGGTCTGCTGTGGGTTGATGAAGGTGACCATTAATCAATGATCGTCAAGGTCGACTGAAGGATCTCTATGTCACAATCAGAATTTCATGGCTCTCCTAAATTCAGTGGAGATATAGTTGTGCATATATTACATATATACAGTGTATATTATATTATTATGTAGTCTATATTTAACATGTATATATACAATCTATATAGAACATGTAAAGATACAATGTGCATATAATATGTATAGAAACTATGTATCTATATAAATATTTATAGATACAATGTATATATACAATTATATGTATGTATATTGCATATGATATGTATGTGTATGTGTATATGATATATAACATATATAATATAATATAAATTATATAATATAATATAAATAATACATATATTACTTTTAAAGATTATTTATTTATTTGACAGAGAGAGAGAGAGATCACAAATAGAGAGGCAGGCAGAGAGAGAGGGAAGCAGGCTCTCTGCTGAGCAAAGAGCCCAATGCGGGGCTCGATCCCAGGACCCTGAGATCATGACCTGAGCCGAAGGCAAAAGCTTAACCCACTGAGCCACCCAGGCGCCCGTATAATATATATGTTATATATATTATATATATTGTCTATGTATACAATACATATTGATATGTATATGTAATGTTTGTATGTAATGTAATGTATATGTAATGCATATATGTAATACATATTACATATGTATGTGCCTTCTATATAATATACAATATTATACAATATTTACTATATACACTATATACACAATGTATGTGCAATATACAATATACACACAATATAGAATATGTTCTTATATATCATAGATCATATATAATATACACACATATTATTATATACAATGTATACATATATAATACACGTATCATGTTTATATCTAATATATTACATATAATATGAGTGCATGTAGTAGATATATACACACATTGCAGTTAGTTGGCCTTTGAACAACATGAGTTTGAAGCATGAGGGGCCACTTAAGCCTGGATTATTTTTTCTATAAATACACAATAGTACTATAAATGCATTTTATCTTCTTTATGATTTTCTTAATGATGTTTTCTTTTCTGTACCTTTCTGTATTTTATGGCAGGAATAGAGTGTATAATATATAGAAAATACAAAATAGGTTTTCATTATTTATGTTATAGGTGAGACTTCTGGTAAACTATCAATAGTTACGTTTTGGGAAAATCAAAATTTAGGTGTCCGGTTCCAGCTATGCAGGTGTTGGTGCTCCTAACCCCCACGTTGTTCAAGGGTTAAATATATGTGTGTGTGTGTGTGTGTTTGTATATATACATATGTTATATGTATAAATTTGTATATAGAGAGAAATTACCAACACAGACATAACCACACATACATACACGTACTTACTATATGTATGTGTGCATAGTATGCATATGTGCCTCACATAATATATAACACATCTTTGTGTATACACATGTATGCATGCATATACACATATGTATACTTGTGTTATGCCGTGTATCATATACAGTACATGTGTGTATATGTGTATGCATGTGTATATATATGGTATATGGTATAAATTATATATATTACCCACAGATACACATAATCAGACACATATCCTAACACACACGACATATGTGTGCACACATGACACACAATCACATATATGTAGACATGGCATAAATGAATATATGTACGTTTGTGTTTTAGTACATTTATATGTGCATGCACATGTGTATCTATGTGCATATATAAAACAGATATGCAATACATGTCTGTTGTATGTAACATATATTTAAAAACTTATAAGTCATGGGATATATACCACTGTCAATTTACTTTTTAAATATATAGATATATTTTACTCATTAATGATAATCTTACACTATTTTTGAAAGTATTCATCATTATGATCAACCCTATAATCATTAATTTATTACGAATATAGGTAACAAACAAATGATCTTATCATAATGGTATTGATATTTTAATACTATTAGGATTGATATTGTTTCAACCTTTTTTCTTTTTGTTATTATTTTTTATTCATGTATTTATTAACATTTTGTGTGTACATATTATATTGTATCTACATTGTATATAGAGTATATATACAATGTGCATATATATATATATATTATATTATATTATATTATATTATATATTACATAGTATGCACATACATAGGTCCACCACCAATGTGAATCTTGAACTCACGACCCTGAGATCAACCACATCTTCCTTATCCATTCATCTGTCGATGGACATCTGGGCTCTTTCCATCGTGTGGTGATTGTAGACATTGCCTCAATGAACATCAAGGTGCATGTATCCCCTGGAATTAACGTTTTTGTATTTTGGGGGTAAATACCTAGTACTGTGATTCCTGGATTGTAGAGTAGCTTTATTGTGGATGTCGCTGCTATAAACATTGGGGTGCATGTGCCCCTTTGGATCAATATATTTGTGTCTTTGGGGAAAACCTAGTGGTACAATTGCTGGGTTATAGGGTAGAACTATCATGATCATATTTCATTATTAGTACTGTATGTAAAAAGACAAAGTGCGCATGCAGGCAGCAAGGGTCGGGGGGTTGGGCCACAAGTGGGCACCCACCCTGCCTGAGTTACTCGAGTAATAAGTTTCCCAACTTTGTGCCAACCTCCACCCTCGCCGAGTGTCCCCCGAGAAGACTAAGAGCTATTCGGCTCTCTGCATCTACTGTCAGACATTCAGCACTAGCACCTGTGACCTGATATGCAACCATGGGTCCATCGTGTGCAGTCTGGACCCTGTGGAAATGCCCTTTGGGGTGTGCGGGACTAGGGTGTGCCTGTGTTGAGCTCAGACCATGTGGCATCTCTGGTGGGATCCCTGGGGGGATGTGGTGATGTGGGTAGAGAGGCTCGATGGGTAGGAAGTGGGTGCACCTGTCAACCAACTTCTCTTGCCTCTCTCAATCTCGAAGCGTGGGCCCTGGGGCTCTGGGTTGATACACATCACATGGAGGGGGCTGAGAGGAAGTGTCTCGTACTCGGGGACATTAGAAGAGCAGTCCCTGAGTAAATCATTCAAGTGTCCATGGTGTGGGTGGGCCTCACCCAATCAGGCGAAGATCTCAAGAAGAAAATGCTGGTCCTGTGGTGGGACTCACACAATCAGGCAAAGGTCTCAAGAAGAAAGGGCTGGCCTCATGGTGGGCCTCACCCAATCAGGCAAAGGTCTCAAGAAGAAAAGGCTGGTCTTGTGGTGGGCCTCACCCAGTCAGGCGAAGGTCTCAAGAGGAAAAGGCTGGTCCTGTGGTGGGCCTCGCCCAATCAGGCGATGTTCTCAAGAGGAAAAGGCTGGCCTCATGGTGGGCCTCGCCCAATCAGGCGACGGTGTCAAGAGGAAAAGGCTGGTTTCGTGGCGGGCCTCACCCAATCAGGCAAAGGTCTCAAGAGGAAAAGGCTGGTCTCGTGGTGGGCCTCACCCAATCAGGCGATGTTCTCAAGAGGAAAAGGCTGGTCTCGTGGTGGGTCTCACCCAATCAGGCGAAGGTCTCAAGAGGAAAAGGCTTGTCTCGGCGGGCCTCACCCAATCAGGTGAAGATCTAAGAGGAAAAGGCTGGTCTCGTGGTGGGCCTTGCCCAATCGGGAGAAGGTCTCAAGAGGAAAAGGCTGGTCTCGTGGTGGGCTTCGCCCAATCAGGCGACGGTCTCAAGAGGAAAAGGCTGGTCTCGTGGTGGGCCTCACACAATCAGGCGATGTTCTCAGAGGAAAAGGCTGGTCTCGTGGTGGGCCTCACCCAATCAGGAGAAGGTCTCAAGAGGAAAAGGCTGGCTTCGCAGCATGAAGAGTGAACTGTGCCAGCAGATGGTCTTGGAACTCAGATGACGGATCTGCCAGAGCTTCTCGAGGGGACTGGGGTCCCCCGTGGCTTCATAACCAGCATGAACGGAGGCTGGGTGCCTGGCTCAGGCTTTGGCATTGGGAAACCTCTTTGCCAGCAGGGAAGGTCATTTTGATACACTGACCACAGGGCTGGAGGAGACGTGAGCGGTGGGATCTGGAGATCTGGGGACCCGTGGAGTCGTCGGGGATGTGAGGTTCCTTTTTGAGGGTGTCTGAAACTCCCCTCCGTCCTCATGCCGCTGCATGGGTCACGGCCCCCCGGAGGCGCTCGGGGTAGCGGAGACGCAAGCATGTGGGAGGGATGCGCTTGGGCTCCGGGCTTGCAGGCTGCGTGAAGGAGTGGGGCGGTGGCTGCTTTATTCCGTGTCCTTGTGGACTGAAGGGGACTGTGCAGCCCCACGGGGCCCACGGGGTCTGGTGATGCAGTGAATCCTGGGGGCTGCAGGTAGGTACCCCCCAAAACCACATGACAGTAAGAACAGCGGGCTCCTCAGGTGCACGCCCAGGATCATGGCACTGCGGGGAACTCGCACAAGGCCTCTGTCTGTGTCCCTGGTTCCAGACGCCGGTCTGAGAGAGGAGACCAGCCAGCGGGTGCCCACGAAGACCTTTGTGTCCTGTCCTCTGACGTGACTCTATTCCTTCGGCATGGGGACAATTTCCCAGAGGGTCCACATGGTCGATCCCACCCTGCCCTTCCTGGTGGATGGGGAGGGTCAGTGATTGAATAATTTGTCCTCCTGCGACTCTGTTTGCTGGTGCTCAGATGGGGCGCTGCTGCGGGTCCTCTGTTTGGTCTCTGGCCGGTGGTTTGGAGGTCCCAGCGGGCGGGCGATGGTGCGTCTGTGAGACTGAGTGAATGCCTCTGTGTGACAAAGGTGTGCGTATCCCCGAGCTGATTAGCTCGTGCTCTGTGGACGGCAGACGGCACAAGGAGGAGACACCCCAGGGTTGTCTCCAAGCCCGTTGGGCTAGAGGCGGGCGTGGAGCATCCCCGGGGTAGCAGGAAACGTGTGCGCCCTGATGCGTGCGCGAAATGAGAGATTTCATGGTGGGAAGGGGTGGGTTCCCCGGAGCTTTTTTGGCTTCTCCGATGGACCATCAGGGCTCTCGGTGGAGGTACTGGAGATGGCGATGCTGTCCAGCCCGCCTTCCTCAGGCTTGCCCCTGTGCTGCTTCCGGCCTTCTGACGGGGCCCCCGCCGGAACGCGACAAGCGCGCGCCGGGGACACTGTCCGCACGTGGAGACGCACCTGTGTCCGGGAATCCCCAAGCAGCGGTCAACTTGGACGTACGGACATGCAGCCTGTCCGGCCCCCGCTGGTGGGTGACCAGGAGGACCCCCTGTCGCCCGGAGCCGCCCATCCAGGGACGAAGGCGTCTGCTCTCTGCGCACGCGCACAGCACCTTTTCTGTTTTCGGTCCGGGAGGCCTGCGCAGAGCTGGGGAGCCGGGAGGGTTTCCGATCAGCGGCGCCTTCCCGGAGAGGCGCACGGGGTGGGGAAGGGCGCACGCAAGGGGCGGCAGGCGGACTCCCCACGCCGGCAGGTGGGTTGGGGGTGGAGCAGCTCCTTCCCCTGATTCTGGGGTCGTAACTACGCTCCTGAGATCCGGAGGCTACAGACAGCGGTGTGCGGGATGTGGACGCGGGAGCACTGCTGGGCCTGTGGGGCTGACCCTGGGGACTGCTGGGCACGCCCTGCGCACTCGGGGCTCAGGAGCTCCGGGTCCTAGCAGGGAACGCTTGCGCCTTCCTACTAACATTGCGTTCCTGCTTTCCTCCTCCCCGCCCCCTACTGCACACACACACACACACACACACACACACACACAGAATTCGGAAATTGCATGGTGTGTTTATACAAAAATGAATGTAAAGTCTAATAATGGGTGCATCGAGTGTACAAAATGTCACCCTCTTAAATGCAACTATGGAAACACAGGGAAGTGACTTGAAATGCCCTCCCTCTTCTCGCTGTCCACTGTCCTGGACCCACCACACCCCAGAAACGGTGGTGTGTTAAGAAACCCGCCGTCTGTCCGTGACCAGGTCATGGTCATCGTTGACTTGTCCTAATATGATTGTTATCATTGACCGTTGATATAATGACCCACACGGCTTACTCGGTGGCTGAGCGAAGGCGTTATTGGAGTCACAAGGACGTGCCTACAGCCCAAGGTGAGAAACACAGAAATACGTCACCTTCTAAGGAAAGAGGAACTTGGCACGGGTGATCCAGGTAAGAGTCTGGAGATGGAGAGATTATCGTGGACGACCCTGGGTGTCCGAATGACATCACAACGGTCCTTATAAGAGGGATCAGGGGTATCCGTGTCAGAGACGGACGGATGAAGAGCGACGCAGAGACCAGAGGGATGTGGTCCCCCAAAGCCAAGCAACACAGTTGCCCTCTCAGTTGGAGGAAGCAAGGAATTGTTTCTCTCTGGGAGCCGCCCCATGAAGGACCCAGTCCTGTCCGCACCTGGATTTCTACCCCGGGGACACCTGCGTTGGACGTCTGACCTCCACGAGTAGAAGGTAATACGCATGTGGGTTCAAAGCAACGTACCTACGTGGCTGTTTGTGATAAGACAGCTGCAGCGAGCTGGTCCCGGTGTGCGGGGAGGGGGCTGGAAGAACAGAAGCCCGTGCGTCACGTGCCACGAAGGCACAAAGGAACAAAATCGCTAAAATGTCTTGCTCGAGTCTTCACGCTGGAACAGCTTGCTGACTTCCGCTGCCCTCCCAGGGGCTCAGGGTGAAAATCAGCGTGGCGCCTTCCCAGTCTCGAGTTCTCCTGGGAGAAAGGGCAGAATGAGACGGATCATATACAAGGTGGGCATAAGGTTTTCCTGGGTCGGCCGTAACACATGACCTCGGTGGAGGGGGCTCAAAATATCACACAGGGGTCATCCGCCAGCTGTGGACAATCAGCTGTCGGAGATCCAGGCAGGGCAGGGATGCGGAGATCCAGGTGCAGTAGGACCACTGAGTTCCAGGTAGGGCAGGGATGCTGAGGTCCAGGCAGGGCAGGGATGTGGAGATACAGATGCAGTAGGACCACTGAGTTCCAGGTAGGGCAGGGATGCTGAGGTCCAGGTAGGGCAGGGATGCTGAGGTCCAGGTAGGGCAGGGATGCTGAGGTCCAGGCAGGGCAGGGATGCGGAGATCCAGGTGCAGTAGGACCACTGAGTTCCAGGTAGGGCAGGGATGCTGAGGTCCAGGTAGGGCAGGGATGCTGAGGTCCAGGTAGGGCAGGGATGCTGAGGTCCAGGTAGGGCAGGGATGCTGAGGTCCAGGTAGGGCAGGGATGCTGAGGTCCAGGCAGGGCAGGGATGCGGAGATCCAGGTGCAGTAGGACCACTGAGTTCCAGGTAGGGCAGGGATGCTGAGGTCCAGGTAGGGCAGGGATGCTGAGGTCCAGGCTGGACAGGGATGCTGAGATCCAGGTGCAGTAGGACCACTGAGTTCCAGGTAGGGCAGGGATGCTGAGGTCCAGGCAGGACACGGCTGCTTTCTTCGGAACACCCCTCAGCCCACTCCCGTAAGGAAAGACCCAGACAGAAGTCGCTTCTCTGCAGTTCTCCGGCCAGTGCCTTCCTCCCCTCATCCCGGTGTATCTTCCTCATCTACTCTTCCCCGGCGGCCCCGGAGACGTCCTGTGATGCTACCGACACGAAACACAGCAGACATCCGTGCTGACCCCTTTGGGCTCTCCCTTCTGCTGAGGACTTCCCTCGTCTTGGCCTGTCCCTTGTCTGGGGTCGTGTCCGGGCCATGTGCCGCTGTTTTACCCGAGACGGGCCGAGGGCTGTGTTGATCTTACGTGGGAGGGATCGTGGGCACTGAGTAGGGACTGGGGGGAAGCATTCGATATGCGTTTATCCGAGTGTGCACTTCGGGGAGTCCGTGATTGCAGTCGTCTTCCACGCGTGCTTCCCGTGCGGCCGGCTCTCTGCTCAGGGGCCGTCACGAAACGTCTGGGAAGCCTCGTCCTTCCCTGTAGGTGGGCCCCGTGACAATGCACACGGAATATCGCCCACGGTTGACAGAGCCCACGCTCCGTTACCTCCTTCTAAAGATGTCAGAGAAAGGGGGACCGTGGGAAGGCGAACCTGAAGACAACCGGCTGCAGGTCACCGGAGAGGAGCCGAGGAAGCTCTGCATGATCCCCGGGTTTCCCGAAGGCACATGCTGTCCATGGCAGGGGGTAATTTGGGGGCTTCTTGCTGACTGCTGTGGGCTGAATCGTCTCCCTCGGGGATACCCATGTGAGAACCCTCACCCTTCAGCTGAACGTGGGACCTTTAAAGAGGGCATTAAAGTATCAGGAGGTCACTAGCATGGGCCCTGATCCCGTAGGACTGGTGTTCTTATAAGAAGAAGAGACGAGAACTCAGGGGTGGCCACGTGTGGACACAAGAAGAACCCGGGGTCTATGCGCCAAGCAGACGGGTCTCCGGGGAAAACCTCCAACCTCCGCCCTGCCTGGATCTCAGACTCTCCATCTCCAGGACCGGGAGACGAGGCCCGTCTACAGAAGCAAGGTCCATCTTCGCCGCCGGGTGACGATGACCACGGAAAACGAATACACTCCTTCACTTTGTTGGAGATTTTCAGGGCGCTCGCGGAAATCAAGGCCACAGTCCTTCTATATTCCTACTTAAAGGAAGGCGGGGACTGCGCTCATTTTCCGGCAACTCACCGCCCCTTCAAGGATCGCCATCATTCTCAAGCAAGCGTCTCTGCGCCGGGATCCATTTTGCGACCCTGGATCTGGGACGTGCTAGGCATTTTTAGGAGGCTGGTTTCATTAAGCATTCATGCCCCCTTGACATTATTATTATTTTTTTCTTTTTAGTATAAGAGCTTTCAAATATGGGGCATTAAAATTTTCAACGACTTGGCGTTCTGAGGAAGGGTGTTCCGTGGTCCTCTTGACATCTGTTCGATTCAGCTATTATGGGTTTATTACCTGGGATTTTATGTCCTATGGAGACTGGAATGTTTTTATTCCCCCAAACCCCATAAAAACCAGAGATTGAATTTTCACAGTCCTCTCCTGGCACCAAGCTGTTCTTGGAAATTCTGGATCAAGAGCCCGTTCTGTTCGGGAAGCATTTTTCTTGTGTTACTGGATTCATATCGTGAGGGTCATCCCATGAGAAACGTTCATGTCTGCTAGTAGGGTTTGGTGAGTATCAGAGAATTCCTTACGTTTGGGGGCATTTCTCTTCTTTAAAAATTTATAGAAATGGCTGCTGTGGCTAAGGTCGATCACAGCCCTGAGCTCATGGACCACCACGAATTTGACATAAGGTGTGTCACTACCTATCAGAAGCCGGAAGAGCCGAGACCTGGCTCCCTACGTGGCTTGTTCTCTCTCCTCGGAAACTTGTCATGCTCCAGAACTGAGCTGGTCCATCACCCTGGGTCTTGGTCGTCGGATGACGTGGAGTGGAACGCCCACTGATGGGCAGGTTCAGGCAGGAAGAAGAGATTTGGGTCATATATAGGCCTCTGCGATTTGGGGGATGGTTGTTACAGCAGCACTGCCTGTACCGATACACACACTGATGACTCTCTTTCCATTGGGTTACTTTGCTCAGCTGCCTTATTCACAAGGATGGAAATGCCCCTTTTGTGCAGACATACTAGTCAAGGAGATGGACTCTTAGGTTTCCATGTTCTTTGTACCATGAATTCTTTGATGGCTTGAGTTGGTGCATAATATGCTGCTTGCATTGAGGGAATGTGCATAAGGAGGCAGCAGCTCCATCTCCCTGTCCTTCTCAAGCATCCTGGTCGCGGTGTCTACAAGGCCATATCCCCCGGTGGGACAATTCTCAAACCCATGTTTCCTGGCTCTGCTGCCGGGAAGTGACCACACTGAAGTCTCTCAAGAAAAGAGAGAGAGACCAGAGCTGAAAACCGCCGGAACTTGAGGGTCCCCCAAATGATTCCAGCTTGAAAACAGCCCCTGAAGGGATCTAGGATTCTGCTGCATGAGCTCAAATGCATCTTCTCCAGAGTGGATTGGAAGAAGCAGCTCCTTTGAAGATGCTTCCTGGCTGGTGGTTTGTATGGAAGACTTTGCGATGGACGGTTGAGGGGAGCTGGTGGTTAGAGGGGAGAAGTTCACAGGGATGGCCACCGGGGACAGGCCTCGGTGGGTGCCGTGGCGACAGACCCGGTGGTAGGGCCTGACATTTTTAGAACCACGGGGACGTGTTGGAATACAGACCGGGGTGAGGCCAGCCCCGCATTTTGTCAAGCATCTGTCCGAGGTGCCGATTACCTCTCTGGAGAGATCAGCTCAGATAGAGGAAGTCTCTCACTGGGTCTTACAGCTCAGAGGGGCCTGGGGACCGGGAGGCAGAGCCCATTCTCTCGAACGACTAAAAGAGTAACAGGGGTGGTTGCCATTGACCGAGCTCCTGCAGTGCCCAAGGGGCCGTTCCAAGAGTTTAGTTCACGTGGACCGCCTTGTAGAATGGTGTGTCCCCCTCCGAACGGTGACACCGTTATTACCCAAAGTTGCAAGTGTGCCAACAGGCCTGGAGAGCTTCACCGCCAGCTGTGCGACCTTCAAAAAGGTAACAACACAGCTGGAGTTGAGCTTCCATCTGCTTGGCTGTGGGGCTCGTAACCACTTCCCGTCCAGAGGGAACCCGGAGCTTTCCCTTGGACAGCAGGACGAGAATAAAGCCGGCTTCATGATAGTCTCGATTCCGTGTCTCCAGGGGCAGTTAAACCAGCCTCTGGGCCAAGGTGTAGCTTTAATACCCTTTGTAGGGTCAGCTTTTCACTCGTGTCTCTGTTGCCTTTGGGATAGATGGTTTGTGCAAGGCACTGAGTCACCATCTCTGAGGCAGTCAGCAAAGACCTTCAGGGCTGCTCCAAGGAGTGCAGAACAGCTCAGTGGGGTTTGGTTTCCTCCTGGATATGTCAGATTTGAGGTTCAGTGCATTCATAAGGGGAAGCTCTGTGTCTCTGTTGGATGGCCCCTAATACTGGGAGACCACGGGGCATCTCTTCTCTGCCCTCGAGAGCCTCAGAGACCCAGGCTCCGGGGCAAGGACCACCCTCTCATTTCAGCAGACAGGATAGTTCCCCGTGTCAGGGAAGGACCCGGCGCTGGTTCAGAGACGTGTGGACTGTAGGCTGCGAGGGAAGAATCTGAGCTTTGCCAAGTTTTAAGGTCACAACAGATGGACGCCTCCAGTTTCCTTCTACATCATGTTTTAATTATGACTTCAAAGCCGAAGTCACACGTGGGACTATGTGACAGGTGTCACCTCAGTCACTCCATCTATGTTGAGGAGGGTGACTCGTCCTGCAGCATTTTTATGAGGGGCCATCTCCAAACTGGTATCAACACATTCTTAAATAAAGGTGTCGAATGCACCACCTCCAGGGCCAGCTGCGTATGTGCCTGCGTGTCTGCCCTGGCGACCCGTGCTCTTGCTGGCCCTGTGAGAGAGAAGACATCATCTCAGACTGCAGACCGGGATTGGCATTGAGTGGGTTGGGTGTGGGTGGCCAAGAATGGACCTCCATCCTTTATCTGTCTTTGCTGCCCACAAGACAAGCTCATCTCACTTTCTCCGAGCAGATCCAGTGTAGGATGGAAAGTCCACCCATCCTGACATAGGTGGGCTTCCTCGTTGGACTAACGTGGGTATCAGATGTGCCCTTACAGGGTGTGCAGGTGTAGAACGCAGGGCTGGGGGCAAACCTCCTGGCTTGGAAGATCACACAGGTCTCTGGTTTAGTTTATTCAATTACACATTAGGGTCATCATGCCCCCGACGGTAGGAGTTGTCCATCTTGGACAAACCAATGGTAACTCATTGGAAGGGCTGCTCAGAGAGCTCTTTCATAATTTGTCAGTGCGCCACACAGGTAGGAGAAGTTCTTCAGTCCTGAGAGCACCCACTACGGTCATTTGTGGAAATAACCCCGAACATGGGGGAAATGTTATCGCATCCTGGTATCTGCATGTTGGAGGGCTTACACTCACATATCAATTTTTTCTAAGTTCTAGTCTGTAACTTGTTCTAATGACTGTAAAATAGTAGTAATTTTAAATGGTGTGGATGTGCCAAGATGGGATATTCTTTCCCTAGATTATTTCCACACACAGAAGTGGCCCACAAACTGACCAGCTTCCAGATGGACACAAAGACCACTGGCTTCCCCCGTGGTTCCAATCACCCCCAAGAAGAGTCACTGACCCCATTCCCCTACCATCCTGACTCAACCTCATTGATGGCTTTGCCCATTTTCATACTTTATACAAATAAATCGTAGATGTGCTTTTTGGGGGTGGTGGCAGGCTGGCTTCTTCTGACCACCATTGTGTTCTGCAGAGTCCTCCATATCAGAATGGGCCATGGTGGGTCGTTCACCGACACGACTGATGAGCATCCCCTCTAGTGTTTATCCCCTCTATTGTGGATGGATCTTTGGGAAGTTTCCCACTCGGGAATATGGCGGACAAGTGGCCGTGAATGTTCTGGCTCACACCCTTTGTCGTGCTGGTGTAGGTGTTTCTGTGGGTGGTGTCCACCCAGTCGTTGTGGGGTTTGTGGTGGGGAACTAACCTGAGAAGAGTATCGTAGACTCATTGAGCAGAGCACACGGTTAATCAAGAGCACTAAGCCTCAGGTTTAGTGGCTGAAAAGCCCCCGGCCCCTACCCCACTCCCAGGAACCTAAGACCCAACCTCTTCCCCCCATGGCACATGTTCTTACAGAAGCTCAAGCGAATTCCTGAATAAACAGATTGGGGATTTGATGGGAACGTATTATGACATGACCAGTGAGTCGTGAAGACTTGGAGGGGTCATTTGATGCCCTGTTTGGAGAGCCAGGGCCCATCTGTGGTGGAGGCAATGCAGCTGGAGCATGCTAAGGGTGCCCACTGTGCTGTACTAGCCCACGGGACACTGGAGGGCCGCCGGTGGTGTAGACTTGCACAGAAGAGCAGCAATGGTTTAGGGCCATGTTCCATTAGCACCATCTCATAGGTAGTGCAACAGAGGGCACCATGGCATTTTTGGAAATTGGGGTGTTAGTCTGCGTGCCTGCAAAGTAGGCACTGAGCTGGGATGGCCTGTGTCATGGGTATATTGGAGAGGGTCATCTCCAGGGATAGTAAGTGGTCAAGGTGAACGTCGGGGAGACGTCTAATTGAAACACACGTCTGCTCTGACCCTGGGTAGACTCCCTGGAGGGAAAAACTGATGGATGAGAAGTTCTGAGCTTGGAGACAGGGCGGGAAGGCCAGTCCTGGTTGCCGTTCTCAGAACAAGAACCCAGAACCAAAGGCCAGAGATCCTGTGTCTCCCAGGAGTGGCCCTGCCTCAGTTTCCCTCTGGAATGTGTCATGAAACAGGTATGATCTCTGGGGATGGTGCAGTGATAGGTTTCAGGACGGCAGCTGGACCTCCTGTGATCCCTCCTCATGGTGAGATCGGAGAAGCACCTTCTAGAGCCACCACACCATGACATCTTTTTCTTTAGAAAATAACCCTTTTTCCTCTTTTTGTTAAAAACAAACAATGTTTTCCCTCTACACATGACTTTGATGACCTAGGCTCACAGGACAAGGACTAGAAATGGCCACCCTTGTGGTCAACATGCCAGACATTCAGAGAAACACAAAATTTTAGATGACCCCACACTCACTCTTGACTTTGAGAACATACAAAAAAAAAAAAAAAAAAAAAAAAAAAGACAGACAAAAGTGCCGGGTTCGAGGGAATTAGGAAAAACGGTTCTCTACTGGGGACACAAGCTGGTGAAATCCATTCACGCTCTTCCAGTGAAATGAAAAATGCACACATTGGTTGAACCAGCAGTTCCATTTCTAGGAGTCTAGGCTATAGTTCACACACACACACGCAAGATACATCAGGGGAATTAAGTGCAAGAAGTATTTATTCACAAATCGCTGGAAACATGTCAAAATCCCATTTATAGTGTGGCGATTAATGATCACCAATGGTTCTTGGTTGCAAGCAACAGAAATAGAATTGTGCTAGTGAGCCTTACCATCGATGAGACCAACACATGGCAATTTGTGGGGCCAAGGGGGTCCCACCTTGTCCTACATACACAGTGGGGGGGGGATAGCCCCAAATCTTACCTGAGTCACATAGGAAAGGGGATTCTTTGCGGGAAACCATTATGGAACAGAAGAACCTTGAGAGAGGGATGTCTCACCCTTCATGATTTCTAGGAACGTAGGACCCAGGAGGAGTTCAACAAGGTGCTTATATCATTCAGGGCCTCTTCATTTTTTATTTTTTTAAAGATTTTATTTATTTATTTGAGAGAGAGAGAGAGAGAGAGAGAAAGAGCACGAGAAGGGAGAAGGTCAGAGGGAGAAGCAGACGCCCCGCTGAGCAGGGAGCCTGATAGGGGACTTGATCCCACGACTCTAGGATCACGACCTGAAGCAAAGGCAGGTGCTTAAGCAACTGAGCCACCCAGGTGCCCCAAGGGCCTTTTTGGTATAGGACTAGGAAATTATGCACATGTGCTGAGGAAAGTGAATTTTCTTCTTTAGAATGAATTTATGATAAATTTCCAATTTTAAAAGCTGACAAATATCCCAACCATCACAGAATCCAGAAAGGTATCATTTTTATTAATTCACTGTTTGACAGTGTTGCCCCTTCCCTACAATTTCTGGTGGCACGCTCTTTGATCTGATCTTGACTGGAAAAAGAACTGGATCTCTGCAGGTGTCTCATCTACACAGTGTCTGATCTGCATTTCTTCATCTCGTCTTCATGTGAAAATGAATTTGATCTACACAAGTGTCTCACCTGTACAGGAGTGTCATCCACATAGGTGCCTGGTCTATGCAGGTATCTGATCTATAGAGATGTCTGATCTACCTTTCTTCATCTTGTATTCATGTGAAAGTGAATTTGATTTACACAAGTGTCTCACCTGTACAGGAGTGTCATCTACACAGGTGTCTGATCTGTACAGATGTCTGATCTATAGAAGTGTGTCATCTACACAAGTGCCTGGTCTATGCAGGTATCTGATCTATAGAGGGGTCTGATCTATATTTATTCATCTTGTCTTTATGTGAAAATGAATTTGATCTACACAAGTGTCTCACCTGTACAGGAGTGTCATCTACACAGGTGTCTGATCTGCACAGATGTCTGATCTATGCAGGTGTGTCACCTACACAGGTGCCTGGTCTATGCAGGTATCTGATCTATAGAGATGTCTGATCTATATTCCTTCATCTTGTCTTACATGAAAATGAATTTGATCTACACAAGTGTCTCATCTGGATGGGGGTGTCATCTACTCATGTGTCTGATCTCCAGAGGTGTCTGATCAATACCGGTATCTGATCTATAGAGATGTCTGATATACACTCCTTCATCATGTCTTCTTGTGAAAATGAATTTGATCCACACAAAGTGCCTCATCTGGACAGGTGTGTCATCTACACAGGTGTGTCATCTACACAGGTGCCTAGACTATGCAGGTATCTGATCTATAGAGATGTCTGATTTGTATTCCTTCATCTTGTCTTTATGTGAAAATGAATTTGATCTACACAAGTGTCTCACCTATACAGGTGTGTCATCTATGCAGGTGTCTGATCTGCACAGGTCTGATCTACACAAGTATCTCATCTACATAAGTGTCTGATCTACATTCCTTCCTCTTGTCTTCATGTGAAAATGAATTTCATCTACACAGGCATCTCATCTGTACAGGTGTGTCATCTACACAGGTGTCTGATCCATACAGGTATCTGATGTATAGAGATGTCTGATCTATAGTCTATCTTTTCTCTATTCCTCATGATCAGTGGTATATGACTGAGGTTTGGGCATATTTCCTCAAGGGCCATCATGCCTCTTTACCGGTCATGTCACACACCTGTCTCAGGATTGCTTTCGCTGTTGCAAAATGTCCACCGCCTTTGTGTCATATAAGAACCATAAGATTTCAGAATATTTTGGGTTCTGTTCTCCTTGTGCAATTACTCACCTCCATCTACTTTGAACTGAACCTCATTAACCAGTTTGTTCATCACATTCCCCGTGGGACACTAATTCATGCGTTTCACGTTATCTGCACGGGCGGTGGTGCTCTGGGTTACATCAGCGGGAAGCCACGGCCATTACCCAGTGTAATCCTACGACCCTATGACTCATTTTTTATTGACCAGATTATCAAACAACCCAGGGACCTACTAATGACTTCTATTTTCTATTTCAAACATGATCCTTCCTCCAAGTGAATTCCTCCTTTTGGGAGGACCGGAGCAATCCCAGCTATGATTTCCTCATCCACATGAGAGCCATTTCATCGGGGTTTTCTGGTTCATCCTTATCGCTTTACCTTTATATGGAAATCTTTCTTTTATTTTTTACGTATAACCTCAATGTACTCTCAGTTCCTTGGTCAATAGAGCTCGAGTTTTTGAAAGAAGGTCCATATCCAATGTTCTAATGACATATGTCATTTCTCGTTGGTCTTATCTATGTGCTTCCAAATGTCTTTCCGAGCTGTGATAACATGGCCCGTTTTCAATTCAATATTCTGTTAGCTGGACCTCTGAAACATCCATGGCCTTATAAGGAAACGTGACAGAAGGATGGTCCTTCCCTAGAATAATGGCACAGGGTAACCCAATGACTAGGACCTCCTGTTCACACCTTAGATCTTGATGGAAACAGTACGGTGGCAGAAGAGGACTCAGGATTTCTGGGGATTACCACTTACCTGTTTTGCTGAGAGTTCCTAATTTCTATGTCTGGCCTTGGGCTCCCTCCTGCCAGCAGCCTAAAGAACTCACCCATGTGCATGTCCTCAGTGTCACCTCTGTGTCAATCCATCTAGAGCAAGAATTAATAGATAGGGGTCTCTGAAGAAGATGGAGATGAAGGAGCCCATCTGTGCTGTAGTTCAGAAATCTAGAAACCCAAGGGCTTGCTCCAGATCAGGATGGTGCCCTCACTGCAACCCTTTCTCTGTTTGCTCAGCATCCGGATGCCATCCTTTGTGGGGGGGACCCTTCTCCATGAGGCTAAGACCCTCCCCTTCTGGAGATGGAAAGTAGCAAAGCTCACCTTTCCAAAGATTCTTGCAGCTAGAGCACAGGTGGTGACGATAGTGGATGAAAGTGTGTCCACCCCCCAAATACATGTGCATGTCCTCACAGCTGGAATGTGTGCAGGGGACCTCATTTGGGAATATGTTCTTGACAAATGTGATGAAGGACCTGAGGTGAGCTCCTCTTGGATCAGGGTGGTCCTCAATCCAATGACAAGTGTTCTTACAAGAGACAGAAGAGAAACAGACACAAAGGAGAAGCCATGTGAAGATAGAGGCAGGGATGGGAGAGATGTGGCCACCACCCAGGGATGCCTGGAGCCCCAGAAGCTGGAAGAGGCAGGAAGGACCTTCTCCTGGAGCCTCAGGAGGGAGCATGGCCCTGTCCCGCCTGGATCTCAGCAGCCCTGCCCCACCTGGATCTCAGCAGCCATGCCCACCTGGACCTCGGACTTCGGGTCTCCAGAGCTGCAATGTTAAGTGCCCCAGCATGTGGTCATTTGCTACAGCAGCAGCAGAATCTAACACATGCTCTAGAATTAGGGCATTGGTATTTGAGTGCCTAGAACTGCCCTGTCTCTCACGGGACCCTCATGTCTTTGGTGCTCCTGGGAGAAATAGGGCATCAGTCACAGAACATCCTTACATAAGTGTCTTTCAATACACCTGCAATCCTCAGGTCATGAAGGACCATGCAAGGGTTGATAAACCACAGAGCCAAGGGGAACTAACCAGTGACCCATCATGGTCTGGTTTGATGAAAATAATTCTTGATCTGACATTTTAGAAAATAGGGCATTTTGGTCTCTCTAGATCTGCGGACGCATTCCTCACATTCCCGTGTATCATCCACGTCCCTTCTCCTTGCTTGACCCAGAGCTCGGAGATGCTGATCCCTCCTGGCAATATCATAGTGGTTTTATGCAATTTACCATCTGTGTGCTTACTTTGCTCACTCATGAAATTACTTCAAAATAACAAAATTAAACAGAATCCTCCATTTGGGGCTGGCATCGTATGAGCAGCAGAGAACGGCATGTTCTTATTTGTAATAGCTAAGGATGCTTGACTCGACGTTGCCAATAGATGGGAAGACTGGGTTTACCAAATAATTCAGAAAATGTCCTTTCTGGTGAAGATATGTCTCAAGGAAAAAAAAAAAAGAAGAAGAAGAAAGAAACGGCAAAACAAAACAAGAAATTACTGAGGGAATCTTGTCCCGATGACACTCCTTTGCATTTATGAAAATCCTGCAATATCGGGGAGGTAGCCCAGGGCGCACCTTATGTAACTTATCCACAAAGGGGATTATTCTCAAGGGCAGGGGCATGGGTAAGTATATTGGAGCATGAACGTTTGTTCCTAGACTTAGCCCAGCACAGGTCCTTCTGCAAAACATAGACTTGGAGGATCTTAGAGATGGGCAGAGCCTTGGGCACCATCTGGCTCAGGCTTGTTTGTCTTAGAACTCAGGATACCACAGAGAGGAGCAATGTTCAAGGTGGTGGGCTCCCTTGTGGCATGAGAACCAAAGCCACCAGTATAAGGAGCAGCCCCACCAGACGATGTTGGCCCTGCAATCTTGCTTCTTCTCCTGGTGTGGCCCCAGATGGTGCTCTATTGAAAGCCCTAGGTTTTGCACAGGTCTATAGGAAGGGGTCACGCCCACAGCCATGGGTAACTCAAACCCAGCATGTTCTCAAGAACGGTCTGTTTTCATGACTGACTCTTAACTGGATTCTGGAAGGTTATGATTGTTCATCCTAAAGCCACACAGAATGGATTTTCCTTGGGAGTTCGAGTTCACAATGTGGTCTGTGGTCAGCACTGACTTCCCTCTGAGGGGTCTTAGTATTGGTGACTAACCCCCCGTCCCAAATACTTTGGGATGCCAGGCTCTAGAGAGTGTCCTTGTGGTTGGCATCATTTCCAACATGCTGTCCCAAGTCGATGGCAGAGGAATTAAGCGTGTCCTGGGTGTGTCCACTGGCAGGGGACTGTGGACAACTTGTATATGCTTTTCACTGGACTTCCCCCCCCAAGCACGTTTTCTCTTTGCTCATTTGGTTCTGCGTCCTGTTTCTGGGATGAGCCATAGCCATGTGCACAAGTTCTGGGTCTTACAGGTCTTTCTAGTGAGTCCTCCAGCCAGAATACAGGGGACAGGACTTTCTGTGCCCCCAGAAATGTCAGGACAGGAACCCTTTAAGGGCTGAGGGAAAGGGACATACTGATGGTTCAGAGGTGGTTTCTGATGGAGAAGAATTGGGGAGGGGGATACCATTCAACCCCAAATATGGGGAATAGAGTTTGCTCCAATGTCAGATTCTCAAACCTCGTAATTTATTTACTTGTGTTTTTTCCACTTGCATTGCCATACAACGGACACGAAAGGGCCCTATTTCAACTGCGGAGGAACACAAGGGGGTGATGTACATTCCAGGCAGGTGTCTGGGGGGAGTGAATTCCAGGCCGAGAGGACACGGGGGTGCACCTGCCCCCAGTACCTGGTGGAGAGCGTACCTGTAGGGAGTTTGTGCCCTGTTTCTCACACAGTGAAAGCTGGAGCACACATGTGATGTGATGTGTGTTTTGAAAAGGCTCCTTCTGGCTCGTGTGTGGATTGTGGGCCGTGAGACCCCATCCTGCTGGGGGTGAGCAATCTCATATCTGCCACCATTGTAGACCCAATCCTGGAGAACACTGGAGCTACCCCACATGTCTCCTCCCTCTCAGAGACACCTTATATTCTAATCCTCACATATGGAGGTGAGTCCAAAACTCAAAAAGGTCTGTGTGCCTTCAGGCAAGACCCACAGGTTTCAGGGATGAATTTTACATTTATGCTGAGGCTCCTTCTGAATTGGCAAGTCCATACATCCACCGATGTGGGTGTGTGCCCCCAGGGGAACACTGTGTCTGACCACCCAGGAGGATGTTTACCTGCTCCAGGAGGAGACACAAGGAAGCATGGGGAAATCTGCAGATGGGATGTAGGTGCCTCCAGGTCGTGGTGCTCGTGCATCATGAAACGTCCATGCACTGTGGGCGGGGGACGGAGACATGCTACATCCTGACACTGGCCTCAGTCTGGTGCTCTTGCAGGGGGAGGCATGAAATGCTGCCTCCACAGAGGCCGGCTGGAAGGGAACGGTAGGTAAACAGCCCGAAAGGTCACTGTGTAAGCCCTGGTGAGCTTAGCAAAACGCCGGAGGCAGGGGGAGATTCTGAGCAGAGACACTTTCCAAGGAACAGAAATGGTGTCTGTGGTTGTTGCCTGGCGGCATCAATGGCACAACAGAGCTGCCCTGGGTGGCCTGACAGACGCAAGACACACAGCCACGTTGACTCTAGCAGGGGTCTCCTTCTTCAAGCCCAGCAAGGCCCAATGCTGATTTTTTGGTTTTGGTTTTTGTTTTTTCTAAATGCTGGTTTTGTCCCATTGTTTTCAGGGAATACGGAACCGTGCTGCACCAACAGCTCACGTCTGACTCTCCTGCCGTTGAACGTGGGGGGAAGGCTTGCACTTCTCTGAGCTTTGATCCATGGCCCTTCACAGGGGAACAAATAATGACCCTCTTTCCTTTTTTTTTTTTTTTAATATTGCTTTTTATTATGTTATGTTAGTCACCATACAGCAGGTCATTAGTTTCTGATGCAGTGTTCCATGATTTCTTGTTTATGTATGACATCCAGTGCTCCATGCAATCCGTGCCCTCCTTAATACCCATCACCAGGCTAACGCATCCCCCACTCCCTGCCCTCTAAAACCCTTCTCAGAGTCCACAGTCTCTCATGGTTCTTCTCCCCCTCTGATTTACCCCAACTCACTTTTCCTTTCCTTCTCCTAATGTCCTCCGTGTTATTCCTTAGGCTCCACAAATAAGTGAAACCATATGATAATTGACTCTCTCTGCATGACTTATTTCACTCAGCATCATCTCCTCCAGTCCCGTCCATGTTGCTACAAAAGTTGGGTATTCGTCCTTCCTGATGGAGGCATCATACTCCATAGTGTATGTGGACCACATCTCCTTATCCATTCGTCCGTTGAAGGGCATCTTGGTTCTTTCCACAGTTTGGCGACCCTGGCCATTGCTGCTATGAACATTGGGGTGCAGATGGCCCTTCTTTTCACCACGTCTGTATTGATCCTCCTTCCTTAATGGAGCAATGCCCACAAGGCAGACTTTACACTACACATTGTCACCTTGAATGCACATTGCCAGCAGGATCTAAGCAATGTTCGGGTCAGTGCTTCCACGCAGGGTCGTCTTACGGGGGTTCAGGCACTTGTGGGGGTCAAAGGGGCTTTGACCTAATGTGTCCCAGATAACGGGAAGGCTTGATAACAGACTCCAGCATGTATGCAAATGAGTCAAAATTATTTATTTACAGCCGGAGGGGTGGTAGACAGGTAGCAGGAATTTCCCGCATGTCTGCACAGCTTTTCGTAAACGTGTTTCTGTTTTCTGTGCCTCGATTCCTTACTGAAAACAGAAATGCAGTGGGGAGGGATTGTAACAAAGAGAAAGTCAAATGAGCCCCCCTTCCCCCCAAAACACCTGTTTTCATGAGATAAAGACTCTCTTCTTGTTCTGGAAACCTAGTAGTTGGCAGGATCCTCATTTAAATAAAAATAGCCAGCTAGGCAGCTCATTCTCATTGAAATTCTTGAGATCTTCATTCTTTCTGGGTATTTGGTTGAAAACAAAGTTTATCTCCAGCTTTTCTCCGGGGATGGGCCAGGATTAAGTGCCTAGATCTGTAGTAGCGTGCATTCATGATGAGAGCCCTTCGGTCCTGGTGGGACTGTCTGTCAGTGTGACTTGATGTCATTATTGCCTCCACCTGCAACGCAGAATCGGAGCTTGGGTCCTCCCAGGGGGAGCAGGAGCTGCAGGTCTCTCTCAGCTTGGAAACGCGGCAAACACTTGGACGCACCCAGTCGTCCTCCTGTAAAGCTTGCTTTGTCTTCAAGTTGCCCAGAGTGCCACTCTTTAAAAAAAAATAAATAAAACAAAACACTGTTGCTCCAGTCCTGTTGCAAAGACAAGGGAGACCTCATTTTATAAAGCTGGGTGCTTGGTGCATAGTCTTCATAGAGGTAGTGAACTGAATGTGGTATATGCCTGCCGTTAGGCTCTCCTGCCACCGAGAGGCGACCTGTGTCCTTTAGGATTTGCTTGCTGGCAACAGATTTAGGACTGGGAACTGAGCACGGTTTTTGTAATGGCAAAAACCATTTCCAGCTTTCTGGAAACTGCTAAGATACCGCACGTGCTCTTCTTAAATGGGATGCACAGTTAACGCCAAAATAGCAACTGGAATGATCCACGGAAAGCCCCCTGTGTATGGTAAACCCTGTCCTTG